>NW_010973199.1:2340078-2416505 GCF_000737465.1 Haliaeetus leucocephalus
GCATTGTCAAGAATATTCACAGGCCATGAAGCCAGTTGTCATAGTCTCGCTAGGTTTATAATATTAAAATCTCTTAATCTCTCAGCAAGAACAGTGTGGGTATATCAACATTACATAGTGAGAGTCATCCCAAACTGTGGACAAACTCTTGGGAAGGGTTTGGGACAGTGTGAGTTGGTCCAGACCCAGGCCCACGCATGCCAGGAATGCTCTTACAGTTTAACAATGCAGGCAGTAAAGTCCTGGTGCCCAGGCCTATACCATCGCATTGTTTCATTGTCTACCATATAGACACAGTGGTAGAGTATTATATTTATATTAGTTGTTCCCCAGCCCTAGAGATCAACTATTCCTGTTTTTATTTGATACTTTACAATTGTATCCTTATACCCTCTGTGTGACTGAGGAATCACGTCTTGTTAGGAAAGAGATGTGCCTGAAAGGAAGAAATACACAGAGTTGGACAGCCATTACTGGTCCAAGGAGAAGTTGCTCCCAAATGACAGGACAGATTAGCAAAGCTTGGTGAAGTGAATGTCTTAAAATTTCCATTACCAGGGAGTTTCAGGAGTTGTGTTTGTTTGGGATACAGCTGTCCTACTCTACCTCTGTGGTACAATCAGGTATGAAATGAGAAGTCACTGGAAAATGTTTGGATGAACTAAGGTTAGTTTTAGGCATGTGGTGAAATAACACTTTGGAGGGAGAACTATGCAATGCAAACTTTGCAATGTGCAGTTGTGGAACATATAATTTCCAATTTCTTGAGTTCTCTGTATCTACATACCTTAAAATAATAAATACAATGCTAAAAAAAGACCTAGTAAAACCATTCCTTTCTTTGCATAAAATAATTTATGGGTAGAAAGGGAATGCTTATAATATTGCCGGAAAGGTCAAAATTAGGCTTAAGTGGAAAATCTGAACAGTGAAATCATTACCATAATTCTGTTTCTGAAATGCAGGTATATACATGTTCCGCTGAGGCTACAACCTTTATAGCTCCTCTCGCATCCAAGCTTTAATGAAAGTTCATAGTTTTTAAAGCTGGCACACATTTAATTTGAAATCAGTTATTAGATCTTTCCTTTCTCTTAAAGTTTCTGAAGGCAACTGAAATGTACAGATAAAAATAGAGGATTTGTTTTCTCAGTTTTCTCTGCAATGTACAGAATTACAGCCTACGTTTACTGCTTGAGATAACCGAATGAATGTTGTACTTTCATGTTTGTGAGAAGGCTTTGACTTTCTCTCTCAAAGCCTCATTTTAATGGGTAGTTTGGTAAGGAATGTTTTTAAAAGGTTAAAAAAGATATATGTTAAGTAGTTTCCCATGTTTTCTAACTGAACAAATGTTTGAAGATGACTCATTCTATGAAGTTTAATAATCTTGTTATATGAGCAAAACAATGACTGACTTGCGCCTGTAATGTTTTTCTTCAAGAAAAGATGAATTTTCTTCCCACAGGTCCAGACAGAAGAGTATGTTGTGCACTGAAAGCAATAAAAATCTCTAGGTGTAAGCTGATGGGGATGGAGGTTCTGCAGAGAAGCATGAATCCTTTTGTTAGTTATTGGCACCTTATGCATGACTTTAAAAGAAGAAAGGGACTGTCTTTCTAAGCCTTCTAGATTCTGCAGCAGAGTGAGGATGGCTAGGAATGTTTTCACTGATTTTCTGAAACTGAAAAGACTCGTGCTCTCTCCACCACAAACAGAGAGGGACCATTTTGCTGTCTTTTCCAATCTGTGGGATGCCTTGGATAGATGGCATGTATCTTTATTTATGACATTATCATTTATCTTCTGTTAATAAATGATCTGGTAAAGGCTTTCAACAGCTGGGAGTGAAGGCAAGAGAGGGGGAAGGGAATGAGAGCAAAAAACCCCCGTGGGAAATGAAGCTTGCTGCAGTTCTGGCCTTAAAAAATGAAACTGGCTGAAGGAGCTGAGAAGATTCACATAAGAGACATAAAGTATTTGGTAACAAGGATAAGGGAAAAATTAAATCATAATTCAATCTTCTGCTCTGTTACTGGCATTGTGGGACACGTTCAGGAGTGCCTAACTGGGTATATCTGTCTCAGCGGGATGGTTTAGACTCCAGTGTTTGATACCGAGGCTGTTTCTTTAGCCTGTGGAGAAAGGCACTTCTAAAGGGCAAATTGTATAGAATTAGCCATTAAAAGACATTAGACCAGCTGCGTCTTTTTAAACATCCACTTCTCTTTGGAGTGCAAGTAGTGGAGATGGATCTACACTAGGCACCCTGACAGCTTGAGATGTACCAAGAATTCCCTCTGTGGTTTAGCACTTCTCTAACTGCTGGACTTGTTCATCTTCTGTGTTACAACTGCTAGCAGTTAGAGAACTTGCACCAAAGAGGAAAACTTAGTTCCAATTCACTCAAGAAATTACAATAGCCATATCTCCCACCTATCCAGGTTATACTATTAAAACCAGATTAGGGAACAGGCTGGGTGGGAGGTACCCTCTATTTGACCTATTACAACTGAGCAGAAAAGAAAAACAAATAGCCTGAGAAAACTAGCAGTTCTGGAGAGACCCTGAATATAATCTTATGTGTGAAAGTAGGGGAGGACTCAAACCAAGGAAGCAATCTGGACAAAAGTTGTGACAGTACCACTATTTTTTTTTTCTCTAATGGAAATGGTTGCTTTGTGTTGAACTCAAGGCATGCTGTGTGCATGACATCATTGCTTCTGCAAGCACCAAACTGATGGGGGACTACTGGAGACTTGGAGGATATTTCAATTCTAGGCAGTGAAGCCTAGCTGAGAGGTAGTCATTCAGCTACCTGCACTGGGACAATTCGGTGCACACACCTGCTTTGATGCATAGACATTTTTCAGGTTACTAAGGAGGCAATTCATTTTCAAGTACTTCCAAATTGAAGAAACCATCAGAGTATCTGTGTTTTTATAAAATAGCCTTTTTTGGTGCTCCAGTATTTCCTATGTCATATTTTAAGTTTCAAAATAGAAAGAAGGAGATATGTAGTCCTAGAATCAATGGTAGAAGATAGAAAATCCCTAAATATCCACACAGCCATTATCTATTTACCTGCTGAGGCAGTCAGAGGCTATATTACCAAGCTTGTAGGATCCTTCTGATGAGGAAAGGGTCTAGGTCATTTATGAGATAGACAGATCATGTGTCTGAGTGGGGGTCTAGATCATTTACATGAGACACAGTCTGTTGTGAGGGATTCTTTGTCAATTGTGGAGGTGGAAAACGGTATATAAGAAGTCCTGTATCAGTTCTGGTGTGGGGTTGGGGTGGGGGATGCAGACAGGAAGGTATTTAGGTCTCAAGTTTTTCCCATAGTATAAAGATTTTTTTTTCATGTGCTACCATGATTTTTCTTTTCTGTCTTATATCTTCTGACTGTCAAGAACAAGGAGAATAGATATAGCAGTCTTTGTTACATCTGTGAAAGGCATTATTGGACAAAAAGTTTGTAGTTCAGAAGGGACTTTAGTGTGAGGAATGCTGAAATTCATTTCTGTGTAACTATGAATCGTTGTGAGAAAGGGACCTTTATTCTCCTGTAACTTAGAGCGAGCTACCACTGTGAGACACATGAAAAATTATTCAGACCTCGTATCTTATTAAACTGAACTACTTTTGTTACTCCTTGATTTTTAGAGCAGCTAATTCTGTAAAAGTTACAGGTATTTATGTTCCCAGAATAATAAAAGTACCCAGAATGCACAGCCATAAAACCTCATTGTCCTCTTGTCAGGGATAAAACAAGATAAGAGACAGACAAAAGTCAAACCAAGTGTGTGGCATCCTGTTTGCTAGACTTGTGCTTCATCAGGCTGCAAGAAGGGGGATTCCAAAGATGGGAAGGATTAGATGCAGGGGATGTTCCTGTCCTATAAACAGACTCTCAGCCTGCAAATGACCATTTAAAAAGAAGTAGGGCCTGTTGCGATAGGGCAAGGGGTAATGTAAAAGAGGGTAGATTCAGAGTAGATATAAGGAAGACATTTTTTTATGATGGGGGTGGTGAAACACTGGAACAAGTTGCCCAGAGGAGTTGTGGTAGATGCCCCATCCTTGGAAACATTCAAGGTCAGGTTGGACGGAGCTCTGAGCAACCTGATCTAGTTGAAGATGTCCCTGCTCACTGCAGGGGGCTTGGACTAGATAACCTTTAAAGGTCCCTTCCAACCCAAACTATTCTATGATTCTATGACTCTGATAGGAAAAGGAATCAGACCCGTACTGTCATTGACAACTAGTCTCCAGCTGAGTATGCAATTGCATTAGCGAATGGAGTCAGACTGATGTACACACCACACAAAATGTGTGCATGTAAGTATATGTTCAAAGCCTTCCTCTCAAGGCCTAGCAAGTTTCTTGAAGCCCTTCTTTCTCATTAGCTTCATTAAAGAGAAAAGAGTAAGGGTGATCCATGCAAAACGGGATCCCTGAGACCAAAGCTCTCTAGAGACTATACTTGCTATTTGAAAACTGTTCCATCAGAAAACTCCCAACTCTAGTTTTAATGTTTCAGTAATTGTAGTAGCTGGTTCAAAACCACAGCAATCATTGGAAATAAATCCTACTGCATATGAACTGTAATCTGCAACGTGAAACTATCTGTGATTTGGATGCTAAACAGACTGTTGTGCTGGTCATTTCAATTAAATACACAGAAAATACATTAGATCTGATGATATAGCTCATGCAAAATACCTGCATTGAGTGCATTGAAATCTGTGGGTTTTTATTATTTCAGTGAATGTACGATCAGATTTAGACTTGATTCACTTATGGAACTTACTTGAATGTAAACCTTCAGGCAGACACTGTTTCTCTTTAGTATTCATAAGAGCTTGGCACTGTGGGACTTCTTATCACAAAAACGTCATTGAGATCTACCATAATGCACATATTTGTTGCTAATATGACTGGTACTATTACATGAATGTATGTATTTTACCCTGTAACATCCAGAGGTTCTTTATCCTTTTTTATCACCTAACTCTTATACTGAACCATGAGAGGAAGATGAGCCTTACAGCTTGGGTACTTGATAAGGACTTAAAAAATGCATATTTAAATGCCAGGCATTGTTACAGATTACGTGGGTGAGGCTCAGCTAGCCACTTAACTGCCATGAGTTGGATTTGAAAAAATGGTAAGGCTTCAAAAAAGGATTTTTTATGTTTAATGGAATTTTTGTATGCAATACAATTTGTTAAAGGTATTACTTGCATTGATTTCAGTTTTGAAAATCCCATTAGGAAACATATGCATCCTTAGGAACTAAAATATTTTTGCTTTTGGACACCACTTAATGCAATGCTTAACCCTAAAAGCCACTGCTGTACCAGTTTAATTGGAGATCAGCCAATTTGGTTCAGAGTGAAATGGATATATCATTGGTGCTGTTTGCATGTGAATGTGTATCTGCACAGAAGGTCCTTCCACAGAAGTCTGAAAAAACTGCTTATTAATGTAACCATGTGAGGTTTTCATTAGAAGTGTTCATGCACAATGTATGCCAAGCTCTGCTTTCAGGCACACCACTGTCATTTTGGAGATTGAAAGGCATGGAATTATTTCACTGGTGTGAGAAAAGACTGTATTGTGTATATTTCCTGATGTATTGTCTTGATGTATTAGTGAAATGAAGGAAGGTGTTGCTCCAATAACTTTCCTCAGCACAATAGGAAGACAAGCCTGATGGTGCTGTCCCCGAAAGGAGGTTCAGATTCTTACAAATTTTGAAGCATTGTCAGTCTTTTCTTAAAGAGTAAATTGGGGTATCCCTCATTTTATGGTAATATTTGGCAGTTTTCTGTGCAATTATACAGGTACTTTGCAAGGTGGTTCGGAGCAAGACTCCACCCTTCCAAAATACATCTGTCACATTTCTCACCTAACATTGCTTTAAATGAGAGCACAGTTTATTTGTGATCTTGAAGGAGAAAGTATCTAATGGAAAAACTTTGTAAGCTGGAAAACATTAAGAAACGTTCAACTATAATAGTGACTGCACACCAGCTTATTATATCTCTACTTTTCTGCCAAGGGCCAAGTTGCCCAAGGGCACTTAATAAAAACAGATGATCTGAAGCTGACATTGCAGAGAGACTTACTACCTTATCTCCAGGTAAACGCAATAGTATTGGCCAGTGCTTAAAATCATGCCTGACAACATTGTCAGTGAATCCTCTGCCAAGGCAGTAAGCAGGTTTTACTGCAGTATCTTTTTCAGTATTACAACATGATTACTGAGAGATTTCCTACTTAGTTTAGGAAACCACACACAACTGTAAAGTAAAATTGTTGTCTAATAAAATATAACTTCCTAAGAAAAAATAAATATTGAGCAGAACTATAGTTACTATTTCTAATACACTATCTGAATACTTCTCCAAATAGAAACTTCTCTCTGCTGTCCTTATGGAGTTATCATTGTAATTTTCTTTTATGGGACTATGGAAGACCATAGTTGCTTTCTTTTTGTAGGTGATAACAATAGACGGACTCACTCAGGAATGTCAGATATTTCCTTTGTATCTATAGGGAACTGAGTCCTTTGTGATCTGATTTCATGTTTCCCCGATTTTCTGATTTCTTAGTTAGGACTGTGATACATTAATATGTTTACTGTGTGCCAAGAGAGCATTGGGACTAGAATTCAACAGTAAGGTGGAAAAGTTAAAAACAAAAAAAACCCCAAACCCATCAAACTCAAGAATATTCATGCTTCGCTACAGAGAAACTATTTGTTTTTTCCCAAGCTTGAAACTCAAAGAGCATATCAAAGTTTTCATTAGATTCTGCATTATGCCTGCTGCCACTTGAGCCATGCTGCACACACTACTGAATCACCACGTGGCATATTGTTGTAGAGGTTTCTGTGTATTAAAGGCTAACCCTATCGTCACTCCTCTTTTCCTGTACAGACATATTTGTTTCTTTTCTGGAAATGTGGTTGCTACAGCATCTTGATTACTTCTGTGAGAATGAAGTTTAATAAATATTATGTTGTTTCTACCGCCTACTCTTAATGTTAAAAAACCAACATGAAATAGCCATACTTGACTATAATTAAAGGCAACCAAAGTCAAGGGTCCTTCTGATATATGTACAGAAAAGGAAGAGTGTTATTGGTTCCCTTTCCACCTAGTATTTTTGAGTTAAATACTTTATTTTCCTTCTTATATTAAATCAATATAACAATGATTTTTTATGTTGTTTCTTTCCTTCCCCAGATGTACATCCAGACAACAACACTTACTGTCTCCATGAGTTTAAGTGCTTCTGTGTCTCTGGGCATGCTCTACATGCCCAAGGTTTATATTATCATTTTTCATCCAGAGCAGAATGTTCAAAAACGGAAGCGGAGCTTCAAGGCTGTAGTGACAGCTGCCACAATGCAAAGCAAACTGACCCAAAAAGGAAATGACAGACCAAATGGCGAGGTCAAAACTGAACTGTGTGAAAGTCTTGAAACCAACAGTAAGTCATCTGTAGACTTTCCCATGGTCAAGAGTGGCAGCACTTCCTAATAGATGTACGTTCACAAGAATGCATTTTCTTTTAATAATAAACTTTATTCTTTTTCTTACTTGTTCTGCATGAATCCAGAGATGTGTCAGAATTCATGTACTGCTGAATGCAGGAATGCCTAGAGTTGTTTCAAACAAATTGTTTTTCACAGGAAGCTAGTAAAAAAAAGAAATAAATGCACAAGCAGATTTTGGAAAGCCACATCTTTTTTAAATGATCTGTTTTAGCTAGTGCTAATTTGATGTGTTGTGCATTGCTGTGCTAGATGTGGTCTGTCCTGACAGTTCATGAGGTGTATTTATGGTCATCATTGTATATTCAAAACTCAAAGGCTGTTGAAAAAAATATAATGAAAACAGTTAACTTTGTTTTTATTTTGCAGTTAGATACGGAAGTGAAAATAATGCTTTTTACCTTTCCACCTTAACTTAATATTTGTTGACTTGTTCATTTATCACAACTCATGAGTACTAACGCTTCCCAGAATAACATTTCCCATCCAGGTTTTTGGTTGTGGTCTTGCTCATCTTGGTACAAAATTGTGGTAATTCGTATACAGCTTAATCATTACATGTTCTGATACATCGTGGGTTAGTAATGGGAAAAAGTTCTTTCCCATGTCAGAAAAGTTCCTGAACCTTGCCACATCTCCAAATTGCTCTGGTGTAGAAGAAAACAGAGGTTATACCTTCCATTCCACCACATGACATACAGTCTTATAAACCGGACTTCACAATAATAATAATCAGATATGAGTAGAGCCAGTAACTTTACCCCAGAGCTTAGTAGTCATGGAGAATTGGTTTCTGTTGAGGAGGTAGAGGTCACATGGGATGGACAGCAGCTGTTACAGTTAAAGACAATTTTTTCAGTCATTTTACTGCAAATGAGTGTTTTTTTTTTAAATTTTTATTACTTCTTAATGATGTTGACAAGAGATTCAATAGTACTATTTTGCTTGAGCACATTCAGACAAATCAGTACCAAGTTTGCAGAAAAATATTGTACTTATTTCAGAAAAATGCAACCCCCCACTGAATTCAATCAGAGTTTGCCAAATTGAAGACTATATTAAAATAGTCCGTAAGTTTACCATAATATAGTTGCTGATGCATGGAAGATACCAAGTACAAACCAATTCACTTGAAAAACTCATGACCCTTCAAAATGTATAAATCTGCTAGACTGAGCTATGGGTTTATACAGCTTCAGATTATGACATATAACAAAAGACAAAAGGAGAAAGGCAATGGCATTCCTCTCGGATCAAATAATAGCATGGGAATATGAAGAACTCAATAATTTCTCAAATCTTCAGAAGTCACCAAAAGAAAATTCAGAAGGGAAAGAGAGGTGGATTTTTCTGAGTTTGCAAAATTATAAACTTCTGAGGAAAGGTCAAAGGAGGAATTCCACAGTAGGAAAAGAAAGACTGTTAATAATAAAGTCTTGGGTATCTGATGTTTATCTACTGCACCTAATTAAGAAATGCTGTGTCTGGTATTACTTAAACTATGATTATGCATAATTCATGGAAACAGCTACTGTTGGAAGCAAGTCTGCTTCTCCAGTAGTGTGATGTATGCAGGGTAATGCTTATTTACTGTACTCTAAACATAATTTTAACAGTAGCACATGTATATAATTCCCAGCTCACTAGGAGTATATCCTGACTAGGCTTTGATGCAGGCAGCATAATGCTTCCTAGGCAAAAATTCAGTCAAGTCATCTGCACTCCAGAGAGCTGTCCCTATGTAATTGAGCTCTTGGCCTCAAGATGGATTTCTCTCTTGCCCAGAATTGTTCTGTACCATTTGGATTTGATCAGCTTCCCTCTTTTCATAACAAATAACAAATAACAAAATAGTTATTGTCAAAACTTTTGGAGGGTCTTGTGAATTATCAGTGCACAATGTCACATAAGTCCTTTTCATTAGGTCAATAGTAATGACTTCTCAACATTGCAAGATTTCTTCTTGCACTGACTCAATGTGAAGTAGATCTTTCTTTTCAGTGATAGTATATGAAGCTGATGACAAACAATCAGGCTATTCCAAGTATACCAGAAGTGGTTAGTAAGTGTTTCCCACCATTTTGCAAGCACAAATACGGGTAGCGATAACAGTGCTCATAACTAGGTAAGAAATAAGATAAGACAGTCAGGTAATTTCTTTTGCTTCCCATCCAGAGACAACTCTGCTCTGTTTGGTTTGTCCTGTTCCATGTAACAGACTTTATTCCATGTTGTCCCCCATATGAACACAGTCATGTTTTTTTGTGGAAATACATTCATATTCAGTGGAAAACAAATAGTATCTGGGAAACAGGATGAAAAAAAAAAAATCCAGATGCAATTACAGGAGGCATAACAATGACAAGTACTTTAAATGCATATAGGTCAGATCACAACAATAATTCTAAATTGCTTTAGATCCTCTTTTATTTTATTCTTTTTCTTTTTTGTTTCATTCCAACAGCAATGTAGTAACTGGAGCTAGAAAAGAGTGTTCATTCCCAGAAATATTTTGAGCCAAGTCTGCTACTTTTTCTGGCCGTCTATGCTTGCCAAATGTGGTTCATGTTATTACTATGAAATGCTAACAGTCTTAAAGAGCAGGACACCAGCTGCTGAAGCTTTCAGATCCCCAAACAGGAATTGGAGGCTTATTACAGTGAACTATAAAGACACTTGCAATATTTATCAAGTAAAAAAACATTGTTTGGAGATGAGATTAGATTTAATACATTTCAAACTACTATCTACACTAGCTTCCTGTGCTATCATTTTTTAAAGTAATGACACTCAGAACTCAATAGGATGATTTTTGTTTCTTGATCAGTCCTAGATTAATTCTGTCAAAACTATTTAAGCGTCAGATACACAACAAAGTTACAGCAAACTAACAAGTTACTCTAAATCAGCTGAGGTGTAGTAACTACTTTTGTATTTTGAGCTTGCAAATGTCCTCACATAATTCAGCTTACTGAGTTGTGATAAATCCGATTATGTTACACTGCTGTGGGCTAAAAACATACACATGAAAAGTTATCATAGAACTCAGCTGATACAGGGTAATGTGGTAAGCTAGCTTAACCTGATCACGTATCTGAGCCTATTTTCAGGGCGAGGGAAAAAAATAAGCTCTGCTCCTTCCGTCCTTTTGTTCCCAAGTGTGCAGAGTTTGCAGATGTGCATTTATTTGTTATTTCTTAGCTGGGAACAAAATCCTTTTATGCTCTAAGGAACTTGGTGCCATTTCAGCAGTCCTGCATTATTTTCAGAAGGAACTTTATGGGCCAAAGGAAAAATAGAATCCTCTCAGAAATCCAGCTGTGGGAGCATGGGAGAGTTCAGATGGGATCAGTACATCCCATCTGAAAGATCTGAAAGATGTAAATGAGGCTATATTTGCTTCAAGTGTCCCAATACATGCAAATAAAGCTATTTTAAGTTGGTGCTCAAATACTGTGATCGATTATGTGAAAGACTTGCTTAATGTGCCAAAAGCAATCCTTTCATGAATTAGCTCTTGCAGACACAAAGTACTGGAGCTACCTGTGCAAGTGGAAGTAAGAAATACTATGTTTTGCAGCTTCCTTTTGATTATTCACTCTTATATATATTTTCTTATGGAACAAAAATTATAGTAATATGTGAATTATAATGGTCTGGTTGTGTCTTACAAAATGGCAAATGCAATATGAGAATCAAATTGCTCAGAAACCCAAAGAAAACATGAAGAAAAAAGCAAGCAGCAAACTTAGTTATGTATACAACCTAGTATTATTTTGCAGCAATTTTAGTGATCTTTGATTTAGTTTAATCCTTGGTGCAGGAGAGAGAAACTGTCATTTCTTGGTTTCTGTAGTCTGTTCTTCCCAAATCTTTGGGTTGTTGGGCTGGATTTAGGAGTTAGCATGAAGAATCCTTTTCCTATCTATCTCAGCTCCCACCAGATTCTACATAGAAAAAAGAAATTAGAGGAAGGCAGGAAGGTATGGGAATAGAATTAAGATCTTTGAATTTATAGACCAGACAATTTTTGTGCCATCACAATATTTTCATCCTGCCAGCTGCAGTCTTCACTATCATGAACAGAACATGTCTGTAGCAGACGGAATATAAAACATATTTGGGAAGCCAAATTCCTCTTTATGCAGTGTGGCATAGACCGTATTATAGAGATAAAAAAGAGACCCAACTGGTTTAAAATTAGCGAGCTGCCTGTGAGACCTGATGTCACCACTTCCCTCTTCCCACCACTACATTAACACAACAGTGGAGACTTGAGCCGTATTTTTTACAGCACGGGGATAAGATTCAAGGGCTAGAAGCTGACACAAACTTCCATGTAAGATTCACCGTTGTTCACTTTTACAATAGTAAAGGTATTTAGCTTTCTTAACATATTGCCTCATTCTGAACAAGGGGTATCAGCTTTGCTCAAAGGAAGACGAGATCAGCTGACCATCAACATAAGGAGACCATAATAGCATGGCAGCTCTAAAATACAGCCTAGGTTCTCATAAGCATTTCTGCTGGCTTACTTATATGCAGATGCTTTGTGTCTGAAGGCTCTCCAGAGAATATGTGCTGTAGGCACTAGCTACTCAGTTTCGCTAACTTGGAGAGATGTTTCCCATGTTAGGCTTTGCTCCTTTCAAGGAGCATCAGCCTTCTTTTAGATGGACAACCCACCACTAGCTGCAAAGTTGTCTTCAACCAGAAGAAGAGAGAGAAAAATCCAAGCTCTAAATTAAAAAGGTCTATACAGAAATCAGCTAAAATAATACCAGACAAATAGCATGTTGAAATTCTGTTACAGGTATGCTACAACCACCCATCATTGTTCCTCTCTATTGACCTCTCCTTCCCCAAGTCATAAACAAAATAAGTTATCATCAGGAACACAGAACTTGAGATCCAGCTTACTGATGGCTTGTATACATGCTTAAACTTTCTTACTTTATTCCTTGAACATGGGCCATGTTATTTGGAAATATAGTTGGACACTGAGTTCAAATGCTAAATATGTTTTTTTCCCTCCTCTCTTGATTCTAAAAATCCTGAACTTTGTTTTTTGTTGTTGTTTATTTTTGGTTTTTTGATTTACAGCCTCTTCTACCAAGACAACTTATGTCAGTTACAGCAATCAGGCAAACTGAGCAGGGATGAAATTCACTGGAAGACCTGCAGGATGGGATCTTACAAACATAGACTTTACCACCACCAGAATTCAGTCTTGGAAATATCAGTAGACTACATTCAAATCAATAGTCAGTCTCCTAAAGGACAAGGATTAAACAAGAGGCAAAAGGCAAAAAGAGACAGGGGAAGGAAAAGTCCAGTTTTATAACATAGAGACAGTGTCAAGCTTCTGAACTGTTCACTCACAAAAGGAAGCAAATCACAAATGGAGAACAAATGTTAGCTTGTGAAAAAAAAAAAAAGCTGTTGAAATAAATCATGTCTGATGTTATATTTGTAAGTACTTTTTTGTGATTGTGACAATTTCCTTTCCTGTCCTACATTGTTCAACTCGTAAAAGAAGAGTTTGTTTCTTGTGGCGGCTGACTGAATTAAGTCCTGGGTTATGCTAAAATAAATGCAGTGGTCAACGCATGCTAATTTTTATACAAAATAATTTATTTCTAATAATAAAGGAATGTTTTGCAAATGTTGAGACTTGTTTTGTTGCAGTTTTAAGGAAAAAAAGTCCTTACACTGTTGTCTATTGTTTGTTTAGAATGTGCAGTAAAGGTGGGTGTACAAATAAAATAATAATCATGGCATCAGAAGAATGCAGTGTAAACTCTAAGCATGTGTGTGTGTGTGTATGTGTGCACGCGTGCGTGTATGTACGTGCATGCCTGCATGAGTGTGCGTGTGTGTACTCTACAGTGTGCGTGAATTTATTTGTTCAAAGCTTTGTGACTATATTTTCTAATGGAAGGATTTTTTTCCCACTTCTCACCTGGAAAGTAAGTGCATTTTATATGTTTGTAAAGTGAAGGAGTCCTGATGGTAATTATTTTGTATGATTGTATTATATTTTTGAACCTTCACTAATACTTTTGATCTTTTCCATTTCTGGAACTTACAGTTTGTAAGACTTTATAACAGCTAGACTGGATTAAGCTGAAAGTCTATTCAGCCTAGTATCCTGTCTCTGACAGGGGAATGTAGCAGATGCTTATCAATAAAGGTGACTTTGAAATAACAGGAGAGAAATCAATGGAGAATTTGGAAAGCAGTAACCTAGTGGATATATGTACTATTGCCTTATTAACACTTAAAAATCAAAGAAATAGATGTCCATCTACAATCTTCACGTCTTCTAAGTCCCATGTCAAATGATTATGCGTACATTAGAAATTATTATGCAAAGAGAAAAAGAAATTCATATAGATAACTATCATGTTAATAAATCCCTCCAAAGAAGTTTAAAAAAGACAGCTAGGGACTTTCCACTTTGTAACTCTACCTGTGATGTTCTTTAAGACTTTTTCACTCCATACACTACTTGCCATTCGTCAACTCAATGGGTCTTCACAATCAGTTGGTTATTAAATGTTATTTCTCCTGAATTAGCCTGGATGGCTCCTTGTGCTTTTTTCCTCAAAGGAGCTGTATTTTTATAACGTATCTTAAAGAAGCTCTGGTGGGTCCTAAATTACATGAATGAAAATTGAAGTATCTGAAACGGAATCTTTTTCTATTACAATGTCAATATTTAAAATCCAACACAGTCAGCAAACTGCGTGACAGTGAATTTCCATTTTCAAAATATTTGACAAAACATAGTTAGTTTTTCCCAGCATTTAAATGCCTGAATTATTAACTGATGATTGCTTTGACATAGTGTGGTATTGTGTGTTTGGTATGTCTGATATATTATGTGAAAATTCCTTTTTTGTCTTTGCCACAAGCACATCAATCCCAAACCTATAAACCAATATATGCTTAATTTCAAGCATGTGAGTAATGCAGCTAATGCAATGCGACCTGCAAAAAAAATTCATAAAAACGTTTTTAGTTCTGTTAGCTAGTATCTCATCAAATTGAAGTTTTTTGGGAAAATGAATTGATTAGATCAATGTTTTAACAAGACAGACTTTCATGTCTAGGATGGATTTCCTAAGAGAGAATGTGTTTTATCTGAAAACAAGTGTTTTGGCACAGTTTCTTTTAAAGAAACCTTTGAAAAGTTTAGTTTTCAATGCACAACAAAAAAAGTTTCAAATATTTTGTCTTCAATGTCTATACATAATAACATGAGCATAACAATATGCATTTGAAAAAGCAGTACATAGGAATTGTGTTTAAAACATTTCATATACACATAAAAATTTTATATACACATAAAGTTTAGTATATAATATAGTAATATCTTCCAGTTTCACAGTAGTCCAAAGAAAATGATATTCTTAAGAGATCTACCAAGACCAATATACACTTTTTTTGGTTGAACAGTAGGGTAAAAATGGAATGCAAATTATTCTATGCATTTTCTATGTCATTCTGTCTGAAAACAGGGAGTATAGTAAGCCTATGAGTGTCACTGGTATTAATGTAACTCATCAGAAAAATGAGCACACAGTATGAATTATGGAATAAACTGGGTGTTTTCAAAATACAACAGAACAGCACTGGTCTGCAGTTTTCACTTCTATAGAGTAGTTATGTACAGTTTATACGTTTGCATGGAATGGTGCGTATCTGTCTCCTGTAACTGTGATCAAAAGCACATTTTTCTCTTGTATCCCTCTAGAGCTATGGAAGAACAATACATTTTATTTCTGAATTGAAATGCTGACTTTGTTCTCTTCAGCTTAGGAGACTTTTTCCTGTACAATAGCAGTTCCAAAGACTTTTTTCTAGCAACCTGATTTGTGAGTTCTGCTTCCAAGACTGTGTCTTCAGGTGACTCTAAGTCCCATTTGTGCAATAGATTGTGCATCAGCTCTACAAGTCCTAACTTCCAGGTTAGGTGACCTAAATTTTCTGACCCCACCTGACCTCTGCTTCGGGGATTATTGATTAGGAGACTGCAGTCTACAGCCTCTAACCAAGACTGATGTACCATTTTCAGCATCATCATTGAACACAAACAGTTCAGATGAAGGAATTAAATATTTTTGAATCATTGGTTCTAATTAGGTTAAGAGTGGTCTTTTTTTCAGCTTACTGGGGCTTTTTCTCCAGTTTAGCTATTATAATAAAAAAGCAACCTCCTTAAAAAAAAAAAAAAAAAAAAAAGAGCTATTATAAAGAAAGAGCCAGAGAATTGTATAATGCAAAGGAAGGAAAAATTGATACAATTTTGCAACATGAGTATAAAAAAGGATGAATTTTAGAAAAATTGCTTCCTCTGTGCTTTACCTTTCATATTACAAGGTCCATTTTTATGAGAAGATTGGGGGAATTCAGTCAGCAATAAGAAATCCCTGCAGAGTCTGTTGTTACTGTGCCTTTGCATACTTATACAGCTGCTGCATTTTTCTTCTCTATGAAATAGCCATCACTTAATCTATCTATACAGAAAACTCCTTGTTTGGGGTTTTTTTTAGTTATTTGGGTTTTTTTTTAACAACCTCTGTTTCTACCTTGTTCTGCTCTTTATCTTATAACATTGGCATTTGTGAAGCTACAGTTAAACAATTATCAACATTTTCATTATGAATGATATTATCTAACACACACAAAGATTCTGCACATTGAAACTTGGCATGTATTTTCTTAGTGTATATGCAAAAGAATGTAAATGGAAAAACAGTTATTTAGGTAAGTTAAAATGAAAAGCTTACAAATAGAATAAAGTCCTGAGGCAGATGTAATCAGAAGGTGGTAACAGTTTAAAAACTGAGATTTGGCCAATGATCATAATACAGTATGTTCTAGTTATGTACAATACAATTAGAAAAATTAAAGGAAAAATTATAGGAAAGAACCATACAAAAATATAAATGTTCAGTATCCATTTTCACATACCTTTTCACTTTCTTCCCTTCAAAGTATATTTTGAGGGCCTGTGGCCCTAATGTAAAACCCATTCAAGTTAATGAAGGTCTTTTACCTTTGTTTTAGCAGATTTGAGATCAAAATTAACATATTGAGATGAAATTAACATATAGCTTTTTTAAACTATTAGCTTTGAATAAATGTCTGTCACCAAAACCTGCATTACTTATATATCAATTTTTAACTATATTTTAATTTGATAATTATAACCCTTAAAATCCTTTATGCATACAAGGAACTCTGGTGTATAAATCACTCATGTTTATAAAAAAATCTGTCCAAATTAGGTTTTATAAATTAAATGGTGTTATGGGACCGCTAAGCTAGATCTTCTGTTGGCCTGACTTTGAGACACAGGACACTCTTAAATCACCTAGTCTTCCCTGGTATCTGAACGTGCGCAGTAACTAGAGCTGCAGAGGATCATTTTAACCTGATCTAAAACAACGATTGTTGAGGCAAAAAGAACCAAATAGTGAAATCATTAGAGGAATATAGACCATGATAGATAAATCTCTTTAGTACTGATGGAAGTTAAAAACCTTGGTATCTAAAATTATCTAGATCTCAGAGCTTTCCATTTAGAAACAAGGAATGGGTGAAGGTCTTGAACTAACCTGCAGCCTCAGTTCTGCAAGCTTTCATTGCCTCATTTCACAAATGAGAGCAGTTCATTATAGAAAAATTAAAATGCATGCAGATCAAAGCCTGGGGTGGTGCCTCTAGCTTGCAGACAGGTGACAGGGTGAGATCCCCTGTCAATGGTGCTGTCTTCTACTAGAGAAGCTGTCCCATCATATAAATTTAGCTCACACTAGTTTTAGTATACTTTGGCAAGATTTACTCTCTCCTATCAACCATATACTTCTACAGACTAAAGATATACTGCATGCTAAAGATTTGATCCAAAGCCAAGTGAAGTTCACAGGAGTCTTTTAGTAGGCTTACTTAGTCAGCACCACCCAGAGGGACTGGATGGTTGTACTTTTTTCTAGTCCAGACTGTAAGCTGAAACCATCCAATGACTTATAAATCAGATGGGCAATACACAATGTCAAAATACATGCCAGTCTAATTTTTATCCAGAAGAAGCTACCATTGTTATGAATGAGGTCCCAGTGGCAAGACCAAAACATGTATGCCAAAAGCACAGTGACTGAAGTATTATACTAATGAAAGCCTGCAGGCTGTGGTTTATTCACACTAGTGAGACTGTGTCTGAAAATGTGATTATCCAAATTTTGTTAAACAAGGAGTTTGTCTCAATTATTTTCAGTCCACTCAGGTTTCACAGTAATTCAGTAGCTGAGATCTTGAAGTTTAGTAACTAAACTTTTGTGTAGGCACAGGAATGTTTTTTCAACTAAAATTATAAAAAGTCTTTATTGTACAAACTTAGGGTTTAGTTCCGATCATGGAGAAGCAGACTACAGTTTTAAAATTGCGATTACTGGTCATTAATGTGTGAGTATTCTGAAGCAACTCCATCAGGACCCACAACTTTGTTTCACTGAGATCAGGAACAAGTCCTTAACGTTGTTTTGTGGCTGCAGGATAGATACAATGAGATCTGAATGACTCTATGTATCAGGTCAATGAACCAGAAATTAAACAGAATTTATAGACAATACTTAACTGTTCTATAGAAAGAGTAATAAGCGACTTTTTGACAAAAATCTCCTTTCAAGAAATGCCTAAATAGCAATTTCCACAGCAGGGTTTTTAACTAATAGTACTAGCTCTCTTCCAATGAATAGATAATTTTTATTACTAGCCAAGGAAAGAAATGAAGGAAAGCATTCCTAACAGATCCAGTTTGTAAATGTATTGTGTTGGAATACAACTTATTCATTTATGCGTCTACTTAAAGGCAGAATGTGAAAGTAAGAGATGTAGCATGGTGAATGGATAAAGAGAAAATATCTCTCTTGCAGCATTCTTTTGTAATGCTTTGGTTTGAAAATGTAAATGAATGATCCAGCACATTTCACCATCACATCAGCCATTAAAAAAATGAAGCTTATAACTACACTTGCAAATAGCTTATGTGCCACGTGGTATAATTAAGAAATTACATATGGATCTACATATTCTGGTTAAATTTGAAAGAGCAAAATTCAATGACAGAAGAAGTAAGCATTCCTTTTTCCAGTTTCAGTGGTATCTAATCTAATGGCACCTTTAGCACTTGTGGTACTGCAATTGTTTGCATCCAGAAAACACCATTTCATATTTTACATGCATGTTTCATTTGCTGTGGATAATTACCTCCTGCAATCTAATTGTGAAATGGTCTTTTTCTCTGCAAGAAGTAATTTCTTTCTGACTTTCTTCTGAAATTTCAGTAGCTAATAGGAGAGCAAAGTATATGTGTCACTAATCCTTATTATGTTTCCTGGGAAAGTAAATGATTGTAATTAATGGGATACAGCAAATACAAGAATGAATAGATCCTATCTGTGGACTGCATCCTATACTGCTGAATATATGTAACTTGCATTGTCTCCTTTTAGCTTCTTACTTTGCTTAAATTTACAGTAGGATCATGAGAATGGCAAAATACATTTGGTGGAAATAATCTGTTGCATCTGTGCAAAGAAAACAAGCTGGCTGATGGGAAAGACACATTCATCTGAAAACATTTTGGTTATGATAACTTAAAGGAAATTGGAAACCTTAATAATGAGTCTACTAATTTTTTTTTTTTATCAGGAAATGAACTACATAGGAGTATGTTAAACTTCTTTCAGTGAAAGTCTTTCAAAGATTTTCAAAGTTTGTCTATAAAAGATCACTGTAGAATTCTTTGTACATTTCATGAATGTTGATAACTCTGTAAATTCTTCCATCACATTGAAACACTAAAGTAATGGAGAGCAATAGTTTTTCTTGTTTGGCATTATAGGATGACAGCAGGTGGTTAGCTCCCAGGAACTTACTATTTTCAATGGTACAGCAGCAGTGACGAGAAAACAGCAGTGTCCCCCAGAGCTAAAACAATGTTAGAAGTACACTAAGATGCACAATATCCTGAACAGCAAACAAAGCTTTTGTTTGTATTACACAAATGACTTGTCTCTCAGTAGAAGTGGAGCAGTATGACATGCAGAGGAGTATGGACATGAAAGAAAAAAAAAAGAGCAGTGACAGAACCACAGTACCTAAACCCCTACTGGAAGCAGCAGAAAATGTTGGAAAGTTCCACTGCTGAAGAACTGTGTCAGCTCCAAAAAGTCCATGCTGACCTCTGTCAAGGGCACATGCCATCCCCAGAGTGTGTGTTACTCTTACATACTCCACAGAACTGCAGTGAACAAACATGACAAAATAATCGATGGGAGCCATCAGAGCTAATGTTGGATGAGGTAGCAAATACGAACATAGACTTATTTTTCTTTGAAATTCAAGAAAATATTATGATCGTGTCCAAGGAATATGCACAACTTCTGCAAAGACCTGCAAATATAAATATTTTAACATTTGATTCACAAGGAGTAGGTTGAGATCAAAGACTGCAACATATCCTTTAATACAGCACCTGTCTTTCTGCAAATGAATTAGCTTATTCTCCTTTGTCAATGACTAATTCAATGATGGGATTTCAGAAAATCTCTGGAGCCTTCCTGGTCCATCATATCTTGGTCTGAGAGGGAACTGGAAATTATTTTCCAAAATAAAGGGAAAGTTTCCCTGCAAAATTGAAATTTTCTGCTTAAAATTATTATTTTGTGGGACATGCTATATTTAACAAAAATAACTCTGAATTTCCAGCTCACCAGTATATTAAATGTATTCAGACTGAGTATGTCTGAAAGCTTAATTACTATCTGGTAGAAGGTGTTGGGTTTTTTGTTTATTGGTCAAATGTAGAAGAAACACACACCTAGAAACACACACAATGGCCAATACAAACATTACAGAGTGTCTTGTTCCACAGTGTCATCTAATATCAACAACACTGCAAGTGCGTTAACTTCAACCTGATCCCAAAGTAAGCAAAACATAAATTGCATTGCCAGTATCAGTTCCTATTTCATGAAAATGTGCCTTGGAGGCTCTTTGATCAAGTGATAAGCCAAAGTTTAGTGTTGTTCTGCAAAATTTTTCTGCAAGACTGATGTCATTAAGAATTCCTATATGCAGTGCTAGTTTCAAAGCCTTTTCTGCTTCCTGTTTGCCTGATACAGCATATACTCTCTATCTGGGAGCCTACTCCCCAGGTTAGCTGCAGTGTCTTTACTGTCTTTGTGGTCATTGACTGTCAATATTAAATAAGTATGACCTTTCAGAAAATAAACTATTTTTATTTAATTTACACATTTTCTTTTTCCTAGCCTTGCTAGAGTGTTGATGAACTTTCCAATAGATATGTTTTGATTTATAACTTATCACCATCTTTCTTCAATACAGCTTCTAGTAGTTCTCTTGTACGCCCTTTAGTGCTTTTATCCAAGTACTGGCTTTGGTATCATGGAAGAAAACATATCAATGGAGTAAATCCATAGCAACAACAGTCAAATATGAGGGATAACAGGGTCAAAAGTGCTTAAAGAAGGTAAAACAACTCCAGAAAACATTCCTGGCTAGAGACATGAGTGATTGCTTTCTTCTAGGGAATGGAATAATCATATCTAAAGACAGTTTCCACAGGCTGCTGCTGGAAGTCTGCCTCAGTGGCTTACTGGTTTTTTAGAAAATCTCAACACCTGGATTAGCCTTTGAATGCTACCCACATTTTTTTTTTAAATAGAATTTTAATAAAATCTCAAAAAGATAAAGAAAGAGAGAATGCACAGGTGAAAATGAATGTTGGAGATGCATATGATATATTGAACTGCCAAACTTTTGGGGACTTGCCTGTTACAAGAATATGAAATCTTCATCAGAGATAAACCTATCCATACTTCTATTTATCTATTTCTTTATATATCTCACATATTGCAGACTGCAAAGAGTAAACCTCAATACTGCTTGCCTGCTGTGTTTAACTCAGATGCGCAGCTCTTACTATGTGCATAATTTAGAGAGGATACAGAGTTGTAAATATAACTGTATCCATATATTCTGCCCCGGCTCCCCATAGTTTTTCATCACAAGTGATAGACATTTCTAAAAACAATACGCTGTTTATTTCTTCATTTCTATGGTTCATACACTTACCTGAAAATGCAGAACAAGTTGCAATCATTTTGATATACAGAGGTTATCATTTCTTGTGAGAGTTTTCATCTTTTGCCACCGTCTCCAGTGTGACACTGAACAAGGAATGACAGAAAGATTAGTTTTATATGAAATTCAGGGTATTTTTCACTGAATGACAGCTATGAAGCGCACAATTTGCAAGATAAAATAACAAAAATGTAATTATTTCAAATGCCAGACTGATGGTACTTTATAAATTATTGCCTAAAGCATTGAAAGTTTAGGACGGATGCCTTGAAAGTGCATTCTGGAGATAGTTTCAAATGATGATGTTTCGGCACCTGTTTCTTCACTTAAGAAAAATGAGCTGTTACTTCAAGAAACAGACCACATATAAAACCAGAAAAGAGAAACAACGGCAGTGGCAACAACAACATAAATATTACAGGTGAAAGATGGGAACCATTTGTTTCCTCAGTCTGATTAATTCAGTGCATTTTATAGTTCTGTAGATTGCCAAGAAAACAGAAATGAGACAGTACAGGTAATACGCTGACAAAAAGTAATCACACCATGCTTTCTGGTTGTTCCACGTACAGAGTGGTGCTACACATTCTTGAAGTCTCTAGTATGGTAGTCGACTTTCCCCAGGGTTTTCTTTCAAGAAAGAACCATGTTCATGATCCCCTTGTAATAAGCCTCCTTAGAACACACCATGCTTTGCTTTCGAGAACAAAGAGGATCAGCCATCCATAGGCAGAAGGCCTCTTTTTAATGAATCCTATGTGTCCATTTGAGGAAAGTAATACTGTCCTAGGCAGGTGCTTGCACATTTTCCACCACTGGATCCCACCGTATACTTCTTAGTGCCAAGGCACCTGACACAGCTCCTGACCTACGTTTGATGAGGTTGTGCTTGAAAGCCAAGCTTTCCCTAAGCAGCACTAATGACAGCAGAATGTTTTTTTGTGGTAGGAAAACATCACTGTGACTGTAGCCCAGCTGGGTGAATTTCCTATAGATATGAAGTCAGGGATCAAAGCAAGGCCTTTTTTGGAGAGCAGAAGTGTAATGTCAGCTTTCCTGCCCGGTACGGTGGGGTTGAGCTGCCAGCTGCCAGGGCCAAAGGCCTGGTGTGCTACTGATGCAAATGAGACTCACAGCTCTCTGGTGTGGGGAAGCAACACAAGTCATCCGAAAAACACTTGCATAATGTGGGACTTGCAACACGTCCTCACCCAGGATGTAGATGTTACTGTTTATCTGGTAAAGTGATGGTAACAGGTAGATTGGGGGTTTTGGTTTTTTCAGTTAGATTGTGAAATTTCCAATAGATAAAACCCCTCCAACTGCAGGGGACCGGGGCAGGTTTATGAAGTTAATTTTACAACAAATGAACTCATAGTTGCTTGGTGATGCTGAACTGAAGAGACTGGTATCAGGTCATTTTCAAGGATCCACAAAGTCTTCACTTATATCTGTTTTCCACTGAAAGCTGAATTTGATACTGATCAGATATGTAATACACAGCCAGCATTACAAATTTCACATTGCCTTTTGGGTAAATTGAGTCAGGCTTTCAGAAAGAAAGACAAAAAAGAGGGTTGACTGACATACCAGGTATCCCTGTTTTCTATTCCGATATAAATTGCAAATAGCAATGTGCTGACATGTAAAGAGATCAAAGTACTCAGTCAGCCAGATCTTTGCTGAGCAATTAAATGAGTCTACAGAGGTACTATTCCTGCACCAAAAAAATGGAAAGTCTCCTGCATTAAGATAAAACAAATTATTCAACAATCTGTGAAAATAGGTAATTAGAATATCCTACAAAGGATTGCTGGCTGTTAGCATTTTGTACATATTAATTTCCATATTTTAGTTAAAATACTGCTGAACCTGATGAATATTTTAATTACAATAAAATAACCACATTTTTTTCTTTTATAGTTCTACTCCTTATTTACAAACTTTTAGCATATGACAGCTAGTGGCAGTACTGACTGACACTACCAGAAGCCTAGGACATGGGCAGAAGTGGATCCCTATGAAGCTGACAAACTTCAGGCAGATACATCTCTGTAGGTAAGAATCAAGTTAAAGCAGTATGTGCAAGTGAGTCCTCAGAGACCTACAACAAAAGATGAGTTTAGGAATATCAGAAGCTGGTGCTTACCTTCTACATGAGAGCCTCCATCAAGTACTTCAAAATGTCTCGTTCTGGCAACAAGTCCCCAGAATCTGGCCGAAGAGCATAAATCCATATGATCTGTTCTACAAAATACAGTCATGAGGAGAAGTTTAAGAGGTGCATCAAATGCAGCATGCACTGTTCATACTGTGTAAATACAATGTCCTTTATCTTTTTTGACCAAGGTGCTCATGGGTGGAATACTGTAGCAGGATGAAATATTCTAATTATTACCATTTAAGAATTTGCAAGCTGTGTAAGGATATTAATATGTATTCCATCAGCAGTATCTGAAGAAGGTACTTGGGCTCACAGAAAGTGTATCTAGAGAAGCACAAAGGGTGAGTCGTCCTTAAAGATAATGGTAGCAGTACTGAGACACTCAGATCATTTGTCGTTATTCAGCACTTCTGTAATGTGTCAATTTTGATTCACTTTTTGACAATAATCTGGGATTTTACTTGGGTTTGGAAACATTCTTCCATTCTCCAAGCTACTAGTTAAAGCACTAGCCTGCAACTGAGACACATCCAGTTTGAAAAACTCCCTGTGTGTAATTCACAGAAAACAGGAAAGAAGTGATTGGCATACATCAGCTCCATTCTGTAACAGTGCTATCCGCTTAGTTTGCCCGTGATCAGAAATTATGAGAGAACCTAGGTCTAAAGAGTTTCTCAAATGAAATACTATACTGTTGGTTTAGAGCTGAACAGAGTTTTCTTTCTTTGAAAACACTTGAAAGATGCTGACTGGAAGTCCCCAGTGGAATGAAAAACTGAAAATGTCAAAAGTTGACATAAGACAGAATTGATATTCCCTCACACACCACATATGCAAAAAAATTGTTGATAGCTTATACAGGCCAAATAATTTTGTTGTGTCATTTCTGTTTAATCTCTCCCAGAAGGAATTAGCAGGTTACTTGAACAGCTAAAATGATAAGTCATGCAGCCTGGTAATTTTTTGACAGCAATGTGTAGGTGAAATTGTGGGAGTGATTTGGCTAGCAGGCTTCAAGTGTCAGTAATTGCTGTCAATATTAATGAGATGGCTCTGAGTGGCTACACAGTTTCAACAAAGTCATGCTATGGGCAAAATGAGCTTGGTTCTGTTTCTTCCTCTCACAGGACTCTTTTGCATTAGCAGCATCTCTGTGGCTGGTGATCTTAGGGGTATATCAGCTTACTATGAAATCTTCATCATTTCCTACTGACTAGACAGCAAATTTAGACACTTATATTAGGAGTTTTCTTAACTAGAAACATAGCATTGAAGTGCCAATTAGGGGGACTGGACACTCCAGTATGGGCACTGGATCCCACCGAATAGGAATCATATCTCTATTTGTAATAGCATTTCAGTCTCTAAACACATTAATATTCTTAATGACACTTCAACCAGCAGGACCAAAAAGCACTGCACTGGCCTTTTCAAGATATTAATATTTCATTTATATTCCATTAACAGAATTTAATAAAATTAAATTGTGGTGCTATTTCCATGCACTTAATGTATTCTGAAGAGTTTTTGCAGTGACACATTCCTTGATGAGTTTATGTCCTTTGCTTGATAACTTTCTTTCAATAGACCTACATGATAGCATTCTGTACTATTATGCTATAAGTTCTGCCTTTGTTAAACTTTCATCACAACAGTAGTACTGCCATGTTTAGTGTTAGAAGTACATAACAATCTGAATAAAATGCCTTAAAAAAAAAAAAAAAAAAGAGAAGCAGTATGTCCTAAGTTAAATGGATAACAAACAGATAAAAAAAGAGTGAAAAGAGGGAGGAATCACAACAGGAGATACTCAGTAAACAGTAAAAAGGAAATACTGACCTTAGAGGATATATATGCATGAAATCTACCATGCTTTCTCCTTACATATACAATATCTAATAACTGATGCATCACTTTGAAAAAGAGAATTTGAAGATGATGTCTCTCAAAAAGAATCCAGTATAATGCAGGTGTTTGGAAGACATTTGTTATGGTATTAAGTTGAATAGATAATCAATTAGGGACCTACGCTCTGTGTGTGTGTGTCTCCCTGCCTTTCTGTTTGTTTAGAACAACCCAAACGTGTCAGGCCAGGGTGATCTATCTGCAGCAGGCATTTATATAGTAGCCTGTGCTTTGATGATGTAAACCAATACATTTTAACTGTAGTATGCATCTCAGATCTGTAGGTATACTCAATACAGTCAAAGTCTAATAGATAAGAAGCTTAGGGACTGAAGGCTTTTCATCCTACTAGGACTTATTCTCCTTCAGAGCTCCAGTCCCCCCAGGGAATCATCTAATGTAATTGTTTTTCGAACGGCTTCAGTGATTTTGCTTTAATGATAATGCCCACTAGGCTGATCCATGCACTTCTAATCTTTTCCATGAAAAAGTTCTTCCTGGCATCTGCTTGGTGTTTGCTTTTTGTTAGTTTCCTGTTATTTCTAGAAGGTAAAAAGACTGAAACTTTCTATTCTATGTATATGTCACTTGTCACTTCATGTGTACCGTGCAGCTCAGCATCATACTTAAAGCTGATGAGCTAATGCCCACAGTTTAGTGGAGAAGCTAATATGACATTATTTGCTAATGTCTGTACATGTTTATCTATATACAATGTGTGGGTGATGGTAACTTGATTATGATTTACAAAGAAGTCTTCAACAGATAGGAATGTATTTTCCACAGTGCAACTAGCTTTATCATTTATGAACAAATAAGCACTAGATTCTTCTCACTGTGAAGTTAATCCAAGGTTTTCTGTAAGATACTGGTGTGTCCTGAGAGTTGAGGGCATCTAGTTCTCCCTGAAACATCCAGGAGGCTACAAATGTAATAGGAAGAGTCTAATTTTCAGATCACTAAATTATCACTGTCTAAAAAATAAACCTGGCTGTTACAATAGCTTGCCTGCCACATCCAGTTCCTGTACTGATATTTTCTGAGGAACTGGGAAATGAGCAGAGAATGAATAGCTGAGAACTGTGATGAGGGTTATGACTTGGGCACAGTGCCTAGTACTGTAGCAGTGTCATGGAGCTGCTGTTACTTTGAGGTAAATGTACAAAGCAATTCAGGTGTTACAGTTCTGCACGCAGAGGATCAGACTGAAAATCAAAATCCACTAAAACCCAGTTCAAACCAGCCTATAGCTTGCTTTTAAATAGCCCTGAACCAGAATGAAGCTCTTCATTGAATACAAACTGAAGCTAAACCAGCAGCATTTCTACAGAATTATAGTTCAGCTAAAAACATGACGATCCCAAGTGCAGATGTTTTTGGATGCTTTCTCTGTGTGTATATGTATTTCTGTGCACATATGGATTCACCAGGGGCTTGCAGGTGAGTCTTTCTACCATTCCTACCTGGTCTTCATCCATCATTCTCTGCTTCAGAGCCCTGTCCCCAGCCTCAGCCTAGGGCTGCAGTTTCTCTCCAGTTCATCAGTCCTGAATAATAGACACTGGGAGAGCGGTGGAAGGAAATGGGCTGGGCCAAATGGTGCCCAGTGTCTGCACTGAAGAGGAGTTGAAAGTTAGCATTTGCTCTGTTGTAGAATTCCTTGCAGTTTTAATTGTAGGACTCTCCAGTAGAACTGGTTTGAAGGAGTTTAAAGTTAATGAATCAGCTAATGAGCCACTGATTACCTGAAAGGATAATAAATGGCAGCAAGTTCAGGTATGTGTGAATCTGTACAAGAACTGAACTCAAAAATAGTCTCAGTTCTGCCTCTTGGCTTAGCCTGAAGACACTCTGCTGCACTGTGTAATGCACAGTCCCAGGACTAGACACCCAGATGTCCAAACACTGTCCTGGATTCACACAATCCTGAGATGATGAGGAATAGATCACAAACCCTTTTCAACCTGAGGACTTAATCACACAAACCAGGTCTGGTTTCTTTGACAAAAAAACAAAGAAGAAAAATATATGATATCCTAACTGTTCAACATGAGTCAAATGATCTGGGATGTGGAAATCCAATATTCAAAACAGGTGAGTCTTGTCCACATAAAGTGTTTGACACTCCTTGGAAGACCTTCACTGAGATGTCTTCAAGACAGAATTTTATGGCATTTTTGAATACTTTTCAAACTAACGGTCAGCAAACATTTATTTATTCTTAAACAGAAGTGACTGAATCTAGCAATAACTAGATTTACCACACCATAGCAGGAGATAGATAGGGTGTAAGAAAACAGGAGTAAGCAGAGTGGAAAAGTGGAGAAGCAATAACATATTATATGAGCAATAGGACTGACACTATTGAATGGAATGACTGAAGAAGTTAATGTATGTTGTTTATCTGTTTCAAGTTCTGTAACTCATAACTACCTTTGTATGAAAGGAATTTCCAGAATAAAAATGGATATTTACTTATTTAGAGGGATTTAAATGTTGAAAATGTAGCTGTCTGGAGACTTTATATGATTCTAGTGGGATTTAGAGGATGCATATTTGGATGAAGCTAAGGTCTTTTGTGGATAAATGCCCAAAAGCATTGTAGTTAGACAAGCCTCTCTTCTGCGAAGTACCTGCAGCTGTGTAGCAAAATTTTCTCATTTAGGATCAGCAAGTACAGAAAGAGCATGAAAACATGCATCTGCAAAGCTGTTGACATGTTCCTTAAGAAAACACTTCTGCCAAGCAAAGATTTGCATAGAGATTCCTTTATCAACTCTGAGCTTTTAATATGTAACAAATGAACTTGTTCTGCAATGCAAATCCTACTGAGAAGCTATAAAATAGAGTGTTTCAGTTAACTCTCCAAAAGTTGCATTTTTTCAGTTACACTGACAAAACTGAAATATCTTTCGTTCAGTAAAAATAGATAGACATGCATCCAGAGAGCAAATCTTTTGGAGAAGAAGACAGAAGTTTCCATTGTGAACACAGTTGTCTTTAATTTATATATAACTTGTCTGGAAAAAAATTCTCTTTGGAACAGAATAAAATATTCTTTCAGTAATGGAGTAGCTTAAGGATAAGGAAATGATATTAGAATTAGGATGAATGATGAAATGATGGCTAAGAATATATAGCTTGAGAAACATATATAAGAAACTCTTAAACTTGACAAGCATTTTGATCATTATAGAACAAAAATCTGAAGACTGATTCAATTAGCAGTCCTACAATGTATGTTAAAGTATCACAACCGTGTTTACAATGAGTAATTAAAATTTCCATTAGTGGATAAAAATTACACAAAATACATAAATGACAAAAATGCATAATGAATTAAAAAATAAAAAACTTAGAACCTACTGTTTATAGAGATGTTCTTCATTAAGGAGATTGTCTGCAACTAGTTCTGAAATCTCTCAGCTATTATACAGTGGATTACCCACCTTCTCAAAAAGCAACCTCTTTAGGTTGATATAATTTTGTTTAAAATGTTGATAAAAAAATCTGTCTAAATGTTTCTTTAACAATAAAGAAGAAAAACCTCAGATAAAACAATGTTAATTTTAATAGCAGAACTACAAACTTATTAGTAATCAAGATCTACTTAGAGATAGTTGCTGCTAAATATTTTCTTAAAAGCTTAGTTTTAACTTATATTTCTCTTCAGTTATATTATAATGGATAGTAAGATGGAATACTCTATTTATTTTCCAACACCACGTAACAACTTTTCTGAATAATCTCTCAAAACTAGGGACCTAGGAGTCCTGGTGGGCACCAATTTGAACATTAGGCAGCAGTGTGCCATTGCTGTAAAGAAGGCAAATTATAGCCTCAACTGCATTAGACAAAGTATTGCCAGCAGGTTGAAGGAGGTGATCCTTCCCCTCTGCTCAGCACTGGTGAGGCCACACTTGGAGCACTGTGTCCAGTTCTGGGCTCCCCAGTCCAAGAGACACTTCTGGCCGGTTGAGGAAACTGACCTAAAAGAGGCAGCAGAATTCTTTCTCTGTTGGGTACAGTAGCTGAGGTCATAAGCTTGCCCAAACCAGGACAAATTGCATAATGTTTTTCAGTACTATAGAATAAGTATGCTTGAGTACTCAAACTATGTGCGAAAGCTTGAACTTGATTGAAATTAAATTATTTATTGCAGATTCATTATTATGTTGGTTGGATGGATAATACTTTTTTTCTTTTCTGATATAGCAATCCCTTTCTTCTTCCTCTTCTGGGAAGGCATGTATTCATGATTTCTCCTTGGTGATGTGAAATGGGTCTGCTCTATTTCTAAGTTTTTTAACGTGTGTTGTATGAACTTTTAAAAAGAAGGTGTTGTCTGATATATACCTGATGTTTTGAAACTAAGAAAAATTGATGTGTTCATTAAAAAAAAAATGCAACTAATTGCCTGCCTAGCTGGTATACAACTGTGTTACAGTTGCACATTTTAATGTCTCAAAAACTTTGCACTCAAGAGTATTAAAGATAACATAAATTTAAATGAGAAATAATAATAAATGTACTATCTGATTTAAAATACCTAGGTTAAAATCTTGTATAAAATGCTAAAGGAACCAGCAGTTTCCACAGACTTCAAGACTATTAAGTTGGTACAAGTCTGGCTTGCTCTATGTTCTGTAATACGTCACCTTCTAATTGTTCAGTTCCTAATTCAGTTCTCATTCTGGCAGATGAGCTGAACATCTGGGAATATAAGAGATTTCTTTTTCTTGTAAACTTAACAAGTTGTCACTGAGAGCTTACTGATACTAAAATGGTACAGGAGATACTTTATCCAAAGCAACCACCAACAAAAAATCCATGTAGAATCTTATTCCATGGGCAAGACATTACATATTCTTGATGGTGATCACAGCTAGGCAGAAAAACCACACTGTAATTTGTAATGGGCTGTATTCATGCAACTGTGCAGTGAAATGGTGCGTAATAGGAGTCACAGTGTATTCAACTAGAAACCGACCAGAGAGAATAAGGCTCAAATTCACAAGGGGACTGCATGTGGCAGTACGTAAGCTTTAGGCTTTTGGCCCTGCAGGAGAATCCACAGACCTAAATCAGCTGCACAGATTCCTCAAGAACAGAACAGGGAGAGTGCCTCTGAATAGGCTCTGCAAAAGCCAAGGTCCTGTGGGGGTCATGGCTAAATTATCTAGTAGGAAATGCAGAAGACAATAGGGTCCCCAAAATCTGTATCATGGCAGCATGGGACCTTTCAGCTGCTAGGGATTTACAGCTCTGGGCTCTCTTCAGAGACAGATGCACTTTCTTTAGGAATCCAAGGTAGGGAAATCTAGGTAACACTAATCTTTCTGGGAGATGTGAGAGGAAGAGGTCAGTACTGAGGCACTCACTTGCTAGTGAGGTAAGGATCCTGTCTTTTCTTGGAAGCACTCCATTCCACAGTGTCTGTCTGTCATGGTGTAACAACTGCCAGGTTATAAAGGGGTATGAACATAAGCACGACATGACAGCAGGGAGGAGAGAGAATGGAGCATGATCAGCCTCTGAAGTGGATTCACTCTGAAGAAAATAACAGTAGATTTGTTGGGTTTCAGAGAGGAAGAGGGATGAGTATATTTCTGGATCTTTTCCTGACTCTGAGGGAGGAGGCTTGGGCATATTTACATTAAACAGCTGTAGAATAAAGCACATAAGCAACTCTTGGTCTATGCAGATTCATTCCACCCTAACACTGATCTCAAGGGCTCAAATATTTGTTGTACAAGACGTACTCCCAATATGCCCCAGCTGCGTAACTTTGACTCAGACTCCTGAGGAAACAGTTTAGTTGTGAGAAGTATCTGTAAGAACACCAGCATGGTAGAACGATGCAAGATAAGGATGGTAAAACTGCAGACAGAGGCAGGATATTTGAGATGATGAGTATTAGCAGCTCAAGAATAAAAGAGAAAAAGTATTAATTTGAAAAGGTAAAAAAATCTTAAAGGAAAAAACCAGGGGATAGCAAGTCAGCAATATCAAGGGCCAGGCCACTCCAAAGAACATCAGAGGCAACCTTTTCCACCTAAGTAGCATCTGCCTGGCAAGCCAAAAGTCATTAGCTGACTTTGGGAGTGGTGAGAATGTTAATGCTTAACTCAACAGTTAATCCTAGCTATCCATTGTGTGCACTAGACAGAAAGTAATTGTTTTATACTAAGTTGTGTATCCTACTTGCAGAATCTCTTTGCCTAAGGTAATTGTTCTCTGAACAAAGTGACACAGAGGAGGATTACACCACTTCCAGCTCTAAAAATATGTCTAATTACTACAATATATGAGCATATTTACATTTGTGTGCAATCAACCTCTGACCCACGAGAGCTCAGCATAACACACGACCTTTGACACTCACTCCTTACAACCAACCTATCTTAAATATTTTTTTGCTAAGTAGAACTTCTTTAGAAAGAAGGGATTTTGTGTTTGCTGACTGGGATGCTTTCATTCTAAATAAAGATCTAGAATTTGATTTAATCTACTTTAAAACACTCTGTAAAAAAAAAATAGGCAACTCATCCTTTTTTTCTGTCCATTCTTTGAAATACAGAGGTAGCTATCACTGCAGCTTATGCAAAATCTGACAAATGATACAGTACCTCACACATTCAAGGATTAATAGATTGAGCTTCTTGAGAAAAATGGGCTAATGAAAACCAGATATATATGAATCTGAAATAGACATAAGCTAAACACTCAGCTGATTGGCTTTGTTGGGGTTGAAGTCAATTTTGAGCTAGAAACAAAAAAAATGGAAACTAAGATGTTTTCATATCAAGATATGGATACCTGTAGATTTTTAGACCTCTTTACAGATTTGTTTAAATTATGGTTTAAAGACAACATAAAAAATTGGACTTAGGTGCTTAAGCTATGCCTACATTTAACCTTATACATCTATCTTCTTGGTTCATCCAGCCCTGAATGACTATTCAGTGTCAGAAAGAGTAACAGAATCTGGCTTATAGGTAGGAACTAATATTATTCAAAGATGACAAGTTAATGTGGCAGCTATCTGTAGTAGGTGGAGCTGCTATCTTAAAAAAAAAATTAAAAAAAAAAAAAAAGACCATTTATTTTAATAGACAAAAAGAAATCACCAAGACCTGAAAATATTGGTGGAAATAATTTCAAAGTGCAGTCTAATTCAATAATGATTTAAGTCTTCTTATCTGGTGACAGATGGAAGGAGATGCTTCCTAACACATCACATAAACCAGCTGTGAAATTCTTTGCCTAAAACTGCATATAGTTTTGAAAAATAGCTAGACAGTCTCATGCAAGAAATATCCATGAAGGGATATTAACTGCAAAGAAACCACTTCTTAATCAAAAGGCTGTGCAGCTAAAACTTGGCTGGGATTCTTCTGGAGAGGTATCATTATATGCATGCTCTTTTCTAACACTTCTTAAACATCTGTTACCAGCTATAGTCAGAGACAGAGTAATGGGCAATGAAGACCAGTGATTTCACACAATGGAACCTTGAAAGGGTAAATCTTTGTCCTCTCAAAGTATCTTTTCTCAATATATCCCATATTGTCTTCTGTTTCACATTCAGCTTGTTAAGTGTTTTAGGATAGAGAATCGTTGTTCTGCACTTGCCCAGTACCTACCATAATAACATTTTAGTTCACTGGTTCAGTCCCTCAGTAGTATTTCCATATCAATAATGGATAATATTAGGTCATTAAACCCTTACAAGTTCTTACAGAACTACCATTGGAACACAGATGAAGGCCGAACCACAGTCATTTGAATTGCCATCAATCCGAAACAAATATAGGAAGCAAAGCAAGACATAGCACTGATCCAAAATACATCCAGTGAGAAGTATATATCAAGGGAAAGAAAGAAAGAATGTAGTCTGGAATATGGATAGCATCATTGTTCCGTGAAATGCAATACAAACCATCTGAACATCAGCCTCACAAGAGAAATCAATTCAAGATGTGCATCTGAGGAAAAAAAAAGGGTTGTTCTGATGTGAAAATGGTAGTCAGGCCATAAAATATGTAATATCCATGCCCTGCAGATCATGCTTAGTCAGGATTATAGAGCGCTATATTAATCAAAAAAGACACAATTTTAATCAGCAGCTTAGATAATGTGCATCTCAATGTGTGAGACTGATAACTGTGAAAAATCTGAGAGTGGTGTGGTAATAGGACATGACATTATACATATACTTAGAGAAAAAAAAAGAAGGTCTATCATAAAACCAAAATAATTTAAAATGGTATTTCTTTTTCATAACAAAACAATTGACAAAAATACTGTCACTCAAAACCAATCAGAAACTCAAGAAATGTATATGCACTGAATCTCCGTTAAAGAAATATAGCCTTCCTGCAAAAATTTAGATCCCCCTTGCCATGGTTATCTGAGTAGAACAGTGTGAAGCAGCAGAAGCAAATATCAAAATCCAGCCACTCCATCCTGATTTCTGAAGACTCAAGTCTGATTGCTATATTTATAAAAGAAACTGAAGGTTTTCAAATAATCCAGACAAACCTTCTTTCTGTTTTCCTTGATACCTGTAAATAGCAAAACTGATCTATTTTGCTGAGAAAATCGCAAATCCATGTGCAGAATGGTAATTCATATAGAATGTCCTTCATATAGAGTGCTATGAGACATTGGACAGGAAAACAAATAGCTGTGCAAAGAGATTTCTGAAACACTGAATTTTTGGAGTCACAAGTTAGGATATAAAAGAAAGTTTGATGATAACAATGTCTCCATATCAGTTCAACATATGTCTTTCTAAGTCAAATAAACTAAACTTTTCATGTACTTATTTTTTCCTACTGCAAACTCAGACATGCTGCTTTCTTAACTTTTCTCCTTGAGAGAGATGAGAGAAGATACGGGTAAAGAGAAAAATACATGCAAACTAAGAGTATATTTTCATGTGCCAGATTAAGTAGTAATCTGATGTTGACATCATTCTTCTGTTTCTATGTGACAGGATGATTTTGAACCTTGCAGGACCAATGTGAAATTATCAAGTTGGGAGGAAAATGTGAAGGGAAAAGAAAATGTGGATTCTAGGTGTGGTAGATTAGATCTACACAGAAGGCATTAAAAGGGATGTATTAAATGGAAAATATAAGTAGTACAACAGAGGATACTGAGGCCAGAAACCTGAATTGAAACAGGAAAGTATGCTGAAGCAAATCTGTGGAGACAATTGAGATAAAAATAACTGTAAAACAAAATAGAAAATTTTAAAACAGATTTAATTTTGTAATTATATCACAAACCTTAGGAATAGTACAGAAATAAATATGGGTTATGTGTATGAACAGCAGAAGTAGGATGCTGCTACTTTTGTGGGTTATACAATCAAGAGAGATGGCTAGTCAGTCCAACATGAAGAATTTTTGTGATTAAAATTAAGTGACATTCCATAAACATAAGTCTGAATGTTATAGAGGATGTATCCTATCAGCAGGACAAATGGCTGGTTGAGTTCTATTGTCAGCATAATTCTCTGTTATATTAATAGATTCATAGATTACCCATCAAAAAAAGGGTCATGTAGTCTGACCTTTTGTAAAGGAAAGAACTTTCTTAAATTAATTCCTGTTTGAAGTAGAACAAGTCTTCTGGAAAAATAAAATAAAATCTTGTCTCAATTTTAAAAATTTGAGTGATGATGAATCTACCACTCCTCTTGGTAATATGTTCCAAAGGTTAATGTCTTCACTATTAAAAAAACTATGGTATTTTTCCTCACCTGAATATATCTACATTCTATTTTCTGCTTAGATGTATTGGCACAGACGTCTCTGGTCTCCTTGTAACTACTTACAGGCTGTAATGAAGTTGCCGTTTAACCTCCTTCTTGTTAAGCTAAAGAGATAGAGTTTCTGGAGTCCTTCACAGTGTGACTTTTTAGTTAATCTTTTAATCATTCCTGCAACTCTGCCATGAACAAAGTATCGTCATCTTTCTTGAATGGAGGCATCAGATACAGACAGAAGGTGTGGAAGTCATTGGCTCAGTGACAAATGCGCAGGCTATACTTATCCTGCTAAAGACATGCTGCCTGGGAGTGATTCCAGGCCTCCAAGCCAAGAGTTGCAGAAGCTTCTGTGTCTGTACTAATGATGAACCCTTCCCCATGGACTGCTGCTACACTGTGCTGTACGTGACAGAAGTATCTTCTGGATTCCCTGTGATATACCCTCGGTCCCTGGGTGAAGCTGCAGTGCTTGAAAATGAGGATTGTTTCATAGGCTTTCAAAAATGATATTTTTGTGGCATAACATTAAGTATCTGTTTTGCAGGTATAACATTGAGCATATATAGCATAACATTAAGTATCTGTTTTCCTTTCCATGAAAGAAAATGGATGTGAGGCAACCTGAAGAATCAGGGTAGGCTTTATAGGCTAAAGCAGGATGAAGGAAGTGAAATTTTGTGCAGTTTCATTCCTTTTCCCTATACAGAATAGTCCCTGGAGCAAAGCAATGAGAGATCTACATCTAGAGTTTATCCAGAAGCAACCAGTTAGTTTGCTTCAAAAGAGAGTCCAGGAACCAACCAAATTACATATAGAGTGGATCCGGGAATCAGACCCTAGGGAACTAAGTTATTTGACAAGGAAAACATATGTCCAATCAACTATCATCCATGCCAGTTCTTACTCATGCGAGAACTGTGTTGGTCTATTTGCCTAGAGAGAAGCTCCACTAGAAAACATCTACTGTTTCCCAGACTAGCATCTCTCATACTGTCAGTATACCCTAGAGACAAGTTTACAGTCTTGTACCAGGAAAACCGTTCTCTGTTAAATCCTATAATTATTTGCCTAATGGGAAAATTGGCCGAGAACATTTTCCAGCTGCTATTAACTAGATGGGCCCGGAGTGGTGGCCTTGTTTGTTTTAAAGTAAGCTAAAATAGAAGAGCAGCTGTGTTACACTTTTACTCATTTTTCCCAATAATGAACAGAAGTGTTATTTCTGAGCTGCAAACTGTCTGCCTCATTCAGACTTCATATTCTGAAGCGTTCCTGTTCAAAGGTAGAACATACTAATAGTGGAGTGAAACCCTTGAGCCAGATACATTTTACAAATATATAATAATTATTTAGCCTTTATCACAGAAGGTCTAAATGTATTTGATTGTCATTCAGCAAAACATTTTCAGCCTTCTAAGCAGTTCATTATTCTGATCTACAAAATTCAAGACAGATGAACACTTGGAATTTTTTGAAGTGTAAGTACACCTTAAATATCCCAGAAACTGTATCTTATTTGACTATAGTGAATTTTCTCTACCTAGAATCCACACTGCAAACCCTCTCCAGGAATTAAAGACAGGACAGTCTCACTTAACTTCAGATATCGACTATGTGAATATCTACCTCTGAGCCAGTCATACTAGGTTCCTTTTATTAGTCAATGGAGAGGAAGAGGACTTTTGATCTAATCCATCTCATCTTAAAGAAGATACCTCAAAAAGGTTAGATGACTTGCATGCACTTGTCTCCTTTGACAAGGAAGGATTCCTCCTATGAAGGAATCTACATGGTTAGCTTCAGTGTGTATGTTCACACTGGCATGCAAGTCCCATTCTGAGGGTAAGATGGTTCTTTAAAAAAACGTGAGTTGGGGTCATGATTTTGTCTCAAAGCAAAAGAAGATAAACTGTGCTTCTCTACCCTCTTTACCCACAGGTCTTTTTCTATGGCCATACAATGTACAATTCAGCTAGTGTTTGATGATTTGCAGGGGGAACGGCAGCCTTCTGGATGAACTCTAAGAGTGTGCTCACAGTGGGTAAGGAAGTAAAATGCTTCATAGTGGGTGATTTAGCACCTACTTCCACAGTGTTTGACCGGGCACTATATCATGTATTATTTCTAAATTCATCACATCAGTAACTCTTTCATTGTGAGGTAAGAACAATACTACGCAAAATATTTTAATGCTTTTAATTCTTACATGGACACACTTCTTTGTATCCAGCTTCTTAATAGATGGTCTTACAAAATGGCTCAGAGGTAATACGCTTTGCAGATTTGTGGGCTAAAGCCAAGTGGTTGGAGAATCATACTTGTAATAATGACTGATGTGAAAACTGTCTTGGGTGATAGGGAACAGGTGCATCTTCTGTTTGCGAGAACACTGGCCTCTCTAGTTTGTTTCTTTGTAGGTATTTGTAAAGGCCAAATTCATTGTTACCTCAAGACTGTTTTTAAAACCCTTCCAGACTTTCTGCTCCAGTTGAAATCTATTCATTTCACTATTAAGCAAGGCAATGTGACTGACACAACCTGATGTGACACTTCACAGGGCATCTCATTGCTCAGGAAATATAAAATGACAAGAGCTCTGTCACTTTGTTGAAAGAATACGCTCTTTGGAACTGAAATGAAAACCTTATAACAATATATGCTGTTATCCTGTCCCCTATAGTGATAAATAAAGAAACTAAACACAGAAAATTAGGCACTTGTTTACTAGTTTCATGGCAGTAAAATACTCTAGCCAGTTGAGGATTGAAGTGTTTGGGGTTTTTTTGTCAACTTATGTGACAACAGCTGAAGTATATGTCAAGGATGCCATAACCCAGCGCTACTGGTAAGGGGTCAGAATGCTGCCTTTCCTTCAGGTTCATAGAAGAGAAGAATAATTACCTGATTAATCTTCTACCCACCTACTACCCGATCAGTTCAGAAGAGAAGCATTCAGAGGAGGTCTTGCCTCTCAAGCAAAGACATAAATGACACCAGCCTGTCCCTATCATAGCCGCAGGAATTTGGGTTGTAAGAAATCCAGTAACTATGCATGCCAAAGAAAATAACATCGTCATTTTGCACATATGGAATAAAATTATGTCCAGCATGACTGGCTGTCCTCCAGGGCAAGGCTTTTTCCCTTCTGCGGAAGCTCTTGTGTATTCCCTCACCTGTTCAACAACGTATGTGCATATCTGAGGTTTGTTTTTTGGTTTTGGACACATTACAGATGTCTGCTAGTTCACACTTAAACCTGATATTCATCACTTTAGTATGACTTGCCTCATCAGCCTAATTACTACTGCTTTTTAATTTTGCTCACTGAAATAACTGGGCTCCCAGTTTCAATGACTTCTGCATTATCAGCAGATTTGGTTTGTTTCCTGTAGTGCTGCTCTGTAGGTCATTTGTGTTATTTGAAGGCAACACAGGCTCAAACAGTTACACCTGGCAAGTCCAATTACCATTAAACCAAGTTAGACAAAATTTCTGTTTTTCACCCTGTTTGCATTTTCTGTCTTGTACTTTCAAGCCCTCTTTCCATTTGTAGCCTGCTTGTGCCTTGCCACAGATGAACAGTGGAACTCTGATACTGTTAAATTCTCAGAAAATAATGCATCAGAAGAATTTACCTACTGGAGAAAGGAAGTCTTTCACCCATATATTTCAGATTATTGGATAATAAAAGGTGATAAAAGGCAGAAATATAATATTTCTGATGTGACCAGTTTAGTAGGTTGCCTTCCCTTACAGTTACTAGTAATCATCTACTGTGATCTGAGTGTTTTATTTGCCTCAAGGCTTGAAAAAGAAATGTTTTGAAGTATTTTCCTCTTTCTCATATTCAAGTCTCCATTTTTAGTAATTTTATATATCTTTAGCATTTGATTTCAATATTTTAAAAGTCTTTTCTTGTTTTGAACACTTGGCTAGAAAGTATTGGTGTTTCAGAGCATTAGCTGTCTGCTCTCCTACTCTTTGATGAAAATATGTCAAAAGTCAGCTCCTATGCTCATATGGTAAGAATGGGATATTTCTATCCATCTTTTTATTCTTTTTTTCTCTTCTTGCCCTACTTATGCTGCATACATTATGTCCTTCGATGTGATTTAGTAAAAGCTCTCTCCCTTATTTAAACTTACTGTTTAAGTGCTATGTGAGATGTACACATACCTACAGATGAGGGTCACACACAATTTCATAATGCAATATTATCTAGTATGGATGCTTTATTGCTTACTTGACCTCCTGAGGGGTTGTTCAGAAGCTTTACAGCAGAAGAATACAGATGTTGTATCCAAATGTTCTTCCTGGACTTCGAGGTAAATGTATATAAAATCCTGTCTCAAAGGATCTGTTCTTCCTCTGCCTTATCCCTCTGTTAAAACATGTCTCCCCACTAAAAGCATCTATTGCTTAATTCTTTTTTCTTTTACTTTAAACAGAAAAAACTCAGCTCTGCTTGGTAAGACTATTTAAATAAAAGGTTTTAAGACAAATCTACTCACTGTGTTCTGGCAGACTGAGGTCTTCCCTGCAATCTTCCTAGCTTAGAAGTAAATTTATGCAGTCATATATAGGTCTCTAGCATAAATGTCTTCCTTTCACTTTAAAGACTCTCCAAAACTTTGCTACCTACCAAAACCACTTTTTTTACATCCTAGGGTCGGTTTTCCTTGCTTGTACTCTCGTTCCTGCTCTGCCCGATGCCCCCTGGACACCATCTTCCCTTTACTGAGCATATCTATTTGCTCTGAAGAATGATAGTCTTTTATGCCTCCAGAGATTGTCTACTGGTTAATTGATACAAACACTGATCAATGCTCCCTGTTACCTGGCTACATACTTCTTTGATAGGATACACAAAATACCACACCATCCATCCCATCAAGGAATCCCGAGTGGTGTACAAGGCACTATGTCCATATTCAGTCCAACCTCTCGTACCTCTTTGGCTGACCTCTTTGAGCCCAGCTAGCTCCAGGCACTCGCTGTCACAGCACGATGCCATGGGGCTGAAAGAGGTGCCTTGTCCTCCCTGATGGTGCCAGATGCCTGCACGTGGTAATTCATTCTCTGCTTCAGCAGCTTAGTCAGGACCTGCTCCATCCTAGTCACTGTGCAAAATCTTTTCTTGGGGTAAGCATAGCCCTTAGTGAATGAAAGCAGTTGGTTTTATACAGTCGCTTAAGGGTAAGTACACATTTCAATTTTCAAGTGCTTTAAATACAAAGCAATAAGGTAACACAAGAGGGAGCAAGTCTCCCTTCGACCTGTTGAAATGAGGCTACTGATGCTTCAGGGCCCAGGGGGAGAGCAGGCAGGAGGAACCTACTGTTTGTCAGTTGACAAGGACATGGCTACTGTCATAAAGTGATCAGTTATGGGCTATATACTGTTGCCTACTACACCCCCAAACTCCATAGTCCAGATGAAGTATACTAATGATGGAAAAGTGATTTTTAAAAGTGAACTGAAAATTCTACAACTGCTTTTCCTGAAAACCTTTCTGAGAACATGCTCTGTATGTCTATGGGAGCTATGTGTATAATGCAATTCTCATGCTCATTAAGGAGAAATTACCAAACATATTCATCTGCGAGAACAAATACGTTCTTCATTGTCTACTGATGTTCTTGCTACAATAGCATAAACAGAGTGTTGTCTGTAATTTTCTTCTGGTTTATATACTACAATAAATCTGATTTTTAAGAGGCATTTTATTTTTTAACACCTATAGTTTTGCAAGATTTCTGTGGCAAATTAGTCACTTAAATTGACCTAATCTTACATACAATACAGCTGAGCCTGGTAATTAACGCTATGAAGGTACTATCAACACAAAGATGGAAGAAAATCTCATAAACCATGTTCTGACATATGTAGCACCATGCGGGTAGCATTGCTGTTGTACATTCTGTCATTGTAACAATTAATCTCAGATTCTGCCAAAAAGGCATGCTGACAAAAATTTCCTATCCTAAAATCTATCCTAATCAAACACCAAGGTGAGAGAGCTGATGTCAGTGGGCCACTGCTAGAGGTACAAAAGCTGGAAGCCCTGTCAGAAGTCTCCCCCTGCTTGAGCAGCACTGGAGGTGCTCATCGGTCAGAGCAGCCAGCTGAGGGAAGGAGTGCTGCCTGCTCACCTGTCGGTGGCACAGGAGCCCGACAGCGGCCGCAAAAGCTACTCCTGCTTCCCTTGGCACTTCAATGTATAAAGCGAATAGAACAACAGACTGCACTATCAGTCACTTACGGTGTGACTGACATGTGACTGTGACATAGCAGCAGCTACAGGATGTGTTAAATGTACTTTACATCTGCCCAGGTGAACTTAAAATTAGGCGTGATCTGATCTTACGGACTGGCATACAGGAATCCAGTTCTTTTGGGATTCCTCATTGTTCACACGGGAATCATTTTTCTTCTGTTTTCCTCTCTACTCCTGTACTCCCATCGGTCACTCAAGGTGCCATGCAAAACTCATTTTTCCATCATTCATAGGCTTTATCATGTCCACCTAGGACAGCCAACATTCACTTCCATTTTGCCCTACTCCTTGCAGCCTTCCCACTCCCCACTCCAAGTAGTTTATATCATCACTTGGGTTAAAGGAAACAGAGTCTTTGTTACAATGTCAGTTTTTCTCTCTTCTGTGCCTGGCTGCCCTGTGGCCTGGTTGTTTCAGATCTTGCAACACAGTCTGAATAATAATATTTCCCACTGATTAGATAACACACACAACAACTTGTGACGTGCTGCAAAGACTCTTTGGGAATATGTGTCTACAAGCAGAATCTCAGGAAAAATGATAAGCAGCATGAAGATGTTGGACTGAGGAGAAGTTAATGTGTATAGGGGAACCTATAAGGGTTGCAGAATCACTATCTCACACAAAACATACAGCAGGAGTAGCCAATAGGGCCTCTAAACACCTTTTGAGCTCATAGTCAGTGCACTATCTTAGGCAAATATAGCCTAATTCCCTCCCCTGTTCCCTGCAAGTGAGAAAATTGAATCTGCTAATTGAATATCCTGTTTCCCTGCAGAGGGTTATAATAGCTGAGATACCATATGAAAACAAGAATGCAGACAGATAACTACAAGCTTTTTTCTGCAAGTGGTAATGGCTTGCCCTGAGGTGGATAATAGAGTTGCTATCCTTACCTGTTTGCCTGCTGAAGTAGCTCTGGAACTTCCACAGCTAAGGTAAACTGGAATTTAGTTCATGAGTTTAGGGATTAGGAAAAGTGGAGTTTCTAAGTCCAGACTCGTGCAACCACTTTGGTTGATTTTAAAACACTCAGCTATAAACTTTTTGACAGATCTTCATCTGTTTCATGGGCAGCTCTGTCAGCAGCAGCAGCAGCAGAATAGGCAGAGATGAGTTGCAGTCTGGTCAGTCTTAAAAAGTAAACTTTCATTTTTGTGAGGCGAAGCTCTAGCTTCCCTCATGGCACTAGTGGAAGCCAGGAGATCCCATTGTATTTCAGGGCTAGTGTGGCTTTGAGGCATATAACTTTTAAGTTTTTAAGTTGTTTAGTGGCTCTGACCTTGAGAATACTGCAATTTCTAATTACAGTTGATTCCTTTTCAGGTACCATTGTCCTTTTTTATATGGTGCAAATTGCTCTGGTTTGAGTGACTGCATGGAACTGTGTTACACAGTTATGATCAGGGTCCCAATGTACATTAATAGACATAAAATAATAAAAAACCTGCCCTTTATTCACTTTGCTCACCTCTAATTACATGTTGACTAGCTCTATTTTATGAAAGAAAACCCAAACATTTTCTTTGTTTTCTTCTTAATGAATTTTGTGAACTGTATGTATTTTAGGAGAAGGATATGTAAGGCCTCAGCTTCTTATGCTTCTTCATTGTTCTGAATGCTAGCTTTTACCCATTTCATAAGGTACTAAAATGTTGTAGCGTGAATTATTTGTTCTTGTCAGAAGGTTCAGAACACAATAGATCCCACGGTTCTTCAATTTTTTTTTCCCAGTTCACACTGAAGGACAGTGCTAATGACATTTTTACTCTGAAAATGAGTAGTTCCTAAACAAACGCAAAAGTTGCTAAAAACTACAAGCAAGCAGTAAATAGGAGAGGAGGTGCAGAGTCAGTTTCAAAGTACACACAGAAATGTTTGCAATGATTTCAGTAAAAGTTTTGAATATTTTAAATTATACAGGGAACTGAGGTTGTAACATTGGCTGAGAGTATTTGGAATATGTGTTCCTAACTATGCTTTTTATTTCACCACAGTAGCTGACCATTGCATTCTAGCAGATACTTAGTTCATGGGAGATAATATACTCTAAGTCACCGTTAATTTCATTATAGTAATTAACAATTTATTGTAATCACACATACATTTTGTTTTTTCAAGTATATTTGTGCCCATTGAATCAGGAAGCAGGGTAGCAAATAAAAATTTGCTTTTTGGTTGAACTTTCATTGTTTTTAATTTTGATGAAAAGGGGCTTTTTAACCTGGAAATGAGATGTATCAGGGTTCACCAGAGAAAGTAAAAAAAAAAAAAGTATTTTTGGTCATTGACCTCAATTTTTGTATCAAAAAAATTGCTTGCATATTTTTGGTTGTACATTTCTTATGAGGAAATAGGCTATCTGGTCAGCTAGAAACATGATTGCTTCTGAGCTGTATGTGGAAATGCCAGTGACAATGCTTATCGTCCCAAGTGACCAGATGTAGTCCCTGACCAGGGAAACAACGGGATGGGGGAATAAGCTGAAGGCTCCACCCCTGAGAGCTCTCCTCTTCCCTGTGTGTCAGCAGCAAAGACATTCTCCAGCACCAAAGGTTGTTGTTTTTAAAAGAAAAACCAGACAGTTCTGAAAAGGTGAACAGATTATGGAAGACAACTATTTGTGAAACTAGAGTTGTCTTAATGGCACAAAGAGGCTAAAACTTGCTTTGCCCCTTTTACTTCTCTTCAGGATAATTACTGTTGCCTGGAACTCGGTGAGCTCATATCTGTTGCACTGCTAACTGTGGAGCCAAAATACCTCCGAGTGTGAAATATCGAAGGATGGAAGGTTGGAGGAGTTCATTAAATTACCTCCCAGCTCATCATCTACTCTACAGCCCTGTGAGGCAGTTTAGTTTCTTTGACAGTCTGACCTTTCTGTTTAAATAGGTTGGCCTGCCACAGAGATGGCCTTCTGGGGCTTTTGAGGCCAGAGATATATTGTGCTTAGTAAGATATTTTAAGTTAAAACTTCCATTTGTACTCATTCAGATTACTTTTAGCTGTCATTCACCTCTTGCACTTAACCTTGCTTGTCCAGCCTTGCTGATTTCTTTCTTTGTTTTTTTAATGCACTTCTTGCCCAGATAATTTCCAGAAGAAAAATCAGGATCAGGCATGGAAAAGTGCAATGCCTTTAGGCAGTGTCTCCTTTTTACTTCTGTCCCCAGTTATCTGAGAATCAGTCAAGATGTGAACACCCTCCCTACCCTGCCAATAGAGAGCTCAGTAACACCTTCAGTATCTTTCCTGAGAGGTTAATTCACCCTTTCCAAACTCAAGAGTAAGATCTTACATTTAGGAACTGGTATGTCATTTTCTGCTGGTGCTACTGTATAATTTATATCCAGTGTCTTAGAGATAAATACATATATATAATTTTTAAGTGTTTTTTTTAAGGCTTCATCTAATAGTAGAAATATAGAGGTGAGCATTGGGGAATATATATATATACATAGGGATTTGTATGTTTGTTTGTTTGTTTGTTTAAACTTGGCAAATGCCTTTGTTCTATGCTGCATCTTTAGAACAAGCTACTTCACAAGGAAAGACACTGAAGGAAAAAAAAAAAAAGCTTGCAAAATAAGCAGTACACAGTACAGCACACACCAAACAAGAGCAACATTAACAAATTAATTAAAATGTGGGCCACATCATTCCTAACTGCATCAAGTGTCAGAAATAGCAAGTAGTCCAATCACATTTAGAAATAATTAATGGTAATACTGTAGTAAATTAACATAATAAATAACATTATAATTACAGGAATGATACATACAATTACTAAGAAACAATCATCATTAGCAAGAGAGCTTTGTTACTGCTTTTGTGTTTACATAATTCACAGCTGTACTACTCACTGAAAGTTATCCCAAGACAAATGGCAGATAACCAGTATTAGAAAATAGCAAATCAGTATTCTTGGAATACTGGGTTACCACAGTGGAGTTGGATGATTTGTTTTTCCTTAGTGAATGGTTAATTTGCCAAAAAATCCCCCATCAAACACAGAGTTTTGATTGTCCCAGTGCTAGTTGGATTGAAGCAGTAGTATTTCATGCTTCTCATCCAGCAATTCAGAAGGCAGAATGCTCCCTCAGCTGAGAATAAACAAGGGTTAAATTTTTAATCAGTACTTGAACCTACCTTACCACCTCATCCAAATGCATCTCGCCATGTCTTGCTCTTCTTTTTCTTTGGAGGGGTTGAGTAAGAGGCTCTAATCATCTCTGTTGGATCTATGAATGCCATTGCTTTTCTGCTCTATGTAAATAATTTGAATGTGTAAATACTGGAACTCAGCTCTTCTACATTTATGTTCTTATCTCCAGTCCAGTGCTCCATGTGAGACCTCACACGTACGTAAATTGAAATTTTCTAAAAGGAAGAACAGTTAAGCCATTCATCTGAAGTGAAGGATCTGAGTTCAAATCTGTTCTTCCTCTAATGCAGAGGAGGGAGCAGAATCTATCTTATCTTACATTCTCTACATTCTAGTAAATTGAGTGGACTATTATGAGACATAATACCTTTAATTATCTCCTCTTGGAGTTTTGTCAGTCTATGGGAAATACTTAAATAGTCATTCCGATCTCTGTGGAAAGCTGGGCACTTGTATATATTACTAGTATTTCAGTAAAATTCTCATTTCCCATCACTCAACAATATATTTTATTTACTATGGGGAAAAACAAGCATCACACGAAAAATCTTAACTACATTACAGTGCATTATTAAATTACGCTGCTTCAGTTTTCAGTCAGTTCTCTAGTTATGTTGCAATTGTTATGCTTTCAAGACAGTAACTATAAAAAAACATAGTGGAATTCAGTAAGGGCAAACACAGGAGCAGTTGTAGGTTGTTTACTTCTTCTGTCTGTAATGAGGTTCTACAGATGTATAGGAGTCCCTGCCAAAAGCTGTAGAAGCAAGATTAGGTTTCCAGTTCATTCTGCATATTACTTTTTAATTAAAATGTTGTCCACATTTTCCATTCATTTGTAATGAAAGAGTTTGGATTAAGAAGAAATAAAATACTTCCATGGAAACAAAACAGGGTTCTGTGTATTCTGTACATCACACAGTATCCCTATGGTGAACTCTGAATTTTCACACAGGAGAACCTGTATAAAACCTAAAATAAACTAAACGTGGACAAAGAGTGCAAAGTGGGTGTTCATGGAATTGAAAATGAGCTTTCTCATGTTGAGAGGAAATCAAAATATGTTTTCAGTAATAGTCATGGGTAATATAATGGTGGTGTTCCTTAACAATTAAACCACATATCAAAAATCACCATGCTATGCTGCATTGCATTGCCCACAATTGGAAATTCTCACATGGTTTCTATTTTTACAATAGTAGTCTCGTATTCTTACATAATAGTTAAAAATAAATGTTACAGGGTCTATTGACTGTGTCTAACTTTCAATACCTGCTTTAGCTAAGTAAAGTAACCAGCCAGGCTCCTTGTACTGGAAAGAAAAACACTCCTCCACAGAATAGTTCACAGCACCTCGGTTAGGATCCTCTGAACCACCCTCTGGAGGAACCTACCCCAACCTGCTGATGATAAAGGCAACCTACAGAGACAGCCTAGGCAACTGGATAATTTGGATGGCCAAAACTGAGTGGTGCCAATGTTTACCCCCATTTCAACACCCAACATGAGCACACTGGCTCTGAATACAGTGAATGTTAAGTAACCTTTTGAAATAGCCTTTGAGTTCCTGGTGTCTACTTTTTCCTTGTTTTCCACTTCCTTTCCTTCACAGTTTGCTGGAAGTGTAGAACAAGATTTTAAAGGTCATTTCAGTGCCTAAAGAGGCAAACTGGTATCTAACGGGAATTTCAGAAGTGGTTAACTGCAGTTGGAGTCAGGTACAAAATAGAAGATCTTCAAAGGAATGTGGGAAGACAATTTTCCTTTAAATTAGTGAAAATCAGAGAATTTTTTGAAAACCTATGTATTATCCATCTGCTCTTGAGGTACATAAACACCTCTACAAGTCTGCCTTAGAGCTCTCTGCAAGGGTTCTCCTTCACACTGCCATATTGATGTTTTCCATAGACTTAGCCAGAAAACTCCAGAGGTGTGTAAACTCCCTAAGATTATTTTTAAGTTCAGAGATATGTTTTCTGTGATTGCTGTGGCAGCATAGTGTTTTTCATTATATTTTTGAGCAGCAGGATTAAAGAGAGACAAAAAAGAGGTCATCAAAAGGGGCCAAGGGGGGTTATTTCCTCCTCAGCATGATAATGAAGTAGAGCTGTGTACACATCTGATAACACATCAAAAGCCCACTGAAACCAAAATGTAAAGTTGAAGCTTATGTTTTGACTTTTCCAGTACTTTATGCTGTACTCTGCATTAGAACAAAACCCAGTCTGGTTTGTTTTTTTTTCAAACCAAATAGGTACAGCAGATCAAGTGCCTCCTTTCATGTGCTGTGATCCTTCATTTGGCATTTCTGCTTGTGTTTGCTACCATAAAGAACACCGTGGGGGATTAATCCTGGTTATGCAGTGATGCAATCATGAGCAATGTGATAAATTATAAGCTGCTAGGCAGCAGAAAACCAGTTCTACAGCAAAGCTTATCGGTTCTGCTGGTTTTAAACCATAGCTAGTTAGGCTTGACTCTGGAGTAAAAAGAAAGTCCACAACACTGTTTCTGGAGAGAAGTGTTTCCTGCTTCTGTAAAGAGGTTGAGAAGGGTGTCTTTCATAAATACAGGGCACTTCACCCACTCACTCTACTTTGTTTCTGACATTGCTAATCCTGTCACTGTAGCTATGTGGCATGTTTTGAATTAGCTTTGGAAAGAATAATCTGTCATCTCTTCTGTGGAGCAAGCTTGAGAGCTCGGACTTAGTTTCTGCCTAGGAAAATTAATTACTGTGGTAAACCCTCTAGACATGAATTGTCTTTCCTAGGAGACTAAGGACTTGGGGTTATACCAACTCTTGTTTTCTTGCTAACTGCATACCATTGCCTGTTTGTGCTCCAAAACGTTACTGGCAGGCCAGCATATTTTATTTATGTTCTTAGGGGAAGAGCCACTTTTGGACGCTCTACTAGAGGCATGCATCTTCTGGTTGTGCATCACTAGGAATACTTGCCCACAAAAGAAATTAAAGTGTGTTTTAATAATGACTAAAGCCCAGTAATTGGAGCAGAAAACTACTGACTTGCCTAGTTCCCTGAGTACAGCGCCTTGTGGTCAACTTTCAGTGCTTAGCTGGCACTCAGACATGAAGGAAGGCAATCACTCAGGTCAGAGGGAGACTCTTAGAGACAGAACTGGTACTGCAAATAGCAAGAAAACACTCAAGACAGGTATATATTAGACTTAATTTGACCAAGTTCCATTTGAAACAAATTGCTGCTGTGTAGAAATAAGAGGATGTAGAAGGGAAGGACCAGGTTTTAGAAGGTTTGGAAGTATGATTTAAAAATAGTAAACAATAGTTTGACATTCATTAAATTAAAGGTGATGTGTATGCTGCTACTTAGGGCTGGCTATTTATACTGTTAATCCATCACTACAAAAACTCACAACTGTCTGCTTTTCTGTATTATGTTGAACATAGGAGTGGGAGATTAAAACTCTTTCCATTTACCCTCTAGCTCCAAACTCCTTTCTGAAATGCATCAAAAGCCTATGTGTCTTGAACTCAAAAGAACGTCCAGCAGCTCAGGACAGTATGAATACTAACTAGATAAGCTACAAGAACTACATCCCAGGGGTAGCTGATGCAGATGAAGAGATAGTTATATTTTTCTGCCCAGCTCACCTGCCAGCTTCAGAAGCAGCAAATTGTTTCTTTTCCTCAGAATTAATTAAAAAATAGGAAAAAAATAGTACTGATTAAATAAATATTGCAAAGCTTACTAAATGAAAAAAAAATAAATCACAGAATATTATTTCATTACTGGAATTTAAAGGAGCAGATGAATTTGTGATTCCCAGTATGTCCTTGTCCAGTAGTTGCTGGAGAAACTACCAGACTGAGAAAATAGGCTCCAGGAGGTGTCGTGGTTTAAGGCCAGCCAGTAACACAGCACCATGAAGCACTCGCTCACTCCTTCCCCCCCCGGCCCTGGTGGGAGGGACAGGAGAAAATATAAAGAAATGCTCATGGGTTGAGACAAGGACAGGGAGGGATCACTCACCACTTATGGTCACGGGCAAAAGACAGACTCAACTTGGGGATAAAACCAAAAACAATTTAATTTACTACCAATCAAATCAAAACAAAGATAATGGGAAGTAAAACCAAATCTTAAAACACCTTCCCCCCACCCCTCCCTCCTTCCTGGGCTGAACTTCACTACCTCCTTCCCCGCAGCCGCACAGGGGGACGGGGAATGGGGGTTGTGGTCAGTTCATCACATGTTGTCTCTGCCGCTCCTTCCTCCTCACACTCTTCCCCTGCTCCACCGTGGGGTCCCTCCCACGGGAGACAGTCCTCCATGAACTTCTCCAGCGTGAGTCCTTCCACTGCTCCAGCGTGGGTCCATTCCGCAGGGTGCAGTCCTTCAGGCACAGCCTGCTCCAGTGTGGGCTTCCCACGGGGTCACAGCCTCCTTTGGGCATCCCCCTGCTCCGGCGTGGGGTCCTCCCCGGGCTGCAGGTGGAGATCTGCTCCCCCGTGGACCTCCCTGGGCTGCAGGGGGACAGCCTGCCTCACCATGGTCTTCATCACGGGCTGCAGGGGAATCTCCGCTCCGGCGCCTGGAGCATCTCCTCCCCCTCCTTCTGCACTGACCTGGGGGTCTCACCTATTGTCACTCCTCTCTTCTGGCTGCTGTTGCACAGTGATTTTTTTCCCCCTCTTAGCTCTGTCCTCCCAGAGGCGCTACCGCTGTCGCTGGCGGGCTCGGCCTGGCCCAGAGGCGGGGCCCACTCCCAGCCGGGGAAGAAGCTTCTGGCAGCTTCTCACAGGAGCCCGCCCTGCCGCCTCTCCCCCGCCACCAAAAACCCACCACACAAACCCAAAACAGGAGGCTACTGCATTGTTTTCCATAACTTGCTCAGACAAAGCACAGAGAAACCAACCTCTGGGAGAATTATTCCAAATCTCTTCTGCTACTGCCATCACCTTACATGTCTTTAAAGTGCTAGTGGCTCCAATTAAGAGCACAGAAAAAGTGTGGGGTTTGTTTTTTTTTTAAGGGTGGACTAGTGAATATGTGTCCTTGCAGACTGGGAGACTCAAGGAAATGTAGAGGTCCTGCTTATTGTGCACTGCCTAGTTCTATATGACTAACACATAGTTTGGGGAAAATACATAAAAGGAAAATTTTGTTTCTGTGACTGAGTTCTGTTGTTATCAACTAACTAACATCACTCTTTGAGTTCTGTTTTCTTTTTCTCTTTTTCTCTCGTTTCTCTGAGGTTATGACTTGTTTTATAGCTAGTAAGCTAAAGTAAACTCTTCCTTGCAATTACTTCAGTATGAAACCCCACATATTTTCTGGTTTTTTTTTCTTAATTCTGCCTTTTGAAGTGTGCAGAAGTGCTTAATCTGATCACTGAAAACAACATCTTTACTTGCCAGGCTGAAAAACAATTATCAGTAATTGATTCTTATTAAAGGTAGTCTATTCTTCTAGTAGTATTAAAAGATTTGTTAATTAAATTCTTTGTATTACCATGTTCCTCCTGAGCTCAAAACAACCTGAAGTTATTTGTGTTTAGAGCAGGTTTGCAGATTTCTCTAGGCCTCTATTATGCTAATTGTATTAAGCCCTCTGTTGGTAAATCATTTAGAGGAAACGGACAGGGGTGGGAGTAAAGATCAAAAATAGTAACAAGGGAGTATGAAAATGTAAGATTAATATAAGTCTCAGAATTTCTGCATCAGGCAAGGTATGGAAATGTCTATTCTGGTGTCATTTGAACAAACACCAGTGTGGAAGTCCTTGTTTTGGAGTACCTATTTTGATAGATTTTCAGTAAACTTTAGACTTAAGAGTGAGAGAACACTCAGTTGCATTTTAGGAGCGTTGCATCTGTTCTCATTTTGACCATGGTGAGGGGACTAAGTGCAACAGATATGGGCACTTAAAAGCCGCAGTGTACTAGCAGGACTGGCTCAACAGTTACAAATGTAACAGTCCTGCTCTATCTGCTTAGTCTAAGAATGAAATCAAGCATACATGGTACAGAAATACCAAAAAGGAGACACTAAAATGGTTCATGATTTAAAATAAAAAAGTCCAAAAGCCTTTATTCCATTGAATGTAGATTCTGATTAATACAAGAATCTTGTATACTCCTCTACAATCCTAAAATGAACCAGCACTTTCTTTGTTAAAATTATAATCTTTTAATGACTTTGGGTCAGCTTGAGCTCACTCAATCTGCCTGATAAGGGAACAAAGAGGATTGGAAACTTATGTTTCACTGTGTATATATATAGTATGCTTGTTTGTATAAAAAATTAATGCATTTTTTTAATTAAGTAAAAATAGAAGCAGAGGTTACAAAAAGCACAAGTCATTCTTAGGGGTGGGGAATAGAACATAGTTCATCCTCCTATCAGTTAAATGCCTTTATCACTGGGCCAGAGAATCGATTGTCCTTATGCTTGTTCTTTCTTCCTCTGCTTCCACTTAATCCTCTAGTATTCCAAGCAAAGATGAACAACTGTTTTATCTCTTTTTAAAAATATAGTATAGCTTAATGCTTTCAGACTGACCTTAGTGAGTCAAAGATGTGAATTTAATTCCTGTGAGGAAGAGAAAGGATTTGGACGCAGGTAGGCCACTGCCTATCTAAATCTCATAACTGCTGAACTGTTGGCTAAAATCGCTTGGCCTTGCTTCGAAGGAATCACTTGACTTCTGCTTTTGTCAGAAAGGACTTAGGCTGCATCCTTCACAGGAGGCCTGAGTGCCCTAAGTGCTGAGCGAAGTGCAGTGACTCCTTACAGCTCAGAGATGCCTTGCGAGGGGAAGGATTCGCGCAGTCTCATCAGCCAAGAAGGCTAGCTTGCAACCCCGTTGCGGGACCCCAGCTTCTCCTTTCAAATGGATGCAACAGGAGCTGGTAGGATTCTGAGCACCCAGCAAAGCAGATGAGGGAGATAAGGCACTTCGCTGCCGAGGGAGTGAGTGCAGTCTTCCTTTGCTCCTCTGCAGGAAGGCAGAGTGGAGCCATCCTGGCAGAAAGATTGTCAGGCTCCAGCTCAAGCCATCAGCTGGACCATGTTAGTAAAACACATTCCCACGTGCAGTAGTCCTTGCTCACCGTGTTGGCTTTGCTGGATCTATTTTCCGAAAGAGCTGATTCTTCCTCTGTGTTGTATAAAGCATATAGCTCAGGGCTACGGATTTTCCTTTTGTTCCCCTGTCTCATTTCCTTTCTAAATTTAAATTTCAGTTTTCTTCAGAAACTATGGGAGTTGGACTTTTAAATGCTACTCAAATCTGATCATCAATTGCTCAACAGTGTGTTACCTATGTAAAGAGCAAAGCTGCCATGAACACCTTTAAAAAGCAAGTATCAATGCAATTTCTTCTGTGGTATATAAGGCACAAACAAACAGATGTTGATTCTGCATGTTTTCTGAGTCTGATGGTTACTGTTACATATTCTTCTGTTGTGATTGATCAATTAATCTATACTGGAACTTTCTAATTCTATATTTTGATATGCTAGTCAGTGATCTAAATCTCTAGACAACTGGAAAAAATAATTTCTTCCTTTCCCCCAAGATCCTTACACAGCTTCAGATCAGCCTTTTTTCCTTACTAAATTATTGTTAATGAAATCAGTTAGCATCTCATTTTCTCTGAAATTTCTTCTCATAACTTCAAACAGAGCATTTCTCTTACCTCTGTTTAAACTGAGAGGCTTTTGATGTTCAAGAGATTGTGCTTTCCCACTTCATGACTTGTAAAAGTGAACACACCATTGTCTGCACAATTCTCTTGTAATATTGTAATGCATATGTTAAAAAATTAGTAGTAGCTAACATGTGTAGAAATACTTCATGTTGTTGTCCTCTACAACACAGAGAATTCTTAACACTAAAATTTACTTGTTTGTTACCTATTAATTTTTTACCTATAAAATGTGCCATTTCACAAATAAAGAACAAAGGGACTGTTCCTAAATCTCTGCATTCATGCCATGTGTCTTCAGCCATTTCTAAATCAGTGGAAATCTTGATTATGGAAAGTCTACAGTTCCTACTGAATTTTAAAATGTTAAATCAGTGCTATTTCCATATTGGTCTTGCCTGAAACATTTACAGTAACATGTTATTTTCTCTGCCAGAAATCAAATGTATTCCATATACTATAATGAAGGACTAAAGTGTGTTTATTTCAAACTTAAAAGAAAATGTTCTGTTCGACACTTTGAAATATTATTTTGTATGTATGAACCAGCAGAATATAGTGTGGATAAACACAACACTGTCTTCACCAGAAGATAATCACAAGCTTTGAAACAGCACAGCAATAGCTCTTTCCAGGACACTGTGATTAGAGACCTCCTAAGTACTCATGGAAAAGAAAAAAGGGATTACAGTTTAGATGATAAATAATAATAGCTTCAATCTAGTATTGCTGAAAAGAAATAACCTTTTTATTTCTCGACATATATTTTAAATGTTATGCAGTCGATGTTTATTCGGCTATACCAAAGCAACTACCACTACTGCAGTTCTTTTATAACTAAAAATATGCCTTCAGTAAAAAACAAGCTATTGTCTTTGTTTCAGAATTGTGAAGGAAGAAATAGATCCAAACTGTGTTGCAAAGCTGCAGTCCCACAGACACACTTTATGCAGCAGATCATTATTATATGTGGGATGATAATTTCTCTCTGTGCGTTAGCAAAGCTGTATGGAATGGGGGCTTTGACAAACTGCTCTTGTTTCTGTCCTTTCCTTTTTTAAATAATTTGAACTCTCGGAAATACTCATTTTAAATGTATAGGAAGGGCATGGAGACATCACAGGGCAGTGGTCTAAAGTGTCCCTTCATGAAACTTGTATCAGGCTTTTCACTTGTGGATTTTTTTATTGATTTTTAGGGAGTACGTGCTGATGGAAGGCATACATACAGAAAAACAGCTGCCTTTGAAATACATTTGTTATTGACAGAAAAGAAGAGCAACATAGATAAGTATTGATTAATTTGTGTCATCTACACAAATATAGTTAGGGAAAGTTCTCTGACTCCAAAATTACATAAAAGTATAAATTCATAATCATAAATTTTACAGTCCTGGCTACATTATATACATTCTGTATAACTACTAGGGATGCCATAACAGGTGCAATATTCACTAAAATGTCTTTATACTGGGTAATGCAACATTCTTTCTTTTAAGAAAAAACCATTTGTAAAATGGTTTCCTACGAGAAATAGGATCATGTTATCAAAGCTTTTCATTCTTCAAATTTGCTCTGTCATAAATCAAGTCCTGAAAATAGATAAACTTTAAATGTATGATATATTTTAAACTATTAGATATTCAGAAACATCTTATTGTTGTTATAGGTTTATAAAATTACCCCATCCTGTACTAATAAGGAAAAAGTGCCATCCTACTCTGCAGGTGGGCTACAACACATCAAATTAATTAGTTTTGGTGTGATACAAACTGTAATAAAAAAGGAGGATGGATATCATTGTACTTCAAGCATGGCCTTGGGTGACCATGCAAACAAAAGGGAAAGTGATAAACAAAACTCACAGAGATACAAAACTGATAAACCGTAATGGGAGACCATGACAATGAGTGAATCTCTTCAGCCACCAGCTGATGGGGCACAGTCTTAGAAAGGGCCAGCCTGGACTTTATAACTGAGAGGAAACCTGTCGTGGTTTAAAACCCAGCTGGCAGCAAAGCACGACCAGGCTGCTCGCTCACTCCTCCCTGCCCCCTCCGGTGGGATGGGGAGGAGAATCAAAATGGAGAAAGAAAAAAGAATAGAACCTCACGGGTTAAGGACAGTTTACTGGGACAACACAAGGAGAGAAGTTACAACAACAACAGTACTAATAAAAGAACATACAAAATGAGTGATGCACAGTGCAACTGCTCACCGCCTGGGACCCGATGCTCCGCCACTTCCCCCACTGAGAAACCACCCCCAGCCCGCTCCCCAGTGGTATACTGAGCATGATGTCACAGGGATGGAATATCGCCTTGGCTAGCTCAGGTCAGTTGTCCTGGCTGTGCCCCCTCCCAGTTTCCTGTGAAAATTAACTATCCCAACCAAACCCAGGACAGAACCTGGGCTTTATAACTGATAAAAATGCACAAATAAGATGAACACGAGGATTATGGATATTTGAGGGGGGTGTGTGGGACTAGGCAAAACTTACTGAGGAATATTTAGGGGGCAGGAACTGGTGAGGAACAATAGAGAGGAGCAAGTATTAAAAGAGCTGGTCACATGTAAACAGTTGCCGGTCTGCTTGATCACTGCAGCCATCCTATCTTCGTATTAAATCCTTTCTTAACTGTCTTTCTATGTGATCTCACTCTTCAACCCATGTGTGAGTACTGCAAGGTCTAGGAGCCAGCAACTGGAGAGGCTGGAGCAGTTGACAAGTACTGGCAACAGGAGCGAGACTCTGGAGGCAGCGGCCCGTGCGCTCAAGGTGCCAGCAGCTGGCAGGGGTGAGGGGCTCAGAGTCAGCAGCTGGGAGGCACCGGGGTCATGGGGACCCGTGTGTTTGCTGTGGAGCAGTTGGGGGGCTGCAGCGACCGATGCAAGCGTCAGCAGCTGGAGTCAGAGCTCAGGGCCCTTGTGCCCATGGTGCCAGCAGCTGGAGCGAGCGAGGGTCCCGGCACCAGCTGGACTGGGGATAGGGCCCATGTGCCTGCATGCCAGCGGCCACGGTGACCACTGCCTTCGTATCCTTCCCTAACCTGGTGTGTGTGGGTGCAGACCAGATGATGAGTAGGTGGCCCCAGGTCCGAGCAGAGGGTCCATGCTGGTACTGGGGGGGACAAGTGAGCGTGGAGTGTGTGTGAGACGAGTGTGAGAGTTTGTGTGTGTTTGCTAGAGACCACCAAACTGGACCAGCCAGCAAGTGGGAGACTGGAAGGCCAGTGGAGCAGGTAAGAGTGCCTGGGACGCGGGCAGAGAGAGCGGTCAGGCAGTGGATGCTGATGCTTGAGGGATCTGCGAGCATGTGTATGTGTAAATCCAGAAAGTGGGGGCATTTGTGTGAACTTCAGGCCTGATTGGCTGAAGGAGAACAGGACTTGGCTATCTGTGGTTATGTGTTTAGCCTGGAGAAGATAAGGCTTCGGGGAGACCATATAGCAGCCTTCTAGTACATAAGGGGGCCTACAAGAAAGCTGGAGAGGGACTTTTTAACAGGGAGGGTAGTGATAGGACAAGAGGTAACAGTTTTAAACTGAAAGAGGGTAGATTTAGATTAGATATTAGGAAGAAGGTCTTCACTCTGGGGGTGGCGAGACACTGGAACAGGTTGCCCAGAGGAGCTGTGGATGCCCCATGACTGGAAGTGTTCAAGGCCAGGATGGATGGGGCTTTGAGCAACCTGGCCTAGTGGAAGGTGTTCCTGCCCATGGCAGGGGGGTTGGAATTAGATGATTTTTAAGGTCCCTTCCAACCCAAACCATTCTGTGATTCTATGATTTGCAAAAGCACTCACTAGACAAAATACTGACATAGGTTCACGCTGTGGATTATTACAGGCTTGAAGGTGTCACATTGGTTACACCAGATATTGAAAATGCCTACTGTTTTATTATACATATCCACAGCAATAGCCAGGAAAGATTCTGTATCTGTCCAGACTGAAATCAAAGTGACCATATTGTTTTGGTCCTTGTTGTGTACTTGCAAAATTGAAACTTATTCTGACAGTAGTGAAAACAGTCTTTTTGCTTTACAGAGGAAGCCAGTTATACCAAATATATTACAAAATGAAATAAATACATTTGCTTTCTTCATGACTGAGGAATTTGATGGGGTTGACACTTGAAACCAGCTAATATTTTTTTAAAGGCAGAAAGTGTAGGCCAGCCAAGTTGGAGTCATTTGTGTTTAAAATACAGAAGATGGTCTTTCAGCGTATATACTCAGATGACAAGAGTGGATAGGAAAATTAACTTACAGCACTGAATAGGAAGTACTTTATTCTTTCATTTTTAAAGTAAACATACATAAAGAGTAGTGATGGATATGTTTAATCTGATGACACAAAGCACCTTACTACAGCTTGCTTTATGAAAAGCAAAAAGCTTGGCTACTTGAAGCATTATTTTAAATTGGTTGAATATTATACTGTTGGAAATTTGATTAAGTAAAGAAGAAGAATGTCAATTTACAGGTCTCTGGTCTACTGTATCAAGATCAATAAAAAAGTACTGATATGCCAATAAACCATTTAAACAGTCTGAGAGCAGGGGGTTTTTGTGGCTTGAGTCATGCAATATGAGATTCAGACTATCACAGAAATAAGAGTGAAGATTTCATTTAAGATATTAAAAGAATAGCTCTCTGCATTATAACACCCAGTTGTGAACTTTATTAAAATGCTAACAATAGCCTGCAGTTACTACACAATGGAATGTAATGATAGATTTCTTCTGTGTGTGGAATCAGAAGACTGATAGACTTTTAAAATGCATTTGTATAAAACTTCTTTGTTTTTATTGTTTTCTAGAAAAGGGAACATGAGTGCAAAATATTGTACCTAACGGAACATTACATCTCAGTCTTAAAGCGTAACACTGTGGATCTTCTCTGCATACCTTTTTTCAAATAAAAGAGTTGGTTTGGGCAAAATCAGGCACACCTTTATAAAAACTGAAATATATGAAAGCTCAGATCTATAAAGAAAAAATACCATAAAGAGTTTTAATACTCTTTGGAGGTGGGCATACTTACAGGACACTATCTAAATAATGTGACACATGTATATAGCTTGTTGCAATGACACCCGTAACAAGCTACATCATCTAAAATTGCTCATACATGCACTACATCTGTAACTGTGCATCAGGAAATAAAAAATGAAACATCAGTAGCATTTCCACTTAGAAACTGGGCGTTTGAAATAGGATAGCGAGCTTCGTTTGATATTACAGGGTTTTGAGATTTTTTCACTGTTTATGAGATCTATTTTCTTCAAGTAAATACAATTTCCTCCAAATGCTGAATCTTCACTTAAATTATTCATGCTGTAATGAACATACCTGATGTGCAATAATATTTTCAGGTGTCTTCACAGTGCTATTCAATATAACACTTGCTGTGTCATAGATCTCTCTGATATAGGTGAAAGAGGAGAAAAGAAAAACCTTGATACAACAAACCAATAAATGATTTGCAGTACTGACAGCTAGGTGACTCACTAGGGTCAAGCTCAGGAAAAAAAAACCAAAACCTTTTACTGCAGGCATTCTAGCTTCTAACCACTTGGTGACACTTTTTTTTTTTTTTAAAGCTGTCCTTTTGTCTGAGGTATAGCTAGAGCATGGACACTTGTCACCACATGGTCTATTTTTTCTGACAATTAGAACAGTATATATGAAGTAGAAAAGAAAAGAAACTTTACTGTACCACAGTTAGAGGTCACTTGTGAAAGATAAACAGTTCTTTGCTCTTTGATGATCATTTTGGAGAAAAAACAAGCAGACAATCAAAAAGAAACTCCCACCAACCAAAGAAAAAACCCTATTTGCTTTTATTTATGACAAATAGTAGATTATTATATGCTATAAACTGTAATTAAGTCTTCTTACTGTTACAAGGAAAGTAAAAAACTGTATTCTGATCATTCTGAGTACTATCCAGGAGGGAGCATGGTTTGAAGTTTAAAGGTAACTTTAAAAGTTTAAGGGATCTTCAGAAGAACTCTCAGTTGTGGTAGCTCTGCGTCAGCGACATCTGTGCTGCCTAATTTTGCACCCAATGCATTCTATGGGAGTTATGTTACTGTCTTCAAACACAAGACAGACAATTCAGGACTTCATGTTTCTGAATATATTTCAGGCGCATATATAATACTGACTTGTGTGACTTTAAAGGAGAAATAATAAAACAGGTGAAACTAAGCAGAGGTGAAAAAAAAATGCAGGCAGATTAGGCCACCTTAAGTATGGTGAATTAATTTCTTTCCTGTCCAAGAAAAAAATGTTGTGAAAAATAATATAATATAAATATTTAAAATAACAATACAAATTATTATAATATTAAAAGGCAATAGGCATGCCTGGTTCCTGAAGCAGAGATATTTATAGTCTTACTGTTCATAACTGTGGCTGTGGCTACATTATGTAGCAGGAATGGACTTGAAATCTTGGTGCACTCTGAGCATATCCCAAGTCCACGGTGGGAGCAGACTGCCCTAAGCATCACATCATTGTGCCCCTTAGTTTTCTTCCAAAGGAAACTGAGAATGGCAGTAAGGAGGGAGAGATGGTGTGCTCTGGCATGTCTCCTAGTATGGACACAGGTTGGGGACCAGAATTCAGAGGTGCTGACCAGGACATACAGTCAAGCAGGACAACACACAGCACTCATCCATGGATCCAGCATTGGATTTAGCCTGGGAGATGTGACTTCTGGGTTTTTTGGTTGTTTTGGGGTTTTTTTTGTGTGTGTGTGTGGTCTTTGTTTTGTTTTGGTTGGGGTTTTTTTTTTAAATTTTCTTACTGATTGTTTATTAACACTCAATATATTGGAAAAATAGGGTTTTGTCTACTTCTTTTTTTAAATCCTTCAGAGTATTACAGTAAAGTAATTACTGTCATCTAGCACTGTCTACAAGAAAAAAAAAAAGAATTCTCTGCCACAGGAAACTGGGCTGAGAATAATGCAAATAACAAAATAGCACAATAGCAACGTTGAAGAACATTTTTCTGAATTGCAGAAAGCAATGGATGCATTTGCTTTAAGTTCTTTAAAAGTATGCTATATGTTGCCTGCTTACTTTGCATTTTCAGAGTTCTGTTTCCATGCTAAATAATGAAAGGGCTGTAGGGCTTGACTGTAGATGTGTTACGTTGCTCCCTATCCTGCCACTATGAGATCAGAAGAGAGTGAGTTTCCACTTTTTACACAGAAACCAAATTCATAGGAAACCTTACAAACAGAGAGCTTTGATTCCACCTTTAACCCAAGGGGCTTATTCAGACAAGCACACAGATAGATAGATAGATAGGTACCATGTCCTTGCTTAGAATAACTGTCATCTTCCCTGAAGCTGATGTGACTCTATTCCTTCCAAAGATGTCATAAGGTTAAATACATCTGTGGCTTTATGATTTGCTACTACACGTGCCAGTAACTTTGACATGCATTTTATGCAGCGTACTGAATTCAATTTTAAGAGTTACTTCCATGTATGTTCAAAAATCTTTAACTTGAACCTTCTGATTTGGTTCTATTTTTCTGATTACTTACTGATCTATAGGTGGTGAGGACATGGTATCTTTTGTATTTGTAAAGCTTTCGTAATTAAATACTATTGCCTACATACTCCATTTATAGAGGTAAAGTTGACAGCAGTTTTGTCATTTATTAATAGGCCAACCTCATTGCATGGGTGGGGGCAGAAATCAGATTTCATAATCTATTCAGAGAATGGCTTCTAGTTAGGTATCCCAAGCAAAAAGAGTAATTCCCTCTCCAATGATTGCATGGGGAACTTAGATATTCTACAGAACTGAATCTAGTCATACAATATTTAAAATTGATTTAGGATGGACCATTTTCTAACCCATTTTTTAAACACCATGCTTTGGAACAATATAATTTCTTCAATTAAATGTAAGGTTGGTGATTTACAAGATCTAGATTCTAAGAACGGTTTTGACTATTTCATAGAGTTAAAGCATAGAACATCTGGATATTTTAATCATAATTTCTTGTATATCACTGACTATAAATTGATGCAGGTTTTACCTTGATTAAAGCCTGTCAAGACTGAGCTTTTAGATTGCACCATAGACAGCGAAAATCAGAGACCATGAAATCACTGTTTGGATTAAGATACAGCAAAACAATCCAAGCAAATGATCCAAGCCTTTGGCACTGAAAAGGTGATTGCTTTGCCAATCTGAATTTAAGGAAAATTTGTTTTCAATCCCAGATTGGGATCTCAATGTGATTGTATCACCCTGAGTCCATCAAGGGAATGAAATGCTTGAGATAGGTTTGTCTACTCTCTCTGTGAGCTTTGGGATAGTCTGTTTGGTCTCAAATCTATAATGTTTCAAATGGGGAAGAAAAGAAAGAAGGAAAGAAAAACTGATTATTTCAAGTAGTTCTGAAGGAAAAGAAGGAAAATATAATCCTGAATTCTACAAGAAACTAGCTGAAACCATGAAACATAAGATTTTATTATACTCATCATCCAGATGCAGAGCTGTGAATGTTATAAGTTCACTGATGACATGGGTGATCATATACCCGCTGGGGCCCACATAGAGAAGTGCTGAGAGGGATACTCATGGATTCACAGAGGCAAGTGATAGAAAGGACCACCAGGAGTACAAAAACCAATTCCAACTCCACATACTGGACAAATATTTTAACTCAAAATTAGAGTCCTGTATTTCTTGGGGGGGGAAGTATAAAGATAGTTTTAAACAGTTCACAGCGGAATGCCTTTCCATCCACTTCAGTGAGAGGCAATACAAATCTATACCAAGAACTGAGTTACGATTTTAGGAAGGATAAGAGTAGTAATATGCTGCTACTACATTTCTACTTTCCAACTATTCCCACAAATATCAGTGAAGCCAATGATTAGCCAGTATGCATTAGTAACTTGTCCTTCTCAATATTTGTTATCCTGTTGTCAGCATGTAATTTTCAATCTCTTTCAATGAAGATTTTCTATATTTATTGAGATCATAACAGGAAGTAATAAAAAGTGCAGAACCAAAAATCAGTCCCTTAAGGATCCCCAACAGAAATGTCCCTGCTCATTATTACCTCCTCTGTAACAATTATATTTTGAGATATGTCAGTGAGACCATTTTCAGTCCTTCTGATGTGTGACTGATTAATTCCCTAATGCAATCTTATTAATCAAACGTTATGTAGAATTAAAATGCCTTGGAGAAAAAGGTGTGTCAAAGCAATAGAATTACTTTTATCAATGTGTAATTCTGTCAGAAGAACCCTACCAGAAAAACAGTGGCTTTGCTTAATGAAACCTACCTTCCATGAAGCCATGCTGTCTGTCAATTACTCATAGTTTCATCCCCTAAATCTTTATTGGTAGAGTGCCAAAATAGCCATTTAGTTATTTTACACAGGAGTGACACCAAACTGTTGTCCTCTGATTTATCCTTTTTTATCATTTTATAGGATTAAGCATACGTTACTTGGTTTTAATCCCTTAGCATTCCTCCAGTTTCCTAAGACTTGTTAAAACTGAATTGTGCAAAGGGCTCCCAAGGTAATTCCCTTATGATTCTTGACTAAATTATCAGAGATTTTTAACTTAATAAGTTGTAATCTTAACAGATATTGTATCACTTCTTCCTTATTTACATCAGTATATTTTGTAAATACCTCCTTCTTATTTTGTCTGAAAACAGAAATCATGATACAACTTGTGGGCCTTTCCTATACTGCTTACACATAAGTGACTTATGACTTGTATTCCGTCAGTGAAAAAATTTAGTGCTATATTTACCATTTTATTAGTAACAGAAACAGAAGAGACAAAAAGGGTAAACCAGGGGAATTTCTGGTTTGAATTTAACCTTGAGTAACATCACTTCTAAGACTTGAGGATAATATGTTGGAGGCTGAAAATGTGATTCATTACTGACAGTCAGCATGATTTTATGAAATGCAAGTTTTGTCTTTTTTGGTTTCCTAGAACAGATATCAACCCTGAGGAAGTTCTATAGTAACAAATTAGAAGTAGGTAAACCTCTTTTGACCTAAGATCTCCCCCATTAAGACTCTAGTTACCCTGTCGAGTATAACTAGCAAATGAAAAAAGAAAGGCATCTATAGAGAATGAACCATAGCACCTGAATCCTTTTCTGGTGGTGTCAACCTTATGCTCTACAGTACTGCATGATTCTAACACAGGTGACCTAGGTACCAAAAATTATGTGGGGCAAAGGACTATGGAGCACAAATAGGACATCTATATCAGATGGGTATTGTACAGCTTATGTTAGTGCAGATCTTCTAAATAACACAAATAATCATCACTGAAGAGGAAACTAGATTTTTTTTAATTTAACCACTGAAAATAAATATATATCTGTATATAAAAATAAAAATCATTGCATAATGCTAACTTGAAGGTATGCATAGAGCTTGATGTGATGCTTTAAAATATTTTGAATATTTTGAAATGCAATGCATTTTCATAAAATGTCAACTTGCATTAACCAAATCAACAGCAACAACAACAAAAAAAAGAAATAAAAAAAATATATTGTGTGATTTGTCTAAACTCAATCAATGAGGGTTTTTTTGCAGCATGAAGATTCTCATTCATTCAGGCACCTTTTCAAGCATATTTGGTAGTATAATTTTCAGTTCCTGAAGGACTTTAGGGCCTTCAACATGTTTTATGCCATCTGTCGCATATGATATGATGTTCCTGCCTAAATCCATCTTGATATTTATTTATTGTGTGAAACTACCATTTATGAATGCATTAAATTTATTCTCTAAAACTAGGATTATTGTATAAAATGTGTGGAATACTCAATAAAAATGAAATGGTAGGTATGATAACACTTTTGATTTGTGATACTAAGAGCAAAAAGGTAAAAATAAAAAATAAATGTGGACAATGCATCGTACATATTTTAGTTTTATACCCTAAAAAGAACATCATATTCAGATTGTTTTTATAATTGCAATAGCATGTATTATTTTGCACTACTGAAGGACTACGATATGATTTCAACATGTCTTGGAAGGGATCAAATTTTGTTTTACTTTTGTATATCTCTAAATAAACAGGTAATATTGCTTCTTTGTTTGCAACTCAATATACTTTAAAACGTTTGGGAAAGAAGTGGGATTCATGTAAACAGCTTCAAATCTTGGTTGATTAACAGAGGAAACTGAGCAGTAACAATAACTGTGGAATGACCTTTTTTGTTGCCTGCCTTTAGCTTCCTGTTGAAGGAAAATGTATCAAGCCATAGAAGTAAAATTGGGAGTCTAGACTTCAGATGCCAAAGGGCACTTAGATAATGAATGATGAATCTGAGGGCCTCAGATTCAGCTTCTAGCATCTATGGCTAAATTTGGTTCTGTAGTAGTAGTAATAATAATAATAATAAAGGTCTGTTATTAGTGTAATAGTCAGATTTAACTGACTGACAATGAATAAAATATTGCATTTGTACCTGTTCTTCATTTAAATTCCCATTTTTTTCAAATAAGGTTATGATAGCTGTGTGTATTGAGTTACACAGGTCACAGCAAATCATGATTTCATCTAATTCAAAGTACAGTACACTGCTCCCTGCAGAGCATGTTCACTCTTCTACCAATACAAGTTGTACTGTGCCTTCTGCTTTCCAGTGCCGTGTCCTTGAGTAGTTTGTAAACTTAATTAAATCTAACTTATGCAAAACTCCATAATATAGATGTAAAACTTGATACAAATTTTTAAGACCATTAGCCATAACAACATTATCTTGCTGTATCAGCAAAAAGATTAAATGAAGAATAGATACAGAAGTCTTTTGCGTATCAACTAATGCATATGAAGTTTGTTACCTAATGGTGATTAGATATAGCCAGACAATGATCCATTATTCTTAATTCAACTTGTCTATCTGGCTCACGGAGATACATACCATAATTATTAATTAGCAAGCATAAAAATCACTAATTGCCTTCACTTCCACAATTTGGAAAACAAAACTTAGAGCCAGACTGCCTAGTGCCTTTTAAGATGGTGTAACGAGAAGATCAAATCTGTTACATTACATTATCATCCCAGTCCTGGTCCCTGTGCAGTAGTAAGTAGCCTGTAGTGTCCAGCAGTGTTGCACTAAATTCTAGACTTGTCTGTATGCTTGTTGGACACTTTCTGCATAAGAAAATATAATAGTGGGATACAGATATCTAGTGGTAGAGTCAAATCTTTTGTGTATCCCAAGAGCATGGAGTAGAAAGAGACGGAAAGCCCACTAGCAGATCCTTAACAGTGACTATTCAATTGGGGGAAGGCTGAATGAAAACATGTAAGGACTTTGAGACTTGTGATAGTATATAAAGAAGTACTTCATCAACTCATGGGAAAAAAGAAATGAAAAAAAAAAAGAGGTTAAAATATGTTTTATTACTCAAATTTAAATATTTTTGCAGTGCCATAGAACTCAGCTCAATTTATATAACAAGCTAGTGTCATTCATTTTTCAAGTGATCAAATCACAGTTTCTGCCATGACAAAAAAGGATTCTTAAGAGTTACTTCGAAGTAGCCACGTATAACTTGTAAAGAAATTTTACTGAGTATTTTTATGGCTAGTTCCCCTTTTAATCTTAGAATAGATTAATAATCTCTTATCTGAATCACATTTAAAAATGAGAAACTTCATACTATTCTATGAAGCTGTTTGTTTCAACTGTTAGTTGTTTTATCAAAAATAATCACCTTACTTGATTTGATTTTAAATACAATATAGCACATTCAAAATATGTTTTTTTAGTGTCATCAGATTGAAGAACAAAAGTGACTACAGGATTTATGAGGTCAGTTCTGCTTTCCCTACTCAGACAAAATTTGCATTGATTTTCAAAGGAGAACAGCAAAAGAAGGAATGTCAGTTTGGGCTAGGCAGCCATGTGTTACATAGTCAGACATACTAGGGCAGGTGCATACATTGTTTCAGTCATTACCAGAAGGAACTAATAAGCAGGTTTGCCTGGAGTGATGAAAAATCCTTATGCAACTAGTGTTTTCTGTCATGGCACAGATGAACGGAGATATTTGGTCTGCATCTTTCCTTCTTTGGTGTTCCCACTTAGACCTTTACCAGTTTGTATATCAATCCCAGTTCAAATATCCATTATTATTCCTATAAGGACACTCAGCAATTAAAAAAAAAAAAAGTTAGAAAGAAATAATTTTTTTAAGATCTTTAGAGTTAATTAAAAATATTTCCCTATTGGCCTTTTCAGATAATGTTATTAATCCTTTCACTCATACTGAATTTCATGCAAATAGTTCCATGCAGGTAGAGATACCTGTGAAAACCAATCCCAAGACATCTCCTCAAGGTGCATTTCCCAGTACCTTAATTAAGAATGTTATCCTAAGTGAATCTAATGCTATTAGTGCATCTAAAATTTTCTGCTTAGAGAACATTAATTAAGTAATACTGATGTTTAAGCAATAAATCATCAATGAGACAGGCAGAGGACAAAGTGGTTTTGTGGTGGTTCCTTTATCATAGCACTGCAGGACACATCAGTATAGGCATGTGTCTGCCAGCTTCTGTAGGACTTCGCTTGTTGTTTTTCAAGGACATCTGTGTTGACAGTGAAAGCTGAAACAAGGTTCTAGTATTTGGGGTGTAGAACCCTGGATAGTCTTTGCTACTGTTTGTACTAGCAAAACTGGAAATAGATGTGTATTATGAGCAACTTTTCCAAAATTATTGCCAAAATCAAAATTGCATTCTCTATTGCCATTATTTACTTAGAAATTGGAGAAAACCCATCACCAGTATCAAGGTGGAAATTATTTATATTTAAATAGGTAAAAAGATTACACTTATTGAACTAACAAATGGAGTTACCAATGAACATTCTTCTAAACAGGTAAGATGTGTATCTCATATGGCTTCAGAAGGTCCAAGAAGAATGTAGTGTCACAGAAACTTCATTTTGTGTTATATGGCAATTTTGAAAATATGCAGAATTAACCAAGAAAAGTGTGATCAGCTCAGTTTCAGTATACACTGGTAGACATCAAACCTTAAGTCGAGACATGCAAACTGCAGGTGCAGTCAAACAAAGAACAACAGCAAGAGTGAAAAGACATGTCTTGCAATAATCACATACTACTTGATTACTGTGAGAACTTCAAGTTTCTCATTTCAAGTCAGAACATGCAAGCAGGACACATGCTGTGTGATGTTCCCAATAAGATTTCAAAGACATCTTTGGCATGAGTCCTATGGAACCTCCACCAGATCTTCTCCTGCTACATCAACGGCATATCTGAGCCTCAGAAAGGGAATTTTTATTTCTCTTTTTGCTGTGGAAGCAATAGATCTTTACTAATATTTAGAAACTGGATTATACAATTTTTATTCATATTGTAATAAACCACTGTTCAGTATATTTGTTAGAACGATATGTGTGTGTCATAAATATATGACTTTTTTTTCAAAAGTCATTCAGGTTCTTAAAGTGCACCAGTTTTTGAATGCTTAGCCTCATATAGAAATGATTGTCATAAAATGCTTTGCACCATAAGTTCTCCATCCCTCACCTGACTTGTCTCATAAGCTAAGACGCAAAACAGTTTTAGGCTTGCAAGTGCAAAACTTAGTTGGAACAATTGTTGTTAATTCCCTGTATTAATTAATGAACTACAGTGTTATCCACAGCAGTCTGAGGAGAAATAGGTAAAATAAAGATATTAAAACAGACAGAACATGCAGAATAAATTACCTTTAGGCCAGTATTTAATGCTTTGTTTTTGAAGGTAAAATAAAAAATTGACATGTTAATAGTAACACAGATGAGATCAAAAGTAATAATGTTCTTAATATTTAAATTTAAGAGATTCATCCCACTTAGGATTAGAAAAGCCAAAGCAGTCACTGGCTGTGATGAGAAGAAAAGTTACACACTTGGGGTAAAAATTGGTCCACTCTTTCAAAGAGTCTCAGAGTTCAAAAAGAGAAACAGAAGGAGAACAGAGAAGCCATTATGGAAGACAAGGAGGAATTAAAATAAATAGTAAAATTATTTTGCCTGTGCCAGTTCAAACAACAGGTAGATAATCTGAAAATTCAGTAGGAAAATCTAAATTATTTTTAGATGGCAAATAAAAGCAAAGATGAAAAACAGAAAATAGAAATATCTAGATGTATAGAAAACATAAAAAAACCCTCCTTGACAATAATGTGTATTTGTTTATAAAATATGCCTTTTTGTATAGCTGCAGCACTCAAGACTTATAAATTCTCTTTTCCTATTTGTGGGATCTCTGGACTGTTTAATAGAATTCACTTTGTGTGATGAAATTCCCTGTTATGCAGGTAGTACTTTTAGGCTCTATAATTGTACAGTCTGTGGAGTGAAATTCTAGCTCCTCTGAAGAGGATGGAAGAACTCTTTCCTGGTGAGCTTAATTGGTGCAAGCTTCAACTTTCTGAGTGTAGAACTTCCATTTATTTCCCTCTCTTTCTGTTGGTATTTTTTGAAATGGCATCAATACAATATTTCTCTTGTCATAGGAACAAGGAATGTCTGGTGTGAATATTATGTTGTAGAAATAGTTACCAAAGACATAGTGTCACAGAGATCCTGCTGCAGAAAAAAGTTCTTCCTTCTTTCCCTTCGCCTTCAAAAAAGGGGGGAAAAAAAAGTTCCCACTGTAGTACTCTTGCTGTTCTTGCTTTGCAGACAGGTGTGGGGAAAAGAAACAGAAAAGTTATCCTACTCACTCCTATCCTCCTCAAGATGATTTTCCTCCAAACCTCTTGTAGGAGGTCTATCTATAGGCTATGGAACATTCTCAGTAGATCCTAAAAAGTTTTATCAGTGAGTCATAGGGCTTATTGTCCTGCTTCAGAGGTACAAATGCAGAATTTATCTTAAAAAAGTTGTAAAACATTTCCAACATTCCCTGTTGTTTGCATGATTTTGCAAGACTGGGATTTTAAAGTGCAATTCTCGTATGTAGTCAGGTTTGAACGGAATACTATGATAGGACTATTCTGTGTGTAAACAGTTATGAGAATTAAGCTTCTATATAGAACAAGAGTTCTGAATCAGATGCCACTATTGCTGATTAGTTGGACTCATGAGTTGTGTTAGCTAATGTAATATCTAGCAGCATTTTACAGGTCTGATATCTGATCTTTAGGGTTAATTGAATACAAAGGCTTTTTGCAAAGTCTCAATTTGAGTGTTTGCATTGTGGCAAAACTAGTAACACTTCACCTTTATTATACTGGTGTGGCCTTAGGAGGTAAGTGTTTAGAATGCTGTTATAAATATGTGTTGTTATAATAAGGATAATTACCAGGGGAATTAATATGAATGGAAGCTAGTTACAGGACCATCAGAAGAACATATTTCAACTGTTCGATTAATTAGTATAATTATTTGTGGAGTAGGAGGAGTATTAAATATGTGCTTTTGTTTTCCTTCTGCAGTCCCAAATAACAAGGTAAAAATAACTATTTGAGAATTATACACATCACCATTCTAAAAGGTTCCTTTCTTGGTTTTAGTCATCTGTTTACATAGAAAATACAACAAATTAATTTCTGGGACTTTTTAAATTTTATTCGTTCTATATACTAATAATATATTCTATATATGGTATGATGTATTCTAGTACATGTTTAATTAATGTCTTTAAAACACTTTCAGACCTCAAAGGCACTACCTACTCATAAGGGCAATAGGCAGCTACATAAATATTTCTAAACCTTTCTTCATTGATGTTTATAATTTGTCAAGCTGCAGGAAATTACTGTTAATAATTAATCTTCTTTATGTTACCTAACTGCTAAGTGATTATTATGTTACTAAAGTTACCAAGCTATCAAAGGTGCAGTAGTAGGGAATTAAGTACTAGAGTGGCAAATGTGCAAGCCATTCGTATTAGCGATAACTGCAGTCTTGCGTTTGCCCTATCTTTGCTCTTTCTTTATAGCCAGACTTCATTTAGCAACTGTAGAGAATTATTCACTTTTTTTCTTAAAGGTACATCAGAGTAGATTTAGGCAATGGATATTCCTCATCTTTATATTACATCATGATTTTCAATATGCCCTCTCTGAAATTTTCTTTGTGGGATAAGGAGTGTACAACCTCAACAACATAGAACTTTTTTCTTCTCTCTGTGCTTATACACAAGTGCCTTTTCTCTTCTATTCTGTCTTACCTGAGTCTTTTTCTAGCTATTCTGCTCAAAACCATAGCTTCTGCACTTGTTTTCAGCTGTCTTCCTCTTCTCATTCAAATCTACTTGGATAATTTCTGCTGCCATCTTGCCAAAGAATAGAAAGAGTAACCAACCAACAGATTTTGGATCTCATGGGCAGCTAAGAGTATGAGAAACACAATTTTTACATATAATGACTTGCTCAGTGCTGTTATGACCAATAACAGAATCCTTGGTCCTATTGCAATGCAAATAACAGTAAAAAAAGGGAATAACATAATTAAATTATTAAGGGGTTGTAAATAGCAAAATTCTCACATGAATAACTGAATGACATAGACTAATGTTTGTTTAATAATTCTTGTCTTATTTTTTTTTCCATTTCATTTCAGATTCTCAAATGTAGTGGCAAATCCCTATCTGATCACATTTAAAATCAATTCCTGTTGGAATAAGTAAAATATTAGGTCCATAAATACTTAGTTCAGTGACAGAGAAGCACAGACCCTACTGCTGCTCTTTATAACTGCTGCTAATTGTTACTGGCTAGGTAAATGGGGGGAGAGCAGTGGATATTGTCTCTCTCAGCTTCAGTAATGGTTTTGACATTGTCTCCCGTAACATTGTTGAAGAGAAGCCAATGAAATATGGGCTGGATGAGCGGACAGTGAGATGAATTGAAAAGCAGCTGAACAGCCAGGCCCAGAAGGTGGTAATCAGTGGCACAAAATGTAGTTGGAGGCCAGTAACCAGTGTTATGGAAATAGCCAGTGCAGGAGAGACATGGAGCTACTGGAGAGAGTTCAGCAAAGGGTCACTGAGATGAGTAAGGGACTGGAGCATCTCATATGAGGAAAGGATGAGAAAGGTGGGACTGTTCAGCCCAGAGAAGAACAGGCTTGAGGGGGGATCTTGTTAATGTATACAAATACCTGAAGGGAAGGTGCAAAGAAGACAGAACCAGGCTCTTTTCAGTGATGTCCAGTGTCAGGATCCCTTACCCTAAAGTCCTCAGGTATCTGCCCTCAATACGCTTGATCCCTTATGTCTGCTCAAACTTTTTTTTCCCCATTTAACCACTCAAGACTTTTTTGTTGGTGTTTTTTTTATTAATTAGATACCCATCTGTGATTTCTTAAATCTTTTACTAAACTTATTTTATTTGAACCAATGAAGCACAACTCTCCTTCTATTCAATCAGTTGTTTTTAATTGATCTAACCAGATGCAAGTTCCTAGCCAGTTAGCTAATTTCTTCAATTAATGAAGCCAGCTGTCTCACAGTCATGTTATTGATCATTTTCAGGCCTAAGCATCTGTTATTCCAAGCATTTTAATGGTCATTTCCAATTGCCTCAGATATCATTACATGCAATCATTACACTGTCTTTTTATTAATTTCATTAATCCCAGGCATTTTCATTTCTCTTATCTCTCTAACACTCCAACCTGTTCTTAAAAAGAAGCAGCCTTCCATAGCTAGGAAGTGTAAAAGTATTGCTTCTTGTTTCTCAAACATTTTTTTTTCAGAACACATCGCTGGCATAATCCCCTTTGCTTAGTAGGGAGCTACTGCATTTCTGTGTTAAACCAATGCTTCACTTGTTTTTCCTTCTAACCATGCATGGCTTTATTTATTAAACTATGAATTTTTCAGGATAGACACTCTTCCAATAATAAATTTGAAAAACAACAGGTATTCTTTAATTACTACTAAGGTCCAAAATAATCTAGAGGAATAATGTTCCACTAGCTGGAACGCCCCTGAATTTAGAAGACAAGAATGCAGATACCTTCTGTTCATGAAGCTCAATTATTCTGATCACTGGGCCATAAAAGATAGAAAAAATAAGTTTATATTTAATATCTTTAAGCAGTTTGAGACCAAGACTACCTCACTGTAAATCTACTTCAGTCAGTGCTCTCTTATCCAAAGAATGAAAAAAGAAAAATACAGAAGATATCGCAAGAGTAGATTAAATTATTATGAATACTCATCCTCACCTACAAAGTCAAAAGGATAAAACAGAAGAATGGATTGCTGAGTGAATCTGCTATCTTGCATGGAGTTATTACTCAGGATAGTGTTATTAACAGCATTGCAGTCCACCATCTTGGTCTTTTGGATGCTCAGGATTAATCAAGGATTAAAGTTAGCGTTAGTTATTAGAAAAATGTAAACCCAAAATCTTCTCTCAGCAGCCACTTGTGTATTGCAAGTAAAGATTAAACTTAGACTCTACATGTTACTTAAGAACACATAGCATTTTAATTACCTGAATAATCCTTGTAAACTGCATGGGACTGCAAAAGTACTAGAATTAAACACATTCACTAACTACCATCTAAAATGGAACTTCAGAGCAGTGTCCCACAAACAGAGTGGAGTACTGCATAACTTAACTGACCACTGGTTATCCAGAATTTCCAAAACAGATCACCAGATTCTTTCCATCTGGTAGCCAAATCTATAGTTATCTGGCTTATTTCATGCCATCCAAATCTTTCAAATGACAGAGGATATAATGGAAAAAACAATAGACCAAATTATTTTCTCATTAATAAATACGGAACAAAGAAGTGGCTTTGCTGCATTTGTTGTAATGCTATTAGTGATAGAAGAATTACGCTGCAAATGCCTTATTTCTATCAAAGAAACACAGCAGACGGTTTCCAGAATCAAAAATAAGCTATACTTTCTTCTTCGAGAAAGAGCAAAATGCTCTGTTTAATAGCTACTGGCTAGTGCTTACTGCTGCAGACAGTGTATGCGCTAGATGAGCTGTGGGTTAGTAATGTGTTTTTTCATCCTATTTAATCTTCTGTTCCGTAGGGATAATCCAGCAAGGTGCTGAGTACTCTTTGGCATGTGCTGAGTGCTCCAAGCATTAGCACAGTACAAATGGATCCTTTCTTCCACAGCGCTTTGCAGATTTGAGCCTTTGCACTTGGGGACATCTCAAGGCACATCAATGACATTGTACCCTTCATTACAGCCTTTGAGAGTCGCTGCCCGACATTGCCCTCCTGTGGGACATTAGAATGACCAATGAACTCACAACTTTGGAAACACGATATAAACACAATCTATTTATATTAACTTTGCCACACAACCAAGAAAATGTTAGAGCCATTTGCTATGCATTCTTTCTCTTAAGATGAAGGGGGAAATGGGAAAAATAAGTGAAAATATTAGTTGTCCTTAGTTTTTAAAATTTCCTTTCTCTGATCATATGCTAAAAAGAATGTGCCTGTGTATGAAAGTTGGCACTGTGATACTAGGTCTCAAAGGTTAAACTCAAAGACTTCTTCAACTGAAAACAAAAATGGAAAGCGATAATAAAAAAATGTGTAGTATTCTCCTGTAAACTGCAATTTCAAATGAGAAGTGCCAAGGGTCAAAACGCTAATGTAATGATTTGCCAGAAAACCTGTGCGTAGAAGAAATTGTGAACACTTCAGCAAAATCCTGTTGTTCAATCATTGTTGTGAATGCCTAATGCTGATGCTTTAATAAGTGGCTGATTGCAATGTGACATCCTCTAGGTATGAGTTAATACTCTACTTCCAGTTTCATAGTTGCAGTCAACCCTATTAAAGAGCTGTTAATGATTAATTCTCTCTATTAACATTTGTTGCTGTTAAACACGACGAGCATGATCCTATGAACTGAATATGTCAGTAGCAGGCAACCTTCAGTCTTATACTTCATAAGGTAACACATCGTTAAAATACAGATGAGGATTAAATCAGAGACTGATTTTATGAATTGATTAATATAGAGGTATGCAAAAATTCTTAAAATAAATATGTCATAAGCCAGATAATACTGAATACTTAGACATTAAATTTCATAGATATGTTCAACAAAGGGAATAGTTGAATACTTTTCTAGGTACGAGTGGCAGAACAGTGTAGTTAGTTATAAAATATGTAAAATGTATTAATGTTCAGTGTTGCTATTTACAACACATATCTATTTCTGTTTCATGTGTTAGCCTCTACATTGTGTCCTTCAGTGAATCCAGATGCCTACTGAAGCAAAAGACATTTGTCTTACAGATTTTAAATTTCTGCTGTATAGGTCACTCATGTTGACTGATGTTATTTTCTTACTGTTTAAGTCACTTGTCTGCCATTCCAAATCGGTAGTCAGCATTGCCTTGGGTAGAAAGCTCTTCAATATTTGATGGCATATAATAGCAAACACAACGTTAGATAACAAACTTGTTAAAACCTTGTGGTTAACCTTTCCTGTTAAAAACAATACTGTAAAGCCTCTATGGCACAGGAATTGCATAGCCTTTGCTGACACTAAAACAGGCCATGGTTATTGCTGAAGGCAACTGACCTAACAAAGTTTCACTGGACATAACAGAACAACTAGGATCCCAAAGAAAAAAAATATGTTTTAATGTTGTTTTATGGTGGATATTATATCCAAAAGGTCTTGGCAGCCTGTGAGAGTGTACCCTATTTCCTTTTATTTCTTCTTGCATCAGTTTCAGTATTGTCAAATATAAATAATTCCATGGCTCAGTGTCTGAAAACTTTTTGAATACCATCCTATTTAATAAAATATTAAACAGAAAACTAGCAACAAATGTAAAATTTGTCACCACCTCCAAAACAGGGAAAAAAATCAAAACACTGGTATTCTTTCCAATGAAGTGGTTTCATCGCTGTTTAAGAGAATAATGTTTTTTGTATCAGTTACTAGTGCTTGATTTTTATGAGCATTAGTGAAAGAACAAAATATGTCAACATAAAACCAAAAACCCGCTCTATTTTTCCTTCACAGGAAAGACTTTATAATTTAGAAAGAAAAGAGTAATAAATAAAAAAGTGATTTAGAGTTGACTAATAACTGCCGTGTTACTCTCAAAATGCATTGTGCACAAAATCTAATAAAACAAATACATACTTACAGAAATTTAAATATTGATTTGCATTTTTTAATTAATTCTACTGTGTCATTTGTAAACTACTTCATGTTTCTGTTCACAAATTTACCAGTTATTTGTTTTGCTGGAAAATGTTCACAGAGTGAAATTGAAACAGTTGCAATTGTTTGTGGAAACTGAATTTTGAACATCAAAGTAGAAAATATGTGCAGTAGAATAATTTGTATGCTATATAATCATGGAAAAGGAACAATGTATGTTGTTTATGTACTGTAATGACACTATATAAAAGTGATGCTTATTATTTCACAAAACAAAATGTTAAGGAAGAGCAGAACAGAGTCATATAATCTATCCTGATTTCACAGATATTTCATAGATGGAGATGATGTTGGTAATTTTTTAAATAATTAATCAAAATCTATAAGTTTGCATTTTATTTTTAAAAAAACAGCTATTCATGGTTGAGTCTAACAGCTATTTATTTCAGAACATTCACCCAAATGCACAGGAAAGCTCTTCACAGCAAGACAGCCAGCAGTTTCTTATATTGATC
>NW_010973199.1:2416515-2429226 GCF_000737465.1 Haliaeetus leucocephalus
TGTTTCTTATATTGATCTAGAGAACAAGAATGTTTTTACAAGCTTCTGAGTTTTCATTCCTTTTTCCTTCTTCCTTTTCTTTTTTTTAACGTTTCTTCTAGACGTCAATAAATCATCTTGTCCTAGAAAATGTAAGGTTTGTCTTTAAATCTCACCTGTTTTCTGCCTGAATATAACATAAGCACTTTTATAGTCTCTTCTCACAAAGTTTGTAGAAACACTGCAAGAAGCTCTCTTTTTTCGTTTTGGGAAAAGAAGCATGAAAGCTGGTAAGAAAACACCATTGTAAGTCTTCCAAATCTGTTTCTTTCTGCTTGCTTTGATTTTTGATAACTTTCTGTCCATCATTAAGATCACAGAATATTATAGCAAGGGATTTCAGAACAATTTCAAGAGAAAAGTAAGTTTTGAAGAGTACTTATTTCCTTAAATGGAAAACTGACACAAATAAAAAAAATATTTTTTTTTTTCTTATTTAATGTTAATTCCAATTAATGCTTTTCTGAATAGCCCAATGGGAATGTGTTAATGGAAAAATGTATAGAGCAGTTACTCACCTAAGTTTCTCTGTTATTCATCTCATAGTACAAGCAATTTCATGTTGTTTTAAGCTTTGAATTACTAATATGTAGACTAATGTTAACTATGTTAGTTTTCTGAAGAATTTATTGCTCAGATAATACTTATGAGGCGTTTTTTTGTGAATTCTAAGAAGCTAATTTCCCTCAGTTTTTGCCTTTTCAAAGTGTTGTAACTGGACATACTTATCCAAATTATCATTCCATCTGCAAATTGTGATGGGCATGGGATCTGTGCTATGGGTGTAATTCACCGGGTTTTAACACTGTTGAATGACTCACCATCAGTTTAAGTGTCATCAGATCTAGTAATGATGTACTTTGAATTTCTGGCACTAAAGGTATTGCAGGCTGGAATTTTGGTCTATCGCATTTTAATGACTGGCTGAAGCTTTGTTGCATATGTCTAAGTAAAACATAGAGAAACTGATCATACTGATGATGTTTCAGTCAAGTAGTAAAACTGTATACTAAACCACATGCATGTGTGGGAAGATAAAATCCATATTCAAATTTAAATGTCTTAACCTGTTTCCTTAGGAAATTTAGTAATTAATTCTGCAAGGGCTAGGACTGACAAAAGAAGTAGAGGGAATTCAGGGATTTAGGGCTAATCCTGTAATCTTACAAATGTCTACTGACTTAATTCCTAACTGTGGAGGTGTATAAACTCCACAACAGCAGTGATATTTTAAGTACCCAAGGTGCTAAAAGGTTCTCCTTCTGTGTCTGCATGGCACTGATTTCATGCTGATAAGACTAGGAAACTTCAGTTGGTCTCAAACCAAAATCTGTTCTGTGTACAAAGATGTCCCATTAGGACTCAAATTCAAGTAGGCATTTTCTGAAATTGCCTGATATATGCTTTTAACATGGGCACATAAAGTAAGCATCTCTGGTCACCTGTTTTCTTAAAGTGAGTAATTACTCAATGGTATTGAAGACATACAAGAATTTCAAATATTAGTCTGTCATATTTCTGTTATAATCTAAAGCAGAGTGAAAAGAAAAGAAAAACCCACAACCAAAGCCCAAACAAAACCTGTCACTTTGTTTCAAATACTCTTGAAATATTTGGCTATTCAAAATCCAGTGTTCCCCATCTACTATTTCTCTTAATAAATGAAAATTTTATGTGGCTCAGATTGGTTTCATGTAGAACTCTCATGCTAACATGCTGTGTGATCATCAGGTATCTTGTCTGACTGTTGAAGTATATGTGAAACAAAGCAGCATTTCTCTTCAGGACTTCAGCTTTCTTTGGGGATTCATTGTTTGTTTCTTTGTTTTTTTTGTCCACAACAAACTTCTTTCAAATTTGACATTTCTATTTACCACCACATTTTATCCAAGACAAAGGGTATTTACACTATGCTTAGCTTCCTTTTTCGTTTCTCTTTTGCACAATATAACCTCTAGTTATTTCTAATTGAAAGAAAAAAGCCATTTATGTCTCATCTGTGCATGGTTTGATTTCTTCTGTTGTATTTCATCTTATAATCAGTTGGTGTAATTTTTCTGTTTTAGCTGCTTTAGTTACTTTATTTCCAGGATATCTCTCAAACTAGTCTATCCAGCTATAAAATTTATTGAGGGAGACTGCCTTTCTAAGACGAAGTCAGTTTTTAATAGTAATTAAAAACCTCATTTTAGAGTTTACAGGTGTCTTAATTGGAAAATAAATGTGTTGCAAAAGAAGTGGAATCCCTTATAAAACTGCATTTGAAAATGCTGAAAGTTCAATGGATTGGAGATGTCATTTGCAAGATCTATTCGGAAGACTTGCATTTCATGCTTTTTTGTTTGTTTGATGAGCAGGAGCAGCGATATTTTCATATCTTAATCAAAAAACTTTGTTGGTGGCCTTGGAAAGGAGTTCAGCCCATTATTCTGTGCCAGAAGAATAGAAATTATCACAGGAAGCCCTAATGTATATGTAAGGCAGGGAAATAAGGTTTTCCAGTAGTGATGCACAGATGTAAAAGGAGTTTCCTGAGGAAAATCAATGTGTGTGTTTACCTGCATGTACCTGCCTTAAATGAAAAGAAACAAAAAGAACCCCAAAGAAAAATTCTCAGGACAGTTTTAGTCAGCAATTTTGAAAACAAATCTGAAGAAACATGTGTACAATGAGACTAGAGAAATAAGCTTGAATATATGATGATGACGACCTTTCTAAAGCTATAAATTTCTTCAGAACAATGATCATTTATTTGGTTTCTTTAGACACGCTCCTTAAAACTGGTAAATTTGTAAATCATTATTAAAGCTCTAATCACAAACAGAAGCATAAAAAGTTGAACTTAGTGTGGACTTTTAAAAGGATTTTTACTCCACAGTGAAGGATGGTTGGTCATAGTTGTGTGAAAATGGATGCAGTTGAAGTAAGTATGTTGAATATGTTAGGTGGCTTTCTGCCTCTTCCTCCATAGTTCTACTTAGTCACCCTGGGGAACTTCAATATATTTGTGCCTCAGCTCCTCATCAGCGAAATGGGGACTGTTGCATTGCTTTTAAATACTATGGAGTAGGAGTGTGCTCTATCAGTTGTATGTATAAATCACAAGCTCCCATAAACTTTTTAGATACTTAACAATTCTGGAGGAATAAAGGTATTTGAATCAAAAGTGATCTGCCAGTCACTTCTTAACCACAGACATCTTGTTTCAATGCAGAAATTGCTTGCGGTTCTTTTCCCAAGAGCAGTTAAAATGTGAGTGTCCCTTTGCCTTTTTCCATTGCAGCCTTCTCTTATATTTTGTCAGTAATGTAGGGGCTGCTCCACTCCTTATTGGAGATTAGCTGATGAAATAAGAAAGTATTAGAAACAAACTAAAGGATATTTTAACTCCATTTCTCTCTCCCTTTTCTATTGAAACAAAAAGTGCAGAAAGATAATTAGCTTTACAATCTCCACTCCTTTTTCAAATTTGGCTAAAATAAACCAGTTGTTTATTATAACTGGTATTATAATAAACTCACATACATGCACATGCACATGCATACAGAGCTAGAAATAGTGCTGATATGTACGGGCAGCTATGACTCTGCTTCTGTAACACTGGATTATGTGCTAAAGCAGGGATCTAAATGAGGGTTGCACATTGCCCTTGACGCTCCATAGAATGGTATAATCATTAGGGATTCTTGGTACGTGGAGGAATCAGGTTTCCCATGCTAGGGAAATGACAGGATTGACCTGGGAATATATGGCTTCCTATTTTTACATCAGAAAACTGGAGATGCAAGTGAATGTAGGTCTCCAACTTCATGATTATAAATACAGACTTCCCCTTACTTATTTTTCTGTTCTATTTTCATGAATGCTACATTACTTTGTATACAGAAATGCACTTTCAATAAAAGAGATGGAGAGCAGCCCTCTTTCCTCTAGTCAATCATCTGGTGCTTTGACCCTTTCTTACAAAGCAAGGGTGTTTGTGTAAACTTTCGTCACTGAAGAGTGCCTATACTGTCAATCACCTTTAGGAAAAGAGTGCCTTCTCTTCCTCTCTCCAACAGGCAACTTGTGCAAAGGAGACTTAACGCAGCCCTGAATCAGTCCTGTGTTAGACACCTTCCCTTTTGGTAAGCTCTGGGCAGTTCCCTCCTTTGCATACAGGATCACTGAATAACATTTACTGAATCTCCTAAGAACTCCCTTCAGTCAGTAGAGAAAAGTATATAAACTAAGCACCTCATTTAAAAAATCTGAATCACTCTCCTTCAGCTAAATCCTTACCTTTAACTCTATGATAGATACTTTAAAAAGGAGGATTGAATCTTGACTGGTTTGTTTCAATATCTGACAAAATATATATCTCTCCCTAGAGTAACTGAAGTCTTTTTACCGAAAGTAGCATTCTGACACCAAAGAATGGAATTTAATCCCATTTTACTAAAATTATAATCTGCTTTTTTTAAATGCTAGCACAGTCTACAAAGTGAGTGAAGTCTGCACATCTCAGAAGAAGTATCCTATATTCACTAAAGTATCTGGTGTCTACAGCTAAGCAAGAGCTTGTCATACAGTGTCATCCACTAGTTATTGCTTTTATTAATTAATTTAGACCATGTACACATTAATTAATTTAGATCATGTAATGTATATTTCTGGGGAGCATTTGTGTTTCCTGATTAACTATACAATTATTGATAATCAGGGGAGCTGTGAGTGGAGAATAAAGGCAATATATAGTAGTAAGTATAAAACTTTAATAATCATTTTTGCCATATTAAAAACTAATATTCAGCCTATTACACTGGAAACTGTATATGATCTTACGATATTTGTACTAAATTTTTGCAGTAAACAGCTGAAACAAAGTTGATTTACCTTTCTTTTCATGATTAATTCTTTTAACTTTTCTTAAGTACAAAACAGCACCTGCAGATGGTAGCAAGAACTTTTTTCAGAGCATGGCCAGCAAACGAACCCAATTTTTATTTGAGATAAGTAGTATTCTGAAGTTTAATAAAATTAAATTGCAGAATAAACACACGAGCTTTGCATTATTGTTTGAAGCTTCTTTGCTGCCTTTAAGACTTATTAGCCTTTGATTTTATTTACCATTACAGTAATCTAGGTGGTGAATGCTTTCCATATTCTCAGACTAGTTTTAAGCTCTGCCAGTGAGTACATAAAACCTTTGAATGCATTAAGGCTTAATCTTCATTTGTTCTGCAATTCTCATCTTTCTGGAAATTTCACTGTTTCTTCTGCATTAAATAGTAGACAAAATTTATTTTTCTTGACAGCACTGAATTCTGAAAATACTGTTGTGATTTTGTAACACTACAGAAATTTTTAGACAGCTCCTACATCAGTAAGCAGCTTTGCTTTCTTCCTATCTCTTTCTACCTACTTGTTCTTGCCATGCTGTTAGTTTGCAGTAGATATATAAGGTAAGATCTAAAATAGCTAGCTGGGATAACTCTATCTATATTTTGTGACAGCTCAGGATTCAGCATTCCCTGGGTAGCTTGGCTGACCAGTTGTGCTTTGCTGGGATAAAGACTGCTCAGGATGTTTTGCTAATAGTATCTAGGTTAGCAATATAATCATAGCTTACATATATATATATATGCAGTACACAGTTGTTTGTGGAAGAGTACAAACACCTGGCTGGTGCAGGCAATGAACATACTAAATCCTAAATAGTAACCATTGTGCAGACAGTAGAGTGGAAGGCAACCATATTCTAATTTTAACAATTAATATAGGTGTAGAATAATTTTGTACTAAGAAAAAACATTTTAAAAGAGTGACTATTTCCTTTTCTGTTGCTAAAAATGGTTTCCAAGCTCTTCTTTTCTAAATGTAATTAAAGTAATATTATGCCCTACGCATATCTACATGTAATTTGAGAATGCTAATGTACTATAGAGAAGAAAAAGGTAAATAAAGGAAGAAAGGTTGGTTTCCAGTTCATTAGAAACTCTGTAGTGGAAAATCAATATTAGCTAAATGGAGGACAGAAAAAGTAAAGGAAAAATCCGTCTCAGAGCCTCTTGCTAAAAAAAAAAGGTGTATGATTCATTGGCAATTGAAAACACAGTATTGTATAGGTCAACCAGTATAGTAAAGTCATATGAAACTTAGTAGAAACCAATGTTTTTCTGCAGAGCTTTAAAAGCCACAATCAATTTTCATGTAATAAACTCTCAGTGATTATCAGGATAGCACATCAGAATTATCAGTGTTTGTCTTTCATATATAAAGGGGAAGGAAGTAGAAAGCAGCTCTTTGAACCAATTTCATTCCACAGTAAAAGTTTGGTAGTTTAATTCCCAGAGTTAGGACATGGCCTGTTTCAAGACTATGAGCACCTCCATGGGGTCCTTCCATCTTCTGATACAAAAAGAAGAAAATAACAATTGCTTGGCAGGGCTTTATGTATGTTGGAAGTTTTCTCTGTAGAGACACTAATCTGATAGGCATCAGTGGCAAAAGTCCAATTCATTCTACTGAATTCATGATTTTACCCTTAAAGTTCAGTCTAAGTCAAATACCTTTGGTTTTTTGTTTTGGTTTCGTTTGGATTTTTTAAGTCAGACCATATTATGCTGCCATTAAATCTAGGTTGGATGTCATAAAGCTATGCCTTAAAGCTAAGCAGAAGACAGTGGCTGAATGCAGGAATTTCTGGGGGAGATTTTATTGCCTTTACACAGTGGGTCAGAATAGACCCACAAGACTACTTTATGGCTTAGGAAAACTGCAAACTATTTGTGCTGTTTTTTATAAAATAAAGTTTTTACAGTGCAATCTTCTGTTGGATTTCTTAGTATGTTTTGGTTTATCATCACCAAGAAAAACCTGGAGTTATATTTCAGGAACAAAATAAGAAATCAGTTTTCACTAAATTACTGTTAGCAGACTATCACTTGCCATATTAATAGTATTATCTTCTTCATACAAAGCCAGTTAAAGGGATTTGAATGATTACCATTTTAAAAACCAAGCATTTTCAGCAGCAGTTACCAAACATAATTAAAGCAAGTCATGAGCGAATAAATGAAACACTAAAACTTGGGGCATAAATCTGGAACAAAGTGCATCATTGACAGCTGTACATGAATGATCAGGACATATATTTTGGAGTCTGAGAAAGAAAAAAATCTGCATATTGAAAGGTCAGTAGTTGTAAGCAATAGCATTAAATGTTAAATTAAATGTAAATTAACTTCTGATTCATCCAGACTGAATTTAAAATCAAGACAGATCAATTACCAAGGTTTGACCCATGTGTGTCTATGGCCTAAAATACTACAGACTTTTGAGATTCTGATTCTAATGGGCAGGTAAAACAGTCACTGGAAACAGCACTCATCTCATTTTAGCCATTGAATTGTTGTGTCAGCTACTCATCTAGCCTCCTTCCAAAATAGATGGAGTAACATAGGCACCTCTAAAGGGTGATTCATACTGTCCTAAACTATGTGTCTTCAGTAGGATGAATGATCTTCTGGAATTAGCTTCTTGAGGGAACACAGAATAACTTAAATTGCCACATTAGGCGTAAAGAATGCCCGTGTGGTCATTTTTTAAAAAGTGCTGATTTTTTTTAATAGTGACTCTCAACAAGACATGGTAGTATCCAATAATATAGTCTCAGTATGTCAAAAATAATTTTCTTTGTAATTTCAGATTTCCATTGGGAATAGAGATGTATTCTGTATTTCAACAGAAGCATTTTTGTGGCGGTTATAGTAGTCTCTTTAAAAAACAGTTAGAGGATATACCTGATGCATTTTTGAGTTTATAGTCCTTTTGGGACAAGACCCTAAAGGTTTTTAGAGAAAAAGTTGAGATTAATCCATGTTTTGTACCTAGACTTCACCTGGCTAAATCAGTGAGATCAAGGAAAGTATGTCTGTCTATCAGATCTTTAGATCTGGATCATAAATCCCAGGCATTCTCCTGTCAATGCAAGAATGATTACATTTTAAGAGCAATTAAAGGAAAATGTCTTATTTCTCCAAGAATATTAGTTCACAATACACCTTTATTCCTTATGTATATTTGAGGAATAGGTGACATATTTCTGATGTGATTTATGCCTTAGTTTGTGTGATCATAGACTACCATTTAAAATCAGGAAAAATGGTGAGTAATAGCACAGCAATAACAAAAAGCTACTAGAGTAATTCCATAACAGCTGGTACATTATAAAACTGTGTGATTCCATTGTTCGCCTTTTCTACTGATCTTTGACAGCCATAAAATCATAGACCAAGGAAAAGCAAAATTGCAGATATTTCTTCAGATCTTGGCACTCAAAGTAACTGACCAATTGATAAATGAAACAATGCTATATGTTCAGTATGGAAGAAAAAGAAAACATGTTTTTCCTTTACTATTTTGGGGTAACAGTAAGGTCACATGAAAGCTGAAGCATTAGAACCAAATGGATTTTAGCTTTAATGATTGCCACTGCTTGGAATTTTACCTTGATATAGTTATAGCAAACGGGCTGTAGGTAATGACAGCTTACTTCTAAGTGATTTACCTCTTTAAATAATTCACTGTAACTATAATCATAACAATGTTTGGAAAGATAAGAGAGGTGAGAAATTTAAATTAAAAAAATGGAATAGACAAAAGGAAATTTCCAAAATTATTCTTCAGCTGAACTACTTTTTTTTTTTTTTTAGCTAAATAGCTCTTTCTCTACAAAATTTAAAAGTTTAAAACAAACCCACAAAAGCTTTGGGTTTGGGTTTTTTTTTTGAGAAGGGGTGTCTGTGACACACATGGAAGAAATAACTATTTAATGTGGCAAAAGAAGAGAGATAGTAGAAGATTCTACAAACAGAAGTCAATGTTATGTGCAGAGCAAGTTTAAAAAAGGGTTCATATTTTCTCTTTATTTACAGTGTCAACACTGGGGCTTATCCTTTACTTTAAGATAGGCAGCCAAATGAAGATAAACAACTCTATATCATTTTTATCCTTAGTATGAGCAGTCTTCTTGTGTCAATTCTTTCTTCTCCTTTTTTCCATCCATTTTCATTAACTACTGCTCAATTGTTATTGGTTTGCTTTATTCTTGACAGTGTTTCTTATTGCAAGTTTTCTGTTTCCTGCTGATTCTGATTCAGTTCTCACACTGACAAATAACACTTATGCTGCACACATAAGACATACCAAACCCCTTCATTTGACACAGAAAACACACTTAAACCCCCCCTATTTTTATAACGCATTATCCTTCATAGTGGTTTTAAATTATCAGGATGAGAAAATAGGTCACAGAAATTTACCTGATATAGAGCCACATAATATCATTAAAACAAAGGACTGTGCTACTGATGCATGAGAAGAATTATGAAATAAAATACAAATGCATAGTTTCAATCTGTTTATCCTAAATGTTAAACAATTTTCTATTCAATATTCAATCAGTCAATATAAATATACAAATAGTCAAGCTAGGACTACATCTTGGATACTGCATCAAAGAAGAACATAAAAACTCTATAGCAGGAATCATCAACCAGCTTTATCTGCCTAAACACTGAGTATCTTGTCTAATCTAGTTGTGTAGGCTCCGTCTGTAGTCATTGGAGAGCAAGGCAGCTTTACAGGTGAATTTATATCCTAAATTAGATGTCTGTAGTAGATGGGATGAGGTAGTCTCTGTCTTCACTGATTCTAAAGGGAGGCTTAGGTTGGTGTCTTATGGTACATGTATTCAGTAATTTAAAAAGCCATGTGGTATACATTCTAGTCCTAACATAGCTGTTAGACATTGTTTTACCACTCTGCACCCTAGCCATCTGCAAGGTGGATGCAGTATGATCATGTCCCATTTGCAAAGCTGTCTCAGATATATGGAAAAAGAGTTCTAGGAGATCTTACGTGTGAGTTCTGCTAGTCTTATCCACTAGTTATTACCTTCACACCCATAACTCTCATATAAACACCTAATAAAATGTGCAATTTGTTCTTTTTGAGAGTGCATGATGCTCCTGTGAAAAGAATTATTGTTAAGCTCTTACATGATTGTGGTTGGCACTCCTTCTCAATCTGCAGTGTTTTCATAGGTACAACATATGGCCTTTTGATGCATGGTGAAGGAAGTCTGCGGAATGAAAACCAGCTAAGATTGCCATGATAGCATAAAGGATTGTAGCAGCTGCAACAGTCATACTTCTCTCCACACACAGGAGAGGATACTCTCTACACTGATCTATGTTTACAGAGGTTGCACAATTGAAACAGTCAAACACTCATACAGTGAGAAGAATCTTTCTGAAATTGCCACTGAAGGTATAGTTTGGCGTGGCTTCATGCAGGCTTTTCTGGAACAAAGTTATCTCCTTAACTTTCATATCAACAGTCAATGTATTATTCATTGAAGTTAAAAGAAACTAACTTTAGTATTCTTCCTGTGCATTTCAACTACCTGTATAATTTCATAATGAAATGAATCCTAACAGCTTATGATACTTTATTTTTATTTCTTTATTACAATATTTTTTTCAACTTTCAGCCTGTGTGTATATATCATAGTATGAGTATGCTGTGAAAACTTTATAATTTTTAGAGGAATGACTTAGGACAATAATTTAAAGCAGTTACAAAAGCAAACAATTGTGCTAAATACTCTACAAGTTCTCTTTTACTGACTTCTGCAATTTTGATCTGAGGTTTACTAATTTTTTTTTGCTACTAATTCTTACCAGCTTCCTTAAGAAGTCAGTTTGCATGTAGCTGTGAAGACCTGGGAGCTGTTCAATGTTAAGTGACAGTAGTAGATAAGGGAACAATAAAAAATCTTTACCAAAATGAACAATAATTTTACTGAGTTACAGGTTTTGGAAGTTCTTTCTTGAAACACAGTTTTATGTCTGTAGCCTGTAGCTTGCTTTGTTTCCTTTGTGGTTTCCCTCCTCTTATTTTCTTTTGGAATTAATGCCTTCACCACTTTACTGATGGAAAAATTTTCTTCTGAGTGAAAAAAACCCCCAAAACCTCAAACTCAAGCTCAAACCACTCCTTGAATTATATATTGGACATCAATGCTTATTGAGTAATAGCTTCCCATCTCCTTTACTTCAAGCTGTTAAGTACCTTTTCTATTAGATGGTTTAAAAAATTAACATGATTGGTGCTGTTAAACAACATTAGTAACCTGCCTTTCTCAAACTACACAGTGAAGCAAGTCTTTCTTGATGAAGATCTGCCCTTTTCTTAACCTGGAGAAGTAAAGGACTGGTTTTCTCCCTCCTTTACATAACAAATCACAAAGAAAGATAGATGCTTTTATTTCCATGTGAAGCTCTTTTTCCAAACTGAACTTCATCTAAAGGAACTCAAATAAAAACTAGCTGCCCAATGCCAAAACCTTTTACCCAGAATATTCAAGCGTAAGAAAAATCAACAGTCTTTTTACGTTTTTGATTCAAAATTCCTCACTCACAGAAGTTCTGTTCATGCTTCCAGTTTTGTAATGAGGTCTTACTCTTTCATTGTCTATGCTGCCTTATAGGACAGCATGGAGAATGCTCAGCACAGCTAACTATCCTCTTGGCTCACCATAAGAATTTTATAAGCTGCTATTGCCAGGAAAGAGACCTGGCTATGCATATCTTTTGAGGGCTGTTTAATCCTACTCCCCAAACTAAGCTATAGATTTAGCAAGGAATTTCAAAGGCAGCTTCTGTGTCTGTGCCACTGTGCTGCTAGTCATACAGGTCCAAGCAGCTAAGGTATCTGAGGGTGCTCCCTTGAAGGATCTAAAGGAGCTGAGCCAAATACCCAGGAGGAAATCTGTCAGGCACACTGAGCTCTCAGATCTCAGAGAGTTTCGAGAGTTTCGAGAGTTTCATGGAGAGAGGTATCTAAGTAGGTGGAAACATACTAGAAAGAATTTTGTCACGGAAGACTGATCTGGGCTTGCATCATGGCAGGCAGGCAGAAGGGACATAAATGTTTGTGGCAATGCTTAATGAGGTATTTGAACTTTTGGATCTGCTACAGTCTGCCTCTCTGTTTTTAAGGCAGAAGTGGCCTGTTGGGCACCTCCTTCCCCATAAGCTAATAACTGATACCAGTCTTGGGTTGTACAAAAGACACCACAAAGGCCTTGCCCTGCTGGGTCTGCTTGTGAAGCTCTGAAGGGCAGTAAAGAGTAAGATTAAAGGCTTATGTCAACTACTGACAATATTTTGGCACCAAGCTCTATTCAAATGTTTAAAAGAAAGATAGATACCTAGTTTCAGGAGATTTTTCTACATCTCTAGATGCAAAATGCAATGGACATGACTGCCTGGATCTGCTAGTAAAATACCATAAGGCCAGTATTTCATCTTCATCAATTAGTTGTAGCCAGCTTCACAATGAATGTGTTCAGTTCAGACAACTCTTTGCTGCCTGTTCTGGACACATATTGGTCAGATGTGTAAATACAAGTTTTAGGTACTTCAATTAGTGGTTACTTAGCAAGTGGACACTAGAATGTATAACTGCTGGATGGAGAGGACGTCACACAGTAAGACTTATAAAAGAGATCATTCTAAGCATGTTATGACCATGTTTCACCATCACAGAAACATGGTGGGATGACCCCCACGACTGGAGTGCTGCAATGGATGGCTATAAGCTCTTCAGAAGGGATAGGCAAGG
>NW_010973199.1:2431766-2470684 GCF_000737465.1 Haliaeetus leucocephalus
TATGATATACAGGCAGTTTCAAAATGGTGTGACAGAATAATTGGCAAGAAAATGAGCTATATACTTTCTGTGGCGTAACACAATAGACATGTGAAAGGGAAAAGATATACTAAATTAAAGCACTTTTTGCCCTATAAACAAGTGTTAGAGATTTTTTGCAGTTGTAAAGGGAAAATACATTTTATGGGTGGAGTGGAAACATTATTGTTACTATTACTATTATTACTACTACAATTATTTCCCTGCACAGTGTACATTATACATTTTGTTTCATGGTGTTAAATTACAATTTTTATTGCTGTTGAGTGAATAATTTCATTACTTGGGAGGGATATTAAAATTGGCAGTTTCTTCTAAAGTTTTTCTTTCACTTAGGAGTTTCAGATACACCTACAAGAAATTAATAAAATCACAATGCAAATTTTATCTTTGTGTTATTGGTTTTATTATTTACAATAACAATAATAGTAATAGTGATAATTTAGAATAATAGTTTGCTGTACGACTTTTTTTTTCTGTATCAGTAACATAAAGTACAATCCAAGGTCTTCTCTATGAAATTCCAGTCATTTTTTCAAAGCTGTAGTGCTTAAAGTTCCTTTTTTCCTATTTTGCTCTGAGCACTAATTGAATGGCTTCATTCAGATAATCAGATGAATTTAGAGACCTTATGTATATCTAAATAATATAGGTGTTCAAGGGGAATAAGCACATTTATTCTCACCTGACTCTTATTGACTCATGCATACTATGAATTCTATATAGAGAGAAATCTATTTCCCCCTTAGTCAAGATGAAGTTTTTTTCTTAGTTTTGTTTTCCAATGTTTAACAAGATCATTGGTGCTTTATTTACCTTATGCATTAATGAATACTTGTAGATACATCAAATGTACTGTATGAATGAATCTACCTAATAAAGGCTAAATGATAAGGATTAAATGAGCCATGAAATGCCAGAAAAAGCATATCTTTTCTGTCACTTATTTCTGGTTTTATAAACTCTTTGACATACTTTTAATTATTAAGCATTTCCATATGATCAGAGAATAGTTTTAAGTAAAATATTCTTTTGGGGGCCAGTTGGAACCAACCTGTAAAGCTACTCATTTTGAAGTATCTTTATTTCTTTCATGATATAGATGTACAAGTGATTTATATACCAATGAGTATTTTCTCTCTTCTCCCATGCATACAAATGAAGTTGGCTAGTGTTGATTTTTAACATTTAAAACCTTTAGGCACATGGCAGCCTACTATAACAGCGGGTCCCAAATTTGAAGGCCATAGTATAGAGAATTTGCTGCCTACATGTAGGATTCACAAAAGCTAACAGCTACGAGCTATCCAAGATGGGAATGCCAAGATATGGAAGCACTCTGAGACACTTGATATTATATAGTCTCAATAAAGAATCCTCTTCAGGAAATAAATATCCAATTCCAGGTCAGCTCTCGCAAATCCTCTGCTCCGCAAAACCTGCAGATAAAGAGTTTGGGCTTACTTTACTCAGCAGTTCAGAGTTCAAAGCATTTGTGTTTCCTGATTTGGGGTTCTGATCTGATCAGAGGGTTGAAATCAGGTCTGTCTGAATTGCAAATAAGTGTCCTAATCATTGAGGTGCTGGATAGTCTGGTATGAATTTGTCTTGAAGCAGTTTTACTGTGTATAAATTATTAAATATTCACTGGCATAGGAATTGAAAGAGAGGTCTTCCAGCATCCCAGGGGAGTACCCTAATCATCAAGATATTGGATATCCTAGTGTGATCTCCCTTCAATATACAATTGAAGCTATTTCTCTTTGCTTAAATAATTAAACTGAATTTTGGAGCAGAAACTTGTGACCTGGCTCTTCTGTATCCCAGAAAAGAACGCCAACCAACAAGATGTACAATCAGGTCTGCAGTTTCTCCTTCTTTTTCTCAGTCCCATTGAATGTTTAATTATTTAAGAGGGAGTGAAACTGTCTCAGCTGGAACAATTACTAAAATAGTCAGTAGTCTGGATGTAAAGATATTGCTTGGGATCTTTAACTTTTTAAATTTAGTTGTCTTTATAAATCAGACAAAATAGGAATTTCATGATCCTAAATAACACTATTTGGGCCAAATGACAGTTTCCACTGAAATCAAATCTCTTATAGCTCAGGACTGAACTAGGAGGCAGGAGGAGACAAACCAGTGGAAAAGACCTGGAATTCTCCCATAAGAATGTCTAAACCCACAGTGATTCTGAAACTGAGGAATAGTACCTTCTATGGGGCCACAAGGCAAATTCAAGTAACAGAGAAGGAAGTAAGAAAATGAAGGCAGAAACTGGTTTAAAAAATACTGATTTTTAAGACCAAGTGCTGTATGGAATACCACTAAACATATGTATTGAATGTTTACTTCAATAATCACATATTTTTCATTGATTCATGTCTATTGATTGTAGGTGAGTATGTGCACCTCTTGGTGAGAATGTCTAAAATACAAAAATAATGTTTGTATAGTAAAACATGTAAATTCTGTACAGGAAATTAGATGAAAAACAGAAGGCATTAGCAAGCACAAGTAAATAGAAGGAAGTATTCAAAAGTATAGTTTTAAGCAACTGAAACTGACGTGATTTTCCAAAGAAGGTTAAGCTGGCTGGCTGCTTTGGTAGTTATATGTATCAAACTTACGTGTAATTGTCTAAAGTGCAAAAGCTCACAAAGTCACTGATTATGAAATGTAAAGTATGATGGATCGAATGTTGTATGTGGGTAAAAATAGAAACCATAGCTGTAGCAGGCTGAATTACTGTTCCTAATTTTTTGGGCTTTGATCAGAAAAATGCCAGTACTATAAATTGCCTGAATAAAAAGGAATTTGATATCAACTTGAGTTAGGGTCTATGCAAGTCAAACTTCCTGTGAGAAATTGACTCTCTTGTCCTCTCTCAGAGGAGAAACAACATGAACCACATTACATTCCTACAGTGAAAGTATGTGAAGAATAAACAGTTTCGTCTCTGGTGTTATAGTGGAAACCAGCCAGCAAAGTACATTGACTTGAGCTGAAAGAAGCAGACAGGCTATCCAGAGGGGATTGGAGAATTGGACTTACTTCAGACACTTCCAGCAATTCTGAAAATCAAATGGAAGTTTGGAAATTAAATAATAATTACAATCAATAATTAAAAAAAAAATATTTAATATGTGTGCGGCCAAACTACAGACAGTGTTCACTGAATTATCTTTAGACAGATGCCATAGAACCATAGGTTTAGATGCTCAACCATTGAGCTGTCATGGGCAGGGAATGCTGATCTGGTAGTTTGCTTAGATCACCTCGCCCTACATAAGAACTCCTTTGGCTACTTTAGGCACACCAGCAACAGGCTCTGACCAGATTTCCAGTGAGCTTGCTGAATGTTTTGTTGTACAGCATCTTGGTCAGAAAGTTTAACAGGGTAAAACGTCAGTGGAAAAGTAAAGAATACTCAGGAAGAGACATGGCTATCTATCTAAAATAGTAAAAATACAAATCCCAAAGATTTTGTGTGTTATGGCTCATGTGGTATCAGTTGCTGAACACAGATAGAAATGAAATCAAACTTCCTACTAACAAGATATTTTAATTTGGCAGTAAAATAATGATCCAACTGATCAAACCAAACTAAAATAAAAAATACCAGCTGTTGGTTTATCCAGTGCATTGGGTTTGCATGGTAAGGTTTTGGTAGTGGAAGGGCTCCAGGGGTGGCTTCTGTGAGAAGCCGCTAGAAGCTTCCCCCATGTCCAACAGAGCCAATGCCAGCCGGCTCCAAGTTGGAGCCACTGCTAGCCAAGGCCAAGCCCATCAACGACTGTGGTAGTGCCTCTGGGATAACGTATTTAAGAAGGGGGGGAAAAAACCTGCTGTGCACCGGCAGCCAGGAGAGAGGAGTGAGAATATGTGAGAGCAACAACCTTGCAGACACCAAGGTCAGTGAAAAAGGAGGGGAGGAGGTGCTCCAGGCACCGGAGCAGAGATTCCCCTGCAGCCTGTGGGGAAGACCATGGTGAGGCAGGCTGTCCCCCTGCCGCCCAGGGAGCTCCATGGTGGAGCAGATCTCCACCTGCAGCCCAGGGAGGACCCCACGCCAGAGCAGGTGGTTACACCCAAAGAAGGCTGTGACCCCGTGGGAAGCCCGTGCAGGAGCAGGCTCCTGGCAGGACCTGTGGACCAGTGGAGAGAGGAGCCCACGCTGGAGCAGGTTTGCTGCAGGACTTGTGACCCCACGAGGGACCCACGCTGGAGCAGCTTGTGAAGATCTGCAGCCCGTGGGAAGGACCCACACTGGAGAAGTTCATGGAGGACTGTCCTCCATGGGAGGAACCCCATGCTGGAGCAGGGGAAGAGTGAGGAGTCTTCCTCCTGAGGAGGAAGGAGCAGCAGAGACAATGTGTGATGAACTGACAGCACCCCTCACTCCCTGACCCCTGCACCACTGGAGGGGAGGAGTTAGAGAATTTGGGAGTGAAGTTGAGCCCAGGAAGAAGGGAGGGCTGGGGGGAAGGGGTTTTAAGAGTTGGATTTATTTTTCATTACCTTATTTTGATTTGATTGGCAATAAATTAATTTCCTCAAGTCAAGTCTGTTTTGCCTGTGACAGTAATTGCTGAGTGATCTTCTTGTCCTTATCTTGACTCACGAGCCTTTCATTATATTTTTCTCTTCCCTGTCCAGCTGAGGGGGAGGAGTGATAGAGTGGCTTGGTGGGCAGCTGGTGTCCAACCAAGGTCAACCCACTACATAGAGTAAGAGCAAAAGGTATATGGTCAAGAGTACAATAGGATTCTATAAAGTAATCATATGCCTTTCCATATTTTTAATTTTTTTTAACTAGAATTTTCAAACATATAAACCCAAAATACCAAGTTCTATTTTATTTTGGGAGGGGAATTCAAATGTTTAATGGTTTAACTGTAGAAAACATCAGATTATGATTATATTGAGATTAAATTTCTGTAGCTCTTTTTGTTGCAATTTTAGGCTTTTAATGACACATCTGGCCTATCAAGACAGCTTTCAGAAAACAAGCACTGGCCAACTGCAACAACATCAAGTGCATAAATCACATTGTCTTGCCACTGCAAAGTCTGTACCACTATTGCAGTAACCAGAGAGCTGTCGTTTCCAGTAAGTTGCAAGGAAACAGGCTTATGTAAAAGCAGTGTACTGCTCTTTTACTTAAAGAACCTGTGTTTCAACCTATCTGCCTTTCTTTCTGACCTCACATAATCAGACCTAATGAAGTCAGTGAATAATATGCCACTATTAACTTTTTGAGTCTATATTTCTATATTTTACATGCTTCCAGAAGCTTGAATTGTGTAATCTCATTAGAATATATTTGTATCTGGACTGTGCAATTCTTAGTTCCCATTTTTCCTAGTTTTGGCTGGGATAGAGTTAATTTTCTTTCTAGTAGCTGGTATAGTGTTATGTTTTGGGTTCAGTGTCAGAAGAGTGTTGATAACACACTGATGTTTTCAGTTGTTGCTAAGTAGTGTTTAGACCAAGTCAAGGATTTTTCAGCTTCTCATGCCCAGCCAGCAAGAAGGCTGGAGGGGCACAAGAAGTTGGGAGGGGACACAGCCAGGGCACCTGACCCAAACTGGCCAATGGAGTGTTCCATACCGTGTGATGTCATGCCCAGTATATAAACTGGGAGGAGTGGGGCTGGGGGGGGATCGCTGCTCAGGAACTAACTGGGCGTCGATCACCAAGTTGTGACCAATTGCATTGTGTATCACTTCTTTTATATATTCTAATTCTTTTATTATTATTATTGTTGTTGTTGTTGTTGCTGTCATATGATGATGATGATTATTATTTTCTTCCTTTCTGTCCTATTAAACTGTCTTTATCTCAACCCATGAGTTTTACTTTTTTTTCAATTCTCTCTCCCATCCCACTGGGTGCGGGGAATGAGCGAGCAGCTCCGTGGTCCTTAGTTACCAGTTAGGGTTAGACCTTGACACCATTATAGTTGTATATTGGAATTGCGTATGTGAATTTACTGCAAGGGTTGCATAACCTAAAACTAAGTGAGCAGCTGGGTGAAAGGTTTCTTGTAGTACCTTACAAAGACTGAATGTTCAGTAAAGTTACAGTAAAGTGTTGCAGTACTGTGGAGTTACTCCTTTACCAATGGGTGATTGTGTCATTCAACTCGTATTCCTAACAGGACACCTGTCTTTACAACAAAAATATGACTTCATTCTCAAAATATGATGGAATTACATATTCAATATATTGTATAGGTACTCTCAGCCAGTGTGAAGTCAGGTCTAAACAATGCTCAAGACTGAAGAGGCTTTCTTAATGTTGCATGAATACAGTTTAGTCCTTTTCACAATCAGTGCCTAAAAGGGGCTTGGAAACAATTCAGCATAAATTGCTTTGAAACATATTTTAATGTGAATTTGAAAGATGAGTGCAACATAGAAGGAGATATTAACATACAGTTTTAAGGGGCTCACTGATGGTTGCAACTGCTGAATCTAGCCAAGAGCTAAATGAAATGCATAAGGAACGATGTCGGCACAGACCAGTGCAGACCTGAAAAAAAGAAGTCTGACCTAGCTCTAGACAACTTAGTTTGGGTGTTGACTAATATTGTAGTGTGGCAATCTTCCCATTGGGGTCAATGAGAAATGGCGTAAAATAACCTTGGAAAAATGCCATGAAGCACAGATGTTCTTCAGCACTCAAGCTACTTCATTCAGAAATACCTAGGGTGTCTCTGAACAACTTCAGTCTTAAAAAAACTAATTTAAAAATAAACCAAAGTGCAGTCATATGCATCCTCTTCCGATTTGCTTATTCTGTTTATGTTTTTTTTTTTTCTTTATGAGAACATCTTTCCAGCTGTTTGAGATCATGCTGCTTTCCTTCATATTTTTCCTTATTTACTTGAAGACTGTGCAGCAAGTATGTGGCTTCCTCACTCAACTGGTACTACAAGCTGCTACACAAATTTTTTGGCGGGGTGCTATACAATGAAAATACCACATCTTATGTTTGAAGAGCCGAACTGAAACTTTTGAAAGCCAAACCCTAAGTGCAGGTAGAATGTAGAAAAACCCATTATTAGAAAACAGGCAGTGCCAATGGTGCTTGCATGGTACCCTCTGGATTATGTCTATACACCTACTTGTGTTTGCACATTATATAATTTAAGCTTAAAACCTTTAGACATCCAAGAATCAGCAGTTGCCGGAATAAAGCTTTCCATCTGTGTTTGGCAAGGACATTGGGCTCATCTTGGGATCTGGACATTGCCTTAGGTTATCCATGCTTGTCACACTTCCTGTCTAAAGTGCTGTGATGTGCTCTGCAAGTACATCACACTGTACATATTCAAAATATGCAAAAAAAACCCCATGAGTGCTGTCTACCTAAGTGACATTGCTTGCTGAGAGCAGGCTATGGCTGATCTGTCCTGGCTTCCTGCCTATTTTTGTGGAAAGCTTAATTGGAAGGGATATGACTGCAAAAGCTCTAAAGATTTGGAAGTCTTGCCTACAGATGAGATTGATTATTTCCTAGTCTGTTGCTGTAACTGCCGCCATCTTCCAAAGGACTTAGGCTAAGATCTCTGTGTTTTGAATGTGAATATAATAGCACATACTAATAGGCAACTGGGCCCATAAGAAAACACAGGGGTCCCTTGTTAAGAGACAGATATGGATATCATGTCACCTAGCTTTAGACACATCAGCTGTCCAAGGTGAGCCTTTATGTATACTCAGTGGCAAAAATCCTGACAGACGCTTGTCCTCAATAAAGATATAACACAAGAATAAGCAATCCATGTCTCTATGTGGACAATTCAAGAAAGCCTCTGAGACAGGAGGCCAGATATGTATGTGGAGTGGTCCATGGACTGGTGGGCAGCCTGAGTCCTTCTCTATGGGAGGAAATTAACCACAAAAGTTAACATTATCTGCAGAAATGTAAAAAGATCTCCAGGTACATATTGTCAAGTCCCAGAGTCAGCACATGTATGAACTAGTCCTACATCCTTCCTGCCTCTTGATCTTCTGGGAGAGATGGTGTATATCTCGTGGTCCTAGGACTGGAGCTTGTATGGTCAAGCTGACCACCTTACATACTAAAAGATATCTTTCTTTTTGTTAATGTTGAAAGAAATATTTTTCCTAATCATATGATAGATATAGGAGTGGAGAGGCTTCCAACATGTTAATGACAGTCTGTTAATTGATATATTACTTTTTTTAGGTAAATATTTTCATTATCTCACTATTTCTTTGTCATCTTTTATCTGTCTCTCATAGAATCATAGAATCACAGAATCATAGAATGGTTTGGGTTGGAAGAGACCTTTAAGGGTCATTTAGTCCAACCTCCCTGCCTTGGGCAAGGACATCTTTCACTAAGGCAGGTTGCTCAAAGCCCCGTCTAACTCGATCTTGAACACTTCCAAGGATAGGACAGCTCCAGCTTCTCTGGACAACCTGTTCCAGTGTCTCACCTCCCTTATCATAAAAAATTTCTTCCTGATATCCAATCTAAATGTACTCTCTTTCAGGATAAAACTATTGCCCCTTGTCCTGTCACTACAGGCCTTGGTAAAAAGTCTTTCTCTGTCTTTCTTATAAGCTCCCCTTAAGTATTGAAAAGCTACAAAAAGGTCTCCCTGGAGCCTCCTCTTCTCCAGGCTGAACAGCCCCAGCTCTCTCAGCCTGTCTTGATAGGAGATGTGTTCTATCCCTCTGATCATTTTTGTGGCCCTCCTCTGGACCTTCTCTAACTGGTCCATGTCTTTCTTGTACTGGGAACCCCAAAGCTGGATGCAGTGCTCCAGCTGGGGTCTCATAAGAGTGAAGTAGAGGGGAAGAAGAATGTCATAGAGGTGGTCAGTAAGGCCCTGTTGTCTGATTATATAGGCTTTTACAAGGAGGCAGGGTATTTTTTGCCTCAAATACTAGGGTCTCATCTTATTGTGGCTTGTAGGTACCACTGAAATATAAATAACAGCCGAGGTATTAACGTTTTTGTCCTTTGCTCAAGATCTTTCATTGACCTGGCTAGTGACACATGAAGTAGCACAACAGCTTAAAGCTATGTTTATACAAGAAATTAGTGATCCCATTAACATAATCACTGCAGCCACCTTCCTCTGCAACAGCTGTGCTATCACAGAGTCTCTTCAGTTATACGGATTGTAGCAGTAATGATAGGTAACTGCTGACAAAGAGAAAAGGACACTCACAAAGAATGATGAACCTCTGAGGTTATGGAAGAGTGGCTAGCTGCTTAACAGAAAATTTGGATACCAAATGGAAATTAAAGTTACATTTTTTCCTCTTATCTGGTAAAGCATCACGGGCAAATGTTTGATTTATAAATTGTTCTTTCCTTATTTTTTTTTAATTTTCTCTTGACTTTGATATTTTTTATTTCTTCTAACATTAATGTGGATGTTATCATCAATACAAACTGATATGAATGTGTGTTCAAAGCCTGTAATAATGAAGTATATTTGTAAAAATACTTTAAAACACATCAACAAAAATAACTGGACTTTATATGAAACTTTGACCTTAAGCTAGTGTCATTTCCTGGCAGTCCAGTTTCTTTTTCTAAACTGAAGATATTTCAGCCTTCTCCTCTTGGGCTTTTAGTTCCAGCTGTTGTCAGAGGGCATACTCAGGACAAGTACGGGGACATGACTTTTGCATTAGGGAAGGCTGCTCTTGAAGTATAGCCACCTTTTTACAAGGTCCAGCTCCTCCTCATTATGTGAGGACATTGTTTAGGTTAGATTGTCCAGTCCTTCCCTATCAGCATTAGGCAGAAGACAACTCTCTACAGGCTGCTTCCCAAGATAATATTTTACCACACGGAAGAGTTGACACAAACCTTATGTGGCAGGATGAAGGGGAATCATGACTCTCATCAGAGTTAATAGTTCTGCTGTTTTCCTGAATAAACATAACATTTCATCAAGAGATTTTGGTGCATTTTCTTTTTTTCCTGTGTCCTGGGTTCAAGCTGGGATAGAGTTAATTTTCACAGGTACCTGGGAGGGGGCACAGCCAAGACTGCTGACCTGAACTAGCCAAGGAGCTGTTCCATACCATGTGACATCATGCTCAGTATATAAATGGGGAGTGGGCTGGGGGGGCGCTTGGCTTTCGGTGGGGGAAGTGGCAGGGTGTTGGGTTCCGAGTGGTGAGCAGTTGCACTGTGCATCACTCGGTTTGTATATTCTTTTATCAGTACCATTGTTGTTGTTGTAACTTCTCTTTTTGTGTTGTCCCAGTAAATTGTCCTTATCTCAACACACGAGGTTTCGTGTTTTTTTTTTCTTTTTTCCTTTCTGATTCTCCTCCCCATCCCACCAGAGGGGGGTGGGGAGGAGTGAGCGAGAGGCTGCGTGGTCCTTTGTTACCGGCTGGGCTGAAACCATGAATGACATCCTGTTATCTTGTTATTTTAAACAACAATCTATCTTGGTTCTATACTTCTTCCTGTGTGAATACATGCATTTTATTAGACTTAGTAGTACGACAACAACAACAAAGTTTGAATGGCTACTTTAAAAACACAATCTTAGGGTTCTTAGGGTGAAATTGAGATGTATTTTGTGTATATGTGTGCATGTTTTGTTTGATTTGAGTTTGGCAAAACAAGGAGTAAGGATGAAAAGCATGAAATAACTAAAAAAACTTTTCCATTTTCTGAATTCTGAAATTAAAATGGTGCTAATATGCCACAGGGCTCAGTCCCTACCACTGGCTGGAGAAAGTACCCCCGGTAAATTGGTGGCCACAGCCTTCTCTGCAGCCTCCCCTGCAGGCATGGTGCCCTGAGCAGCGGCACAGGCTGGGGCGGCTGGCTGGGGAGGACCTGGGTGTGCTGATGGGCAGCCAGATGAGCATGAGCCAGTGGTGCCTTGGCAGCAAAGGTGGCCAACAGCTCCTGAGTCAGCAGGAGTATAGTCAGTAGGTCAAATTAAGGAATATTATCCTGCTTTAGTGGGAATGTTGGGGTTTTTTCTGTCTGAAGAACTAAAAAACTTAGGGGGAGAGTAAATAGCAGCCTTCTGATACCTACAAGTAGGTAGCCAAAGAGATAGATCCAGGCTTTCTACTGAGGTACCCAGTGAAAGAATGAAAGGCAGTGGACATAAATTGAAACAGAAGAGGTTCCAACTGCCTTGCTGGGAAAAACAAACAAACAAACAAAAAACAAAACAAAACAAGATCAAGCACACTTCACTATCAGATAAAGCATTTGCTTAGATTGCCCAGAGAAGCTGAGTTCTTAGAGAATTTCAAGGCTCTACTGAAAAAAGCCCTAAATCTCACATATGAATTCAATGTTGACTCTGTTTTGAGCAGGAAGGTGGACTGGGTGACTTCTCAAGGTCCCTTCCAGTGTGAATGATTCAGTGATTCTCCAGTTTTTATGGCTGTTCAATAAGACCAATTTGACTCAGTAGCATGAAATGTCAGGAAGCACTGGTACTCTGAATGATTATAAAAATATAAGCTGAAGGAAATCAATGAAAGTTGTATGCGTATATCTTCAGGAATAGCTGAGCCTAATAAAGCAGCATTTATCAATAAGCCCCAGGCAACATGGCATTTTTTTAATATAAATGTTTTATCTATTCTGTCACCTTTGCCTGAGATGTTTCAATTCAACTAGAATTGAGAATTTGATTTTCATTTCCTCTTCTCACAAAGATTATATATGACTTCCTTCAAGTTTAAAATGGTTTCTTACAGTCTATTTAGATGTAAGGCAACTCATTCTTGACATTGTAGAAACTAAATTAAATTTATGCTGTCAGTAATCTTTGAAGTGTCAGTTTTACTCATACATCCATATATTTGCAGAATAAGTTTTTTGATTGATTTTTGAATCCTGAGTAAACCTGTATCAATACCAAATGCCATGTAATTTCATACCTATCTATACTCTTATGATGTTAAGATAAATACTTAGCATATGTACATTGCAAGACTGAAAAACAGCCTTTTGTTCTTTTATGGACTCTACATAAAACAGAGTGAAACACACAAATACTTAAACCCAAAGGGCTGAGCTGTAATCTAGACCCAACATCTGAGCCAATGCTACGAGTTCTCATCTGTTCCACCTGAACCAGGAGATAAATTGACATTGCTTGAAGTTCTTTCAGTCAGGTTTATTGAGACACATTACCTCACATTTGTGTCCATGACCTCATCTCCTTTGCTCCCAACTCGGCTCCCTGGACAACCTCTGGACCTGGCTCACCACTTGCCATGTTTGGGGCTTTTGATGGACCCTGTTACCAGCAACTGGTGCTGCCTGCTGTGTCCAGACCCCATGGACTGTGCTCCTTGGTGAGGGCACAGCTTGAGCTGGGTTTGCCCAGCCCTCATGGAGCTGCTGGTCCTTGCTGCTCCCCAGCAACCAAATGCTTAATTAAGTAACATTTGAGGTTATATCCTGGGTGGTGGCTAAAAAAGCCCATGAGGTCAGTTCTCAACAGTTAGCACAGTGCAGCTGATTCATAGCTAAACAAATAAAAATAGAACATATTTCTGATATCACAGCGTTTCTTCTTTTTTTCTCTTCTATCAGAGAGTGTGCCTGATATTTTTGACACAGTCATAAGTTGATGTCTAGAAAAAAGTGCAGGACAAGGCAAGCAGACTGTTATGCTTCTCCTGAAATATCCTTGTAAAATTTGTGTCTGAAGTGCTTGAGACAAAGGTTTCTCTGAACCTTCTCCATGAATCTGTCCAGTCAATTTTTGAAACCATGTAAACTTTTCATGCCCATAATGTCTTGTTATAATGAATTCCAGAGTTAAGAATGTACACCTTTTGTTTCCAACCTGTCACCGGAAAATATGATTTGATTCCTGCCTACTCTTTAAGAAACAGGGAATAATTAATTTCACCTTCCCTGTGCAACTCAGAGTTCGATATATCTCTTTTGTCACAAATAACAAGGCCAAAGAATCAGAGTGTGTGTAACTTCTATTTGCATGGAACTTGCTCTATAGCTGTAGTCATCCCAGCTCCCCCCAGTTACAGCCCTCCACAGTTATAACTTTCTAAAAATATTCTTTACTTTCAGAGATTAACTGCCAGAACTGGACCAAATATTTAATCTGTGATTAATTTATGTACTGGCATGATGATGTTTTATATTTTGTTCTCTGTCTTGTTGTAATAACTGCAGAGTATTTGCAGGGTTTTTTTGTTTGTTGTTTTATTTCCTTGTTTTTCTTTATTGGGTATTGAACAGTCTTCCAAGAATTATTATAATTTTTCTTTTTTTTTTCATTTTTTCCCCTTTTTTTCTTAAGGAGGAAATACCTAGTTCAGAGTATTCTTTCCTCATACGTTTCACTTGTAATTTATTGGCACTGAACGTCATCTGCTATTTTATTAGTGATAACTATTAGAAGACCTTTCTACAGCTCCTCATGGCCATCATCAAAGTTTATAAACTCATTATTCCCCACCATTTGCTAGTCCAGTTATGAGTTTTGTGAATCAATATACTATTCTGTTCTATACAATGCTTCTTGAATGAGGTGTAGTATGCAGATGATAAAAATTTTCCTTAAGCCCAGATTTTATTGGTGAAAGAAAATTAACAATGAGGACTGGCATGAAGCTAAAATGAGAGTAAATGCATTAGGTCTATAACAGGCTGCTTTAATTAATGTTTCTATGCGCTAAGGTATGAGAAGTACATTAAAATACGTGAAATTATGATAAATGGACTAATTCACAGGAACTGTTAGTTAAATATTCCCTACCATGAGAACTACTAATAATTATCGAGATGCTTCCCAAATACAGCATCAAAAGTTACTTTGTGAGTAAAAATTTTTACTATCAGAAGACTGTGGACATGGACAGTTCACACATATTCTAAGAACTTTCTCCTGCTGGGTGAAAGGACTTCTTTGCCTTGTGAAGGATTTAAATGAGCACTTCTTAGTCAGCAGACAGTCCGTCTCATTGGATGGATGGAAGTATGTAAATCTGCGTGGAAGTTTAGCTCATTCCTAAAGGCTGAAATGCAGTTGGCACATTTCTTAAAGGCATAAGAATTATATCTTACTCATCTTTTCAACATTTCTTATTGTTTATTATAAAATCCTCTTTGCTTATGTCAGTGACTGCTTATCGGAGGTATCTAATTCTTCATATACATCGTATTGAGATCCTAGCCACCCAATGCAGTGCTTATTATTGTAAAACCTAAGCCCTTTAGTACACCCATGCTTAAATTTCCTAAGGCTTTTGAATAGAAAAGAACTTCTAAACCAGAATAATAACAAGTATTTCCACAAGGGGACATTCGGTATCCTCGTTAAAAAGAAGATACTGTTACAAAATACCTTGAGAATATCTTAATCCTCAAGTGGTCCAACTATGGTTGTAATAATTACAATGCTAAAGAAAAAGAAAAGAACTTATTGAAAACAATCATGATGAACACATATCCCGTTTAAGAATTTTTGCATTGCTTATTTCCAAAGTAAATACAAGATATCATGAAAGCATGTAAATGTAGGGAGATGTATAGAGAAATTAACTGTCATTTGCAAATGCATGAAGATGGTCCTGTTGTGATACTAGAAGGAAGTGGAGATTGTGTTGGTTTGTACTTGTTAGGATTAAAATTAGCATCATCATAGAACTGTTCCTGTATTTTGATTGTTTGTAAGATACAACTTCCTTGAAGTGTGTCTTTCTAGTAAGTTTTTTGTTATCTTCCTCTAGAGTACTTTTTCTTGGATTAGTGGATAACATGGCATATTTCTTACCTTTCCATCTTTGTAAATGTGTGTGATAAAACCAATTCAAAAAGGATAATAACTTAAATTTCATCCATAAATCAAATAACATCCAATGCTTTGATAAGCTCAGAATTATGTCACTTCTTTTTATAGTTATCATATAATGTAACACTGATGTACCATCAGGGTAGCTGTACTTCTTTGTAACTTGCAGCTGCTAGAGCAATCCACAGAGTGCCTGATGACAGAGCACAATTTTCTATGTTTTTGAGGCTAGCTTAGGAACAGAACTCTCTGCTCTGAAAGCCGATTTCTCTTAAAATGTCTGTCATTAGCCATTCCCAACATTACCTGTTTCTCCACCATCAACCTGAATTCCTCTCCGTCTAGGTAGTTACCTATATTAATGGCTGTTCATTTACAGTGATATCACCCTTTTTCCTGAATCACTGCCTGGAAAGCCCTTGCAATGCAAAGGTTGCTAATACTGTTATCTATTCTCCATTTACCTTCACTCTGTCATGAATGTTTCATATGAAACCTAGAGAACTAACTTTTTGCTTTGATCTTTCTCACTTTTTGTATTTTATTATTTTTTAACTTCTTTCTCTCTCTACTTTGTAATTTCCTATTTCCATATGTTTTCCCAGCAAAGGAATAATGATCACTTTGAAGTGCTGACTTCTTAGATCCATTCAGCTGACAACATATAAACATGAAAAACTGAATGTATCTTTTCACATGATAATTAGAAAAGAAAAGCGGGACTTTTTTTTTTTTTTTTAAATAGATAATGCCAAACCATTCCAAAAGAGATGGCACAGCAGTCTGATTAGTCTTATTACTTCCTTTAAACTGATTTCTATTGTGATATACTGGTAGCGTTTGCTGTTAGCATCAGTCCTTATTCTCAGATGTCCAAAGGGCACCCTTTGGATCTTCAGGTTTCAAGATGATGGAAATCTATTTTCAGCTTCTAAAGACAGAACTGTTTGTGCAAAAGCTCTTTTAAGTCCTTTAATGAGAGATGTCAAAATGAAACGATATATGTGGTGCTCACTTCTGATAAAGGTTTGACATCCCTGACACAAAAGTTTTAAAACATCTTCAGAAAACAGACAGGAAAAAAACCTGTTAAGCCAAAGGCAGCATATCATGGACCAATTAAAAAATAAGCTAGAAAAAGAAACCTAAGTTTGCTTGTACAGAAAAACTTAGACACATTTTTAAGGATTTTTATATAAGTAATATGTTTTTATTGAAGTGCACACTTGATTTGAATCAGAATGCTAGGTTTGTAACATCTAAAGTATAATATTCAGGACCATGAAAAATCATTTGATCAGATTTAAGAGTAGGAGCATACCTTGTCAAGTCTGTGAACAGTAGTTTCTGGATATAAAAAACAAGGACTCAACCAATCTGAGTGGAGAAATGGAGAATCATAATTCAAATAATATTAAATATAAGAATGTTCAAAATAAAAAATCAAATCAAGGTTTCAATTTGATAACTGAATCTTTTTTTTTACCTGGAGATTGATTGTTTATTAGAGTAAGTTATCTATAGCTAAGAACTCAATTATGTCATATTTACATCTCTGTTGCCTTGATGGTCCTGGAAACAGTTCAACAATAAATATCGTAAGTATAGCATAGACACTTAAGAACACATTTAGAAAACTAGCTCTTGCCAGAGAGTTATAAAATTGAGAGAGAAAAAGTTAACTACACTTGAAGCATTTTATGAACTTCCAAGACCTTCAGTTTCTCTCATGCCTGCACATATTGTTTATTTTATACAGTTTGATTCAAGCTTTCCTGGAAAGCAAGAATCTTTTTCACCAGCTCTTCTGAACTTTGATTACTGGATCCATAATGATGCTAAAAGCAATGGAGCGTCTTTTGGATTAATGTTGACTGTAAAATCTGCATTACCTATATGTGGCTTTTTAAAGTAAAAACAGTGAAATAGATTTCTTAGACCCTGTAAGTTCAGGAGTCCATGAATATGGAATATTGTCATAAATACGTGATCCCATAATGTTCCATGTGAGTACACTCACTATTCATATATATTGATTTAATAATCCAGATAAACTATTTTCAGAGTCTGTTATCTGTGATGTGTTTACAAAATTGTACAAGTTGACTGTGTGTCAGTGATTGGCTTTGTCATATTATTTCTGCTTTTCTGGAGATTAAATGAACATTTCAAAGAACAATACATTTCAGAGTGTAAACAAAATAGGAAAAATTCTTCACCCTGGCATAAAGCTGAAAGTGTTCTCATGAACATAATTTCTTTTCAACCACCATATGTTTCAGCATTCAGTAACAACCAAGTTAATCCCTTTAATGCTGATAAAATTTAATCAATTCCTCATGTATAAATTTTGTTCACTTCCCTAGAAAACTGACTATTTTAATAAACTTATGCTATTAAATTCTTAAATTCTTTTTTTATCATTAATTCTTTGCAAACTGTCTTTTTTTCTTGCTATGTAGATCTAGCAATGGACTTCACTAGATTGGACCACAGAAGTGTTTTAACAGCAAGGCAGACACACATGAACTATTGTAATCTGCTCAAAAAAAATATCTTATTTACCATTTTGTCCTTTAGAAAGCAAAGATCTGGTTTTGCTGAAGCTATCTGTGTGCCCACATAGAGTTGGTCAATGTTTAGTTCAAAAAATGGGGAAGAAGCACAAATGTCTCCATTCTTTAACTTAGGCATTTTTAAAGTAAGATTTTAAATTTTTTATTTTGAAAGAAATTTTTTTTACCATTTTTGTCAAAATGCAGTTTATTTTTAAGGAAGGTTACCAACAACATAAAATCTCTTCTTTAATCCCAAATATTTCCAGTTAACCAGCAAACAAGTTATAACAGAGTACAAACTGGTGTAAGAAGAGTCATACATATATATCGGGTATAATTTGTCCTCCTATAAACCCATATATTTTTGATCTGCTGTCTCTTTCAAAGAATAAATCACTGAAGACAAATGCCTACATTTTCTGCTTGGAGCTTGGTCTATTGCATTACATTTCCTACTCAGTCAATGTGCCGTTCATCTTCCTTTCACATAGTTCTCTCAAGTGAGTAGAAAATGTTGTTGATATTATAACACCTGCATTATACACTAAGCAAATAACAAAACATTTCTGTGGTTCCCAGCTGCCACTATAAAAGTGAAACTACTGAGGAAAATGTAGTTTGGTAACCTGCATGTCTCAAAAAGTTAAAATATATGAAACACACTAAAGAATCAGAACAGACCACCTGAATAAATGTTATCCTTCATAATCAAGTTCTGAAAATGCAGGTGATCTTCCAAAAAATGATTTTATGCCAGAAGACTTGGAGATAACACAGGAAAGCTAAATAATAGTTCTTTTATGGCACAAAGGGGAGCTTCAAGCCTTGATTGCAAGGCATATTTTTCTGTGTATAGGTTCATATGTCATTGCCTTATATTCAACATGCACTCTATCAATTCAGCCATCCATTCTGATGAACGGACATGCACAGAAGCTCTCTATTTTTCGGTGATGATCCATCTGTGCCATCTCACACAGCACCTCAGTGCCACTTTATTTCCTGTCAACAATTTTGTCATGTTTGCTCTTAGGTGAACCGTGATTCATGGATGTCAACATTTCTTTTTCTTCTTTTTCAGTTTAGCATTCTGTTACTTGTACCTATGAAAAGCATGGCTGTGGCACAGTCTGTTCCGGCACAGCAGTTTACTGCTGTAGGGTGAGGGTATTCTGGGAAATACAGATCAAGAGTTTCACCTGTTTTCAGGAGAAATAAATAACATACCACAAATTGGAGCAAACTGGACTCAGGTTAAGAAATTTTTCTTCCTGAAAATCAAGGTTCATGTGTATATAATTAGTAGAAGGGCTGTGCTGCAGTTATTTGCTGCTGGAATGACCTTAAACTGAAACTTCTATTGAATAAAAAATGAGGTTTTTTATTCAATAAAATAAAGACTTTTACTTGGGCAGAGTTTAAAAAGAGAATTTACACAGTAAATATCGTATTATGTGTCTTCAGATGTTAGTAACAACATTTTCTTTCTTCAGGCTGGAAACTGAAGGCACAGTTGGTGGTTATATGTTCAAACTGAACAATGGAATTTTATGTGAATAAACAGAATATGTGAGTCTAAATCAGTACATGTCCTGTACATTAAACAGTATAAATTTAAACTTAAAAGAATAACTGCAATCCAGTAACATTGTATCTTAAACCGAATTTTTAAACCAAAATCACTTAAAATGAGCGATGCCACTAACAGAAAAAAAGTTTCCAAACCACTATTCTGTGTGTAAAGTAGGAAAAGGAGAAAATGTGACACTAGGTTACTGAATTCCTAGTTGGGCAGCAGTGGTGATCTGCTCGAGGGTAGGAAGGCTCTACAGAGGGATCTGGACAGGCTGGATCAGTGGGCTGAGGCCAATTGTACAAGGTCCAACAAGGCTCAGTGCTGGGTCCAGCACGTGGGTCACAGCAACCCCATGCAACGTTACAGGCTTGGGGAAGAGTGGCTGCAAAGCTGCCTGGCGGGAAAGGACCTGGGGGTGCTGGTCCACAGCCGGCTGAATGTGAGCCAGCAGTGTGCCCAGGTGGCCAAGAAGGCCAACGACATCCTGGCCTGTATCAGAAATAGTGTGGCCAGCAGCAGCAGGGAAGTGATAGTCCCCCTGTACTGGGCACTGGTGAGGCCGCACCTCGAGTCCTGTGTTCAGTTTTGGGCCCCTTGCTACAGGAAAGACATTGAAGTGCTGGAACGTGTCCAGAGAAGGGCAACCAAGTTGGTGAGGGGCCTGGAGCACAAGTCCTGTGAGCAGCGGCTGAGGGAACTGGGGTTGTTTAGTCTGGAGAAAAGGAGGCTGAGGGGAGACCTTATCGCTCTCTACAACCACCCGAAAAGAGGCTGTAGTGAGGTGGGGGTCAGTCTCTTCTCCCAAGTAACAAGTGACAGGACAAGAGGAAATGGCCTCAAGTTGTGCCAGGGGAGCTTTAGATTGGATATCAGGAAATATTTCTTCACTGAAAGGGTTATTAATCATTGAAACAGGCTGCCCAGGGAAGTGGGTGAGCCACTGTCCCTGGAGGTATTTAAAAAATGTGTAGACATGGCACTTAGGGACATGGTTTAGTGGTAGACTTGGCAGTGTTGGGTTTACAGTTGTACTCTATGATCTTAAAGGTCTTTTCCAACCTAAAAAGTTCTATAGTTCTAGCCTATGATTCTAGATATTCTGTTTGTGCTTCTGCTACCAAAGGAATGGTTAACAGAGAACAAGATATCATTTTTGTACTACAGCACTTCTGTCTATAAATTAAGTGTAATCGTTTACAGCATGGGTGATCTAAGACAATATTTATCAGGTCAATTTGTGACTAAGGGCTTACATATACTATACCATCAATAATTTTTTATTATAGTGTTCAGCTAACTCAGTGATGGCATTCCAAGACATCTTCCAAAACATATAAATTAAATGTTCAACTTTCTATCTGGAAATCAGGGCAATTCAGTAACAACACAGATATAAAATTAGTTATTTGAGCTTTCATACATATATAATTAATTTGTAATGATTTTGCATATTTCATTGTCTATATTCAGTGATAGCTCTGCAATTAATTAGGTTTTTTCTCCAAGAGGGCGGTGGGTATATGAACCATCTGATTAAATGCATTTTCTATCAATCACCTATAAAAGAAATTAGGAAATCTAATTGTTTTCATGCCAATGTTGTCCAGTTTTGAGAAAGTAAGCTATAGTGTAATATCAGAAGCACCATTACTAAAAACGTGATTCAAGCAGAGAGAAAGAATCACAGGCTAAAAAGAATAAATCTCATTCCTATTCCAGGCTGTTATGACTGTTCCTATCTACTTTTGGCTGGAGATTGAAGGCCCTGAGTTAATACCAGCTGCAGTTGTTAGAAAGATGCAAAGCAAATCCAGCCTTAAAAATATATCCCATTTTGACAACACTAGACCTTTGGGTTGTTTTTTGTTTCCTGTAAACTAAGAAGGAGGAATTTGTGCACTGTAAAAAAAAAAGTGGACACAACTGTAGGCATTTCATTGAGGGAACTAAGTGGATTGCTTCTTCATTTTCTTCTTAAGTGTGGAGACAGAAAGAAAGTAGTAGCATGAAATATTGACTGAACAGGAATATTCTGTTATTCATCTGTTTTTTTCTCCAGAACAGAAGATGGGGGAGATTATAGAAAAAGATTTTTGGATACTTCCGTTACACCACTGTAGGTGAACTCTCTAGACATCACAAACATAGGCTTGTGCCTCATAGCTACATGGATATTCTCTTTAAATCAATATATTCATACTAGGAGACTTGAGGAATTTCCTGAGTAAATCTCTATTACTAAACAAAACAAGACTTTGGGTAACGAGAATTGACACTACAAATGTGAGCAAAATCCACCTGGCCAGCCAGATAATTCTGATGCATGAAAAAGCGGTGTTTTACAGTGAAAGGATGCAAGTGAGAAGGCTGTTGTGGGGGTGCTCACAGATAAACATGACCAGCTTTTAGGACAGGAATGTGAGTGTGTTGGGAAGAGCACACCCAAAACTGTCTGAAAACACTTTTGCCTCAAATTAGTCATGCTAAAGAGGGTCATCATCAACTAGATTAAACATTAACTAGGGAATTACAAGGAGACTTTTGAAACAGAGAAGGGCTCTGCTTGAAAAGGGACATAAAAGAAGTATAAATATTTTTAATGGGGGAGACACACTGAGAGGGAAACAAGGATGGCAAGGCTGGTGGGTGCTGCCGGGGGGAGACAGCACACCCCTGTGCGGGCCAGGCAGGGCTGCCTCCCCCCGGTGCACCCCTGGAGCCGAACCTCCCGCAGGAGGGGTGCAATGGGGCAACCGCATGCCCAGGAAGTTTATTAATGGTCTTCAAAGCAATTGTTAAGGTGAAAGTTGAACTTCTTCCATTTATACCTGGGATACAAGTTTTATACTCATGGTACAGACATGATACACACAATGTATACAAACACTTGTTTTTCTTACTGATTCTATTTGAAGATATCACCACAAATAATAAGTGTTGGGGTGATTTGACTCCATACCTAACTATTCAGGTAATTTAGGTTACACCATTTTCTAACTTACCTTATTTACTCAGCTCCTAACATTCTATGGCTAGTTATGGTTGATGAGTAGAACAAAACAAAATTTTAAAAACCAGGAATATATTATAATGAAAATGTGTTATTAGTCAATCACAGATGTTAGTCTAATTGCTTGAGATTACTATTGATTGTAGGGCCAGAACAGAAAGGTGATATTTCGAAAAAAAGTCTCCTAGGAATGTACGAATGATGGAAAAAACCCACTTAATTGTGTCTTAAAAATTTCTTTGAGTTCCCGAAGCAGCACTAATGGTCATTACTTATCTCTGCTCAGCATTCAGTTGAAGCTTTATAAGATCTCTATAAAAACTTGTAGGCTAACTTTTTCCTCTTTGTAAGGGAGATCTGAGAGCAGGATTAGAACAAGCTTGCTCTCTGCCCCTAGAAGAATTAAAAGCCTTGTTAAATTATCTCTTCTGAGCAAATTTTCCCAGATGAAAAGAGGCTGTGATGCAAATTGACGTTTCATTGTATGAACATTATCCAGTGTGATTGTGGTGATACTCTGAACAACGAAGGACTGGCTCTCAGCTAAGGTAGTAGCTTTTAGACAGACTATCAGGATAAAACCTAGTTGTTTTTCTGCAGTTACTGTGTACAGATAAGTGCTCATAACATCCTTTCACTGCCCCTAATTAAACTATTAGTAGATACTGCAGAATTTTTCATTTGTGTACAATGTATACCTTCCTTAATGGAAGAGAGGAATGACCTCACAAAAGCACAGTCAACAGTACCGTTTTGCATTACCTTCAATCATATCATTCTATTAGTAATTGCCTGCTTCCTAAGTTATCATTAGAACTAACCTCCAAAGTGATAACCTGAAACTCAGTCAAGAATATATTTTTTCTGCCTGGTCATTATGTTTTTCTTAATGATTGAACCTAGAGAAAGGCTTTCTAGTTTATTCTGAGGGGAGATTTTGTTTCCTTAATATATGGCTTAGGATCTCCAGACATAGAGCTAATACAACAAGCGTTGCTAAATTTGTGTTGATCTGTACAGAGAAGGATAAAATACCTGAAGCCATAACAAGGAATGAAACAGGGTGCCTGATTGGAAGCACTTAAGCTTTCCAACTCTGAAGAAAATATTTAACTTTAGGTATTGAAACTTTCCTTTATTGGCTAGAGTCACAACTCTCTTACTGCCCACTCTTACCTAATATTAAAGGTAATAACATGTATCGGAATACATGTGCTTAGTCCTTCATGATTACAAAAGAGAATTTACATGTGAGGGCTTGCTGCAATAGTTTTAAAAACTAAAACAAAGTGTTTCTCCCTTTAGTCCGGATATAACAACAGTTGAAATAGGAAGTAGAGTACCTGCTAAGACATTTTCCTTAGTCAATATTTTTGCTTGCCATTTTTTTTGTGTTCTCCCTATGCTGTGCCTCACAGCAGTGTAAAGTTGGTTTGATAGTTAGTAAATACATTAGCAACAACAGCAATAAGAATGCCACAAAACTGACTAGGTCATGTTCATTTGAATCATAAGTTCATGGCAGTAGAGTTACATCAGGGATTGATTTTGCCGAACAAATCAATAAACCAGTTTGAGATAGTAAGGCCTTCCTCAAAACAAAACAGAAACAAAATATTGAGATGAATCTCATTAAAGGTCCCCAAATTACTGTCTTTTAGGGATCCATTCTCTTCTGGCAGAATAGTCTCAAAAGCTGAATGGAAAGAAGTAGACATGGTCAATCAGAGAAGGATTTTATAGAGGAATAAATTATCCCTCTGATACCAGAAATTTTGTCTATGAATTTTGTCTATTCCACCATACAGTCAATGTGACAAAAACTGTATTCTTGGTTCTTGTGAAAGTGTTTGCAAATTCACTCCAAATTGGCAAAAATATTGGTCAGCTGGAAATCAGTCATAAGATGCCAAGACACCAGAGCTACTCAGTAAGAGGTGAGCATCCTCTTTTATTTTTAATCTTCCTTCACTTTCCTTCCACGTGTGTAAGTGGAATGCTTGTGTTCGATGCAAGAATGACAAACAGAATTAAACACACAGGCTTTTAATTTCAATTAGAAAAGCTACAGTCCAAACTGCTGATCCAAACCAAAGCATTTTCATATTCATTTGTATGGGGTTTATTTTTCCCAGAAAAATAAAGAAAAATACCAATTACTTACATAACATGAATAGCTTAGCAAATGACAACTGTGAGAAATTAGACTGTACTTTTTAGAAATGTATAATTAAGATTTGAAAAAACATCTACTAAATGGTTGAGTTCTGTTTGCCATCAGGAACATATCCTTGTTGCTCAGCATCTTTATTCTTGTTGAATAGGACCTATTTGTTAATGTAATACTATAAGGCCTATCTAGCAAAATAGAGTCCTGCTCTATATCTGACATGCCAGGCTCTACCAGAAAACAAAGTTCCAAATAAAATCAGAATTAACAGTGCAGAAGATAATAATGAAGAGACAAAAAAGTGATCTGAGCTGTGGCTTATTTTGGTTTCCCTTTCCTTGGTAATGCATAAGAAAATAAAGAAATGTATTGTAATGAGCTCTTTTGCTTCCTGTGAAGGGAGATGTTTCTGTTGTTAACTAAAGAAAATTTTGTCATTGCAACTTTTGCTGACTTGTTTGGTTTTTTTCTCCTGAATGGCTGATAGTTCAACACTCCCTTGATGCTGTCTGCTACATTTCCAGAAACTGAAAATTATTTCACAATTGTATTATTATTATAATCCAAATAGGACTTAAGTCATAAAAAGCAATGTAAGGAACTTTCATCAGATTTCATGTAAATTCAGAAGTAGAAACCTGATTATAAACAAAACTTCTAGTCACACTTAAGTCACCAGTGACTACCAGTATATTTCAGGTTTGGCTTCTGTAAGCTGTTTTCTGGTCAATTTTATAATAAAACAAATGCATGCATTGGTAAAGATACTAATTCATAATTAGAGTCAGTATAATGAAAAGGAAAGATATAGTATCATCATGCCACAGATAGCTTTGTAGAAAAATTCTCCAAATTAAAATTCTAGTGGAAAAATACATTAATGAAAGCGAGGTCTAGTAAGGAAAAATATCTTTAGTTTTCCCAGAAGAAAGTGTTCATGTTACTACCTGATAAAGGAGGTCCTTAAAGAGAACATTCCGGTATTTCTCTGATGCATACCCTATAATATGGTAATTCACAATTTAGAAGGATGAACATTTAATACCTGACCAGAATGAGTTATTTAAGAACAATTCAGCTGGAGCAGAAATAAACAATTAATTGTTCCCCCATTTTGGAAGGGAAGGAGAACACCCTCACATAACATTCATCTCTCACTGCATAACAGAATTATTTTTCCCAATCCTTTTTACACAATTGGCCTAAACCATCTACAGGATTAAATAATATATAATAGAAAGTGGAGTAGGGTTGTAAGAACACTGACCGTGCCATGGTTTTATCCCCAGCCTGTGACTAAGCCCCACACAGCTGCTCGCTCCCCCCTCCTGAGTTGGGATGGGGGAGAGAATCGGAAGGGTAAAAGTGAGAAAACTCATGGGTTGAGATAAAGACAGTTTAATAAGTAAAGCAAAAGCCACGCATGCAAGCAAAGCAAAGCCAGGAATGCATCCCCCACTTCCCATGGGCAGGCAGGTGTTCAGCCATCTCCAGGACAGCAGGGCTCCATCACACCTAACGGTGACTTGGGAAGACAAACGCCATCACTCCCAACGTCCCCCCTTCCTTCTCCTTCCCCCAGCTTTACATGCTGAGCATGACGTCCTATGGTCTGGGATACCCCTTGGGTCAGTTGGGGTCAGCTGTCCCGGCTGTGTCACCCCCCAACTCCTTGTGCCCCCCCAGCCTCCTGCTGGTGGGGGGGGGTGAGAAGCAGAAAAGCCCTTGGCTCTGGGTAAGCACTGCTCAGCAGTAACGAAAACATCCCTGTGTTATCAACATTACTCTCATCCTAAATCCAAAACACAACGCTATACCAGCTACTAGGAAGCAAATTAACTCTATCCCAGCCAAAACCAGCACAGACCATTTTATTAAAATACTCTGAAATCTTTTTAAAAATCATGATAATTACAGAAATGGTTGTGTCAGTTTTGCAAAGGAGGTTCACTTCGTAAATACATCTTCAGGATATGATATGTGGGGAACACAGGACTTGTGTTACTGTAGAATGAGAACAATTTTTTTGTTTAACCAAACTTTCAATAACAGGTTTGTTCAAACCTGCCTGTAGCAATCTGGATTTCAAAGTTTCTCTGCCTTTAACAGAACACAGAAAATAGCACTGCTGTTAACAACTGCCTGTGCATATTTTTTTCCTTTGGCATATTATGCAGAATAATGTGAAATGAAGCATCATAAAAGGATGTAAAATGACAGAGTAGAACTGTATAATGTGTCTATCTTCTCTGTATTTTAGAAATTGTTACAAAAAATCATATTTACACTAGGTTGTCTAAATGATAGAACTCAGCACTGCATTTGAATCTGAAATATTGAAATATTAAAATATTGTTATTTATTTTTGAAACTATTCAAGTGATTTTGACAGAGGATTCTGCATTTAGTGCTGTAACTTTCAGTTACTGTTTGAACTGCCTCATAGTATGTGTTTATTTTCAGGTTTTAGTGATCAAGTCATGAATAAGCAATGCTTGCATTTTCTTTTGCTTCTAATGCTATTGTCATGCATAACAATAACTCATCAGTTCTCCTAACTCCAAATCCAACCCAATTACTCAATTATGGGAACATCGTTTTATTAGCAACACTGCATGATGTTGTTTAACAAAGACATTAGCTGATTGCCACCTGAAAACAGCACCCATTCCCACTTGCTTTTTCAGCTGTACTTATAAAATATACCCAAAATGATTTCCAAATGAATGTCATTGAGTGATCTGGGGCACTGTGTTTTGTCAAAACATGGATCAGAAAGACCTGTGACATGACTTGAAAGGACAACAGATAATAAAATGTTTGTGGTACACAAGGACTTCCAAACGTTACGCACAGTTCAGCTTCAAAGCATGTTTACACCCATCTCCAATCTACAGTCTTTTCTGTGGCTTACAGTAAAGATTAATTTTTTTCCTAACCTGAGAAGAAAACTGTAGCTTTCCTGTTAGATATTGGATTTAAATTATTATTTACTTGCTACTATTTGCATGACATTTTTTCCTTGATACCTATAAAGGTGTATCACCTGTAGAAAAAATATTTGTGAAGACTACATGAGGCAACTTTATACAAAATTCCAAACTCCAGAAAAGTGTAGGCTATGTTCTCAAATGAATTTTAAAAGCAGGTTCTTAGAACAAAGTGACTGATGTCTACAAAAATTAATCTTAGCAAGAGATGATGAATGCTTCCTCCCTCTGAGGTTTTGGTATTTCTTTTTAACTTTCTGTAAGCTGCATCACATTATGCTAGGTAGTCTGAATATCTCAGTGTTTCTGCATTTTCAGAATATACAAAGAGGGCTTACCTGTATAGACAGATACATAGCAGAAATAAAAGGTAGAAAATGGCACATATTTTGATTTGGTCTGTATTTTACTCCAAATTAATAAGTACATCGTGATAAACGGGGAAGACTGAAGGATAAAACAAACTGAAAGATAATGACTGAGGTCCAGGTTTTTTTACACACTCATTTAAAATACCTAGGTGACAGCGGCATGATTTTTTCATAGATTTGTGAAGGCAGGTGATTTAACCCACCCATTCAAGAAAATGGATGGATCTGTGAACTGACTATAAAGTATAGTCACTTGAGCTAGCCTGACAGGCAATTTTGTTTTGTGAATTATTTCAATACTTGGGCAATTTTTTATTAAAAATTCCCAAATTGTCTCTAAGTTTTTGGAGCCTCAGTCAGGTTAAGCTCTTCTAAAGCCATGAAGCTTGGTATGCGGAAGATCCTATGAGCACAGAAACTCTGACTGTCCATCAACTTTTGAATTAACTGATAAAGGAACCAAGGAAATTAATTATTTCACCAGTACTGTTTCAAAGAGCTCTAGGCCCATGATAATCATGACTGCAGAAACATGACTAATTCATATCCCTGTGAAATTCTGCTGTGTTTGATATCCAGGATTCAACAGGCAGAAATGCTTCATGGGCTGCATTTACTACTATCAAGTTGTATTCCAATGTAAATTATGTTAGAACAAGACATAGAAAGAGAATAGGTTTATGACCTGTATCTGTAATAGTGTAAATATCTCCCCTTTCCCCCTGAACTCCTTCCTGTCTTCAAATAATACTAGATTAATAAAACGAAATGTTTGTGTCAAATGTTTAGGCAGATGAGTTGTCTCAATATCTTGAGATGAATTAATTGGATGAATGGCTTGATCTTGTTTCAAGTTCAATTCTCCAACACAGCATTGCTATGCAATCCCTCTGTTTTATAGAAATATCCATAAGAAATGCTGAAATTCTCCCTAAAGCATGATATTGATAAAGTACCAAAGGAAATTTTATTTGTATGTGCCAATTCTATAGTTTCAATCATTTTTGTCCAATCCAAGACCTGTAGCCTTATTTTTATCCTTGTTTTTTTGGCTGTTTTTTTTTTTTTAAACCATAATAATCCACTCCACACACATCAGTTTATCTATTCTCATCCAAAGAGAGAATCAACTTTTGATCCATTACAAGTAATTTCATTCTGGATCCAAAGTTAAGCTTGTTCCTCATGAATCTGGGAGTTTGGGGATTTATAGTAAATAAGGTTAGATGATTAGCAACAAGCTTCTTATTTTTATCTCTCACATTGAGTAAATTACTCTCATTAAAAACTCTGGGCCCCATCACTGCATAGCACTTAAACACCTTTTCACATTTAAGGAAGTTAGAATGTCTAAGTCAGTGAACTTAAAATCAAATGAATATTTATGTTTTACTGACTGGGATGATTATTCAGCTTCAGTTATGTGCATGCTGAAGTGGATATGTAAAATAATGCTGTGCAACTGATATTAACTGTGTAGATGAGTGTATTAATATTAAATAAACCTATTATATTTTGCTAAGATACCATATTTCTAAACAGGATTTACCTGAAAAAAATCTGCTTGATTATCGAGGAAATACACTGCAAGACAGATGTTGAATCAATTTTGATCAAGAGCACAAGTGCTGTTTGCCTGGTTGAATATTGCAAAAGAATAATTTTCAGATAAAATATACGGCACCTCAATGGTCACACATAAATTTCCTAGAGAAGCTCTGAACTAATAGCTGAGAATGGTTTACTTTAAAAATGGAGTAGTATCTCTTTAGCCTTATAGTTTTAAAAAATATACCTAAATTGCAATGCCTTACAGTGTTATTTGAAAAATCTTTAAATATTTAATAGACTTAAAAATGCAGAGTTCAGTCTTTTCTGTATTTTGACAGCTAAACCATTCTTAACTCTTCCAGGTGGATTACTGCCACTGTAAAGCAGGATAGACCCACTGAACAAAACTGATGAACACCAGAAAATTCAGAGTGTTGAAGTTTACTATTGACTGTCAAAGAGTGGATGTGACAAGTTGTTAGCATTCTGATACAGCACTTCTCTGGCAAACTGTCATGAGAACAGGAGGCAGAACAACATCAGCCTATTGTCAGGATAATTAGAATAATGAAAATGTGAAATAACACAAATGTAACTGCTGTCCATTACAATTCTTATAATGAACTTATAATTTGTCTCATCCTCATTAAGCAGTGTAAAATATTTAGGGACATTAAAAAAAGAAAAAGAACAATTCACAGCTATACTTTGTAGTGTTTAGTTGGACTGGCATGAAATTTCAAAACCCTTTACTATCACAAGCTGGCACCATGAAATTGCATTTATCAACCTTGTTGTTAGTGCTTAATACTGGCTTTATATGATGTGTAAATAAGTTAGTGTGCAAGTAAAGAAAATATTTTGGTAATGTTGCAGTAGCCTCAATCATTGGATAGAGTAATAATATAGTAATTATGGGAAATTTAGAACATTTAAAGGTAAAATACTAATTCAATCTGAAAATATTTGCTGTAAAATTTAAATGAAAGTATTGATAATTTTTAAGCATAATTTTTAAAGGATATCCATCTAATGTCCAGGGCCTTGCCCTGTGTTTGTTTTGTAAAAATTTTGTATTGACTTCAACACTCCAAATTAATTCCTTCATGATTTTATTATCTGGGTAATAAACTGAACAATAAGTCTGGATAATAAAACAACAGAAATAGCAGAAATTGATGCTGAAATAAATTTTAAGAGAGTTTCTACTCCCTCCTCCTTTGCAAAGGTTGGATCAGCTATACCTGTATCATTTCTGAACAAACACTTTTACAACCTGCTCTTAGGAACTAGAGCTGAGGGAGTTGCCCCAGCCTCCCAACAAACTGTTGTAGGTACTTCATAGTCCTCTCTATTACACACTCTAACATAGACCTTCCTTTCCATTACTTAAAGTCACTTGTCTGATCTGCAGTGAGTTTTGAGAGGGGAACAAACTCCTCAGAAGCTATGTTTTACATATATGAACACTGCTACTGTCTTTTCCTTTCCTTAGTCTAAACATACTTAAACCTTTCATCTTCCTTTTAATGTCTGATTTTCCAGACCTTTGAAAAGCCTCCTGCTCTCCTTGGGACTCTCTTTAGTTGAATCACTCCTTTTAAGTTGCATTGCCCCAGATTTGAAATGCTGAGTTTATCAGCTCTGAACACAGTAAAATCACTGTTTTCTACTCAACGTTCCTACTTATAGGCCCAGTGATGGTGTTTGCTGACTAATGCCGTAACCTACTACCCTAGAGACTCCTGTTCTCTGAATATAGTCAGCTGTTTTGAAGTACCCTGTCTTATGTGGCTACTATCAATACTATTAATGAGGACAAGAGGAAGCATATTCAGATTTGGATTTCCATTTTGCTTGCAATAAAATTTCTAGTGGAAATGTACATCCAGAACAGTATTCACTTATTTTCAAAGAATCTATTAGAGGTTGTTAAACTTTCTTTAGCCTTTTAAAGCAGTAAATCTATTTAGGTAAGATATTCTAACAAGACAGAATTTTCCTTTAATTTCGAAAGATATGTACAATAAAACAAATAAGTATGTCACACAGAGGATAAATTATATCAATTTCTGTGGAACATTATTGCTTTATTCATATATTGTCTTTTCAAAGTTGTAGTGCTGAAGGAAAAAAAATATTTCATGTTTTGTGAAAGTTTTTATCTTTTGAACTATGGGTATATTTGCTGAAACCTGTAATGTTTTCTAGTATTAATTTTAGCTGTTATAATCCAAAGTAGAAATAATCCTCTTCTGTGCTAACCTCTACTTCTGAATCAAAACTCATAGAATCATAGAACCATAGAATCATAGAATGGTTTGGGTTGGAAGGGACCTTTAAGGGTCATTTAGTCCAACCTCCCTGCCATGGTGTCGCGTCCCAAAGTTGGAACGACTCAGGTTCGTGGATTTCCTTTGTCAGAATTAAGGTGAAACGACACCAGGGGAGTTCAAACAACAATCAACATTTATTCAACCTAGCTAACTCTGTCCAAGTACACATGAACTTGTTAATATGAACCTTGCAACATGTCATTAAGCCGCTGTTTGAGAAGAGGAGGAAAGTACAGAAAAATGAAATGGAAAAAGGAACATGAAATGTATCAGAAGGAGAGCCCTCCCGTTGAGTCACGAGGTTCAGAGCAGACCCCCTTGCTTTCTGGACTCCTTCTCAAAGAGGAGCTCAGGGGTGGCTAGGTCCACTCCTAGTCTCAGACTTGGTCAACGGTTTATGTTTCAAAGGATGAGGTGTAGGGACTGTGGAAAAGAGAGAAGGCAAAGAGGAAGAGAGAGAATGAGAGAAAGAAAGAAGAGAAGGGTTTCACCAGTCCTGGGTCCAGCGTTGGTCCAGCCAGTGTAGAGATCCAGTTCCGGAGGGCGCGCACTGAGGATTCGTTCTCTCCTCTTTTATAGTGTGTTAGTTGATGATCTCAACATGCGCAGTTCCCACACCTGGGGTTCACTGGAATCGGTAGCTTTGGGGGGGGGTGTTCATTGTGGAGTTGCTTCTCTTTTCCTGCTGGTATGACCACTTAAGATAGAAGCACAGTCCCAACTTCCATGGGGTCTTCTTCCTCCAGGAAGGCATAAATTGTGTTCCTTCTCCTGGTCACTCAAGATAAGGAATTGGGGCCTTGGAGAAGTGCATTCCCACCCTCCGTGGGGCCCTCTCCTCTGTCCACATTGTCCTGTTCACAAAACTCCAGCATTTTTACAGAGGCCGTTTTGTCCACCAAAGCTCTTTTAGCGGATGTTTGAGACATTTGAATTTGTCAGACCGTCACACATGGGCAGGGACACCTTCCACTAGACCAGGTTGCTCAAAGCCCCATCCAGCCTGGCCTTGGACACTTCTAGGGACGGGGGGACATCCACAGCCTTTCTGGGCAACCTGTTCCAGTGTCTTGTCACCCTCAGAGTGAACAATTTCTTCCTAATATCTAATCTAAATCTACCCTCTTTCAGTTTTGAGCCACTACCCCTCATCCTATCACTTCACTCCCTGATAAAAAGTCCCCCCCCATCTTTCCTGTAGGCCCCCTTTAACTACTGGAAGGTCACCCTGGAGCCTTCTGTTCTTGAGGCAAAACACCTAAAACTCTCTCAGCCTGTCCTCATAGGAGAGGTGCTCCAGCCCTCTGATCATCTTCATGGCCCTCCTCTGGACTCACTCCAACGGGTCCATGTCATTCTTATGCTGGGGGCCCCAGAGCTGAATGCAGTACTCCAGATGGGGTCACACCAGAGTGGAGTAGAGGGGGAGAATCACTTCCCTTGACCTTCTGGTCATGATTCTTTTCACGCAGCCCAGAATGCAATTGGCTTTCTGGGCTGTGAGTGCATATTGCTGGCTTATATTCAGTTTTTCATCCACTAATAACCCCAAGTCCTTCTCCACAGGGCTGCTCTCAATCCACTCATTGCCCAGCCTGTATCTGTGCTTGGGATTGCCCCGACTCATGTGCAGGACCTTGCACTTGGCCTTGTTGAACTTCATGAGGTTCACATGGTCCCACCTCTCAAGCCTGTCAAGGTCCCTCTGGATGGCATCCCTTCCTTCCAGCATGTCGACTGCACCACACAGCTTGGTGTCATCGGCAAACTTGCTGAGGGTGCATGCAATCCCACTGTCCGTGTCACTGACAAAGATGTTAAACAGCGCCAGCCCCAATACCAACCCCTGAGGAACACCACTCATCACTGATCTCCACTTGGACATCAAGCCACTGACTGCAACTCATTGAGTATGACCATCCAGCCGAGCCCTTATCCACTGAGTGGTCCATCCATCAAATCCATGTCTCTGCAATTTAGAGACAAGGATGTTGTGTGGGACAGCATCAAATGCTTTGCACAAGCCCAGGTAGATGACGTCCGTTGCTCTTCCCTTATCCACCAACACTGTAACCCTGTTGTAAAAGGCCATGAAATTTGTCAGGCATGATTTGCCCTTAGTGAAGCCATGTTGGTTGTTACTAATCACCTCCTTATTCTCCGTGTGTCTTAGCATAGTTTCCAGAAGGATCCGCTCCATGCGTGGCACAGAGGTGAGACTGACTGGCCTGTATTTCCCCAAGTCTTCCTTTTTCCCCTTTTTAAAAATGGGGGTTATGTTTCCCCTTTTCCAGTCAGTGGGAACTTCCCCGGACTGCCACGACTTCTCAGATATGATGGATAGTGGCTTAGCCACTTCACCTGCCAGTTCCCTCAGGACCTGCAGGTGTACCTCATCAGGTCCCATGGACTTGTGCACCCTCAGGTTCCTTAGGTGGTCTCAAATCTGATCCTCTCCTACAGTGGGCAGTTCTTCATTCTCCCAGTCCCTGCCTTTGCCTTCTGCAACTTGGGCGGTGTGGCTGGAGCCCGTGCCATGAAGACTCAGGCAAAAAAGTCATGGAGTACCTCAGCTTTCTCCATGTCCTGGGTGACCAGGTCTCTTGTTTCCTTCCACAGAGGGCCCACATTTTCCTCCAAAGATTTAATATCACATTTTAAATACCCATATTTTCACTCCAAAGATTTAATGCCAACATTTGAATGTGTCCCCTTTGTAAATGGTATAAAAGGCATAGCACAATGAAGAAACACTACCTTCAAAAGACAGAGATGTACTCAAATCAATTCAAACACTGTTTATTAAAATAAATAGCTAAAATTAAAAGAAAGAAAAAGAGAAAAGAAAGCTCCTGGAGACAATATATTAATTTTCTCTTCATAGTGGTCAAGAAGTGAAACCTTGGATAGAAAAGTTTAAAGTGGAGGCACTGACTGGACCAATAGCTTACAGGAATCATTTTATTACAAAAGTCCCAGAGCTCATTAAGCTAAAAGAGCTGCACTTATGTGAAATAAGAAAACCTCTGCCATTTACATTCAAGGGACGGGGATTACAGAATGACTCAGCTGCCTCTTCATGCCAAACTCATCTTTTTCAGTTCTTTGTTTACAAACTAACTGATTCATATTCAGGGAAACACAGTATAGAAGATGTGGTTTTAAATGAATGCATGAGGACAGGAAAAGTAACCCCCAAGTAGCTACTTTTACACCTGGTGATGTAAGCGGTGTCACAGTTAGAGCTTTTAGGAGCAGTGAAGGAGCACTGTGCAGAAGAGGCAGTAGCCAGCTCCTTGGGGACTGCAGCTGATTGTCACCTGACTAATTGAAATTCCTCTGCAATGCCGGCTGCTGTTAGACTGCTGTGGAGCTGGCCATTCTCTGCTCTCGTCGGTCTAGCAAATACTGTATCTGTCAGTCCAAATCCAAGTGAAGGAAGTCCCACATCCCAACGGCACTGGGAGGGCTCAGTGCACCGAAGTCACAGCGGATATTAGTCTATCAATCAGCCTCGGCGGGGATACCTGCTGCACGTAGTACCGGCTGTCTGCCCTGGGACTCAGGGGCTCACTGCCTTTACGCAGGCTTTAGCTTAGCTGGAAAGAGTTTATCTTCTATAGCCAAAGAGGCAATGCAAATACATTTATATATGTAAGATGCACATGACACATTAGGAGTGTTTTACATAAATAAGTTCCGCAATTTTATTTATAAATGTCACACAAGCTGGCACAGGTGAGGAGTCTGCCCTAGAAAATAAAGTGAAAAGTTGAAAAGGGGTTTGAAAATGAGACATCAGCACCACAGTCTAAGAGTTTGTCTTTCATTTGTTTTGATTTCATTCCTTTTCCTTTTTTAATGACTGCATGCTCTTGCTTGTTGAGTTACAAAAAAGAGAAGACACATTTTGTCCGGTTTATACTCTGTTCACTTTAAGCCATCAATAAACATTTATCTCAGTACTTCCCAAACATTAACCCTTCATATTGCTCACAGAAAATAGGCAAGATTTCCTCTTTTCAAAGCTCAGCTCAAGAATATTCTTGGAAAAGGCATTCTATTTGAACATCAACATTTCATGGAAATTAGTATTGAAATTTTTGCTTTATGAAAATTTCATTTTAATTTCATGCATCTGTAAAGAAAAGCTATTGACAATGATGTCAAACCCTTTTGGATTATAAATCTATAACTTCATCTAGTATTAACAAGAGTTGCGAACCTGACTATTTCAATGCAAAATCTGCAAATGTAATTAAAAATACCAGCACTTTGAATAGCAGTTTGAGTGTTAAAAATGTTTTTGTGTTATTTATTTGAAATAGCAGTAATACTGAATAAATGAATGGGAAAGTAAAGATAACAGAATTTGGACTTACATAAGTCAGTATCACAAAATAGTCTACAACATGCATCCAAACTTCAGACACCAGGAGACCAAATTCAACATCTTCCTCTGCCAGAAGGAGGAAGATGGAAGCTCTGACCTTCGTGGGAATGCCCTAACAACCAGATTTGGGGCTAAAGAGAGGGCACATGCATAAAAGACCTTTTGGGCAAACATATTTAAGGATTCATACAGCCACAGGGAAGAAATAGGCAAAGAAATATTTTCTATGATCATGCTTGGGCATTATTTTAGAAATTACAAAACCTTTTGTTTGATCCTAGATACAGGGAGTGATATATTCTTCAGGAAATCATCACTGGATATAGTATTACTGGATATAGTTTTCAAATACACATATTTGAAATTGGAACAAAATTCAGATCTTCACTTTCACAAATCAATATAGTCTAGAAACCTTCTTCCTGCCTCTACTTTCCCTCTCCCTTTCCATATATTTTTCTGTTTTGTTTGGTTTGTTTCCCCCCTCCCCCCAGATACTAACTTAACCTGTTCCTAAGGAGTTTCAGTGACAGAGACTATAACTTAGCCAGGCAGTCTGTTTAATGGTTACCACCCTTATTACTAGCAAGGCTTTAATTGTCTTGCTGCAGTTTGAGCTCTTTCTTATTTCCCATCTGCCATGAGAGATTATTCTTTTACTATTTGAAAGCCTTTTATTTTCTTGAAGACTGAGCACGTCCAGAACTGGAAGTCATCTCTCTATGTATGCATAATGCACATTTTTCTTTCTTTTTTTCTTTCTTTCTTTCTTTCTTTCTTTCTCTCTCTTTCTTTCTTTCTTCTTTCTTTCCTTCCTTCCTCCCTTCCTCCCTTCTTTCCTCCTTTCTTTTCTTTCTTTCTTTTCTTTTTTCTTTCTTTCTTTTCTTTCTTTCTTTTCTTTCTTTCTTTCTTTCTTTCTTCCTATCTCTCTTTCTTCCTACCTCTCTTTCTTTCTATCTCTCTTTCTTTCTTTTCTTCTTCTTTTTTTTTTTTTTTTTCCCAGGATGGGTTCCTGTTCATACATCTGTGTGATGCTTGCTTTATTTCTCAGCAGCATGATACTGTTGACTCATGACCTAGATTATTTTCTGAAGAACTGTTACCAAGCCAGTTATTTCCTATCCTGTATTTATGCAGTCAACACTTCCTGAGGACATCTGTGAGCTGTGAACCCTGCTCTGTGGACCACCTGCCAGTAAATTATGTGTTGTAATGTTCAGAATACCAATGCCAAAGTCCTTTTTGGAACTCTGCATGGATCGTAGCATTTTTTTTATTGTCTCCATATCAATATTGAATTGAATTTTAGGGACAGTATCATTCTGGACCTGATATTTTGCTGTTTAACATGATTTACAAAAGTATGAGAAAGTGAGGCAAAGTGAGATGAATATCTTTCCTGGAGATATATAGCAGGTCCACAAAATTAATCAGGTTCTTACTTTTCTAATAGTCCAGTTTCCATCCTATGGCAAGACCCGGTGATTTTACAGGTGCAGACTAAGAGGACAATGCAACACCAGTGTCCAGTCACAAGTAGGGGCTGATGTACTCTCCCGAATTGTGTAACATGACTCAGTGGCTAAATAGTTCCAGAACCTCCACTAAAGTGGGGCTTTGTCAACTCCTGATTTTTTTTCCCATTTTATTTACCATGAAATCATCTTAGTTCTCTGACAGAGTACTAAGTAGTCCAGAATTTGGGACAGGATATCTGCTCAGTCAGTCTCTGTATATGCAGTGAGACAGAACAGCATTTCCTTGCTTGTGATCATGGATGCAAAACTGGATCACTATCATGTTCTGACGCCATGATAGTACCCAATTCTTCTGCAAGGGAAAACCACGAGCAGGAAGAGGCCGATGGGACCTCAGTGTATTGCAGGGGCTGTGCTGCTCTGCATACCTTCTCCACAGTCTGAACACACCCTCAGCAAACAATCCAGTCTTTCATTTCTATCATCACTTCAAAATACACTGAGGATCAGCTCCTTCTACACTCTCCTACTTACTCAGAAACCCAGAAATCCTTTCCCTCTTCATGATTTCATTTGCTCAAGCCTCAATCTTATGCCCAGAAGTACTTGTGACAAAATTGACAGCATAGCAGGTAGTGATGGAATACAAGACTAACAATGGCAAAAGAAAACCATAATTACAATTTCACACACACACACACACACACTCACAACCTATCTATCTATCAAGATAGATACAACAGAGATTGTAACGTGGTGTGCTAAGTGTGTGAGCACAAGATAATAACAGAAGCTTTGAGAATACAGGCACAGATGATACCGGGGGCTCTGGAGATATAGCTGCAAATCAGAAACAGTCAATCACTGATCACTAAAGGAATGCAACCTTGAAAGCTGTCCAGAGCTGGTTTATGGTGTAACAAAGAGAACAAAAGCCGAACATGCAGCATATGTAAATCATCCCACATATGTTGCCAAAACAAAGGTAATAACAAGGAAATTAAATGACAGTCACAATCTCTACAAGAAGAGGGAGAGAGGAATGAAAAAAGAAAGGAGAAAATGCTCTAGTATTACCCCTGGTTTAAGGATGCTATGCCTGATCAACGCCACTAATCTGCAGCAATTCTTCTGTTCCCTTTGGTAGACAAAGAACATTACTTTTTCTTTTGCATTCACTGTATTTTGCTACAGTAGTGTCGTGGTTTAACCCCAGGCAGCAACTAAGCACCACGCAGCCGCTCACTCACTCCCCCCCATCCAGTGGGATGGGGGAGAAAATCGGGAAAAAGAAGTAAAACTCCTGGGTTGAGATAAGAACGGTTTAACAGAACAGAAAAGAAGAAACTAATAATGATAATGATAACACTAATAAAATGACAACGGTAGTAATAAAAGGATTGAAATGTACAAATGATGCGCAGGGCAATTGCTCACCACCCAGCCAGTCCCTGAGCGGCGATTCCCTGCCCCCCCCCCCCTTCCCCGTTCCTAAACTAGATGGTATGGAATACACTGTTGGCCAGTTTGGGTCAGGTGCCCTGGCTGGGCATGAGAAGCTGAAAAATCCTTGACTGTAGTCTAAACACTACTGAGCAACAACTGAAAACATCAGTGTTATCAACATTCTTCACATA
>NW_010973199.1:2470731-2532993 GCF_000737465.1 Haliaeetus leucocephalus
CATGTCTTAAATATATAAGACAATATTTTGATAAATTTCGTACTCTTATGTTTGTAAGATGGGCGGGTACTATTTGGTAATGACATAGAATTTCTAATACAAATAAACATTTTCTTCTACCATGAATAATCAGCATGCACACATATGCATACATACTTATGTAAAACAATGGACATATGCAAGATACTGATGATCAACAATAATGAAAGACTTTGGTTCCTTACCTTTTTTCTACAGTACTGCATTTCTTAGAAAACCATCAATTAGGTGGAAAATACTAGTATTTCATACTAGCAATGAGCATAAATTCTTGCAAGGGAATGAAACATAGGAAAAGTGTTACTGAAATGTATTTCAATATATTGCAGGAGATAACAGTGCAAACAAGTTAAGGTTTCAAGTAACAGAGCGGTCATAGTTACCTGAAGGAACACTTTCACTCTAGGATGGAAAAGTCATTGATACCAGCACCAGGTACCACTTCCAGTATTCACTGGGCATCAGCCATGAAGCAGCAGCAGAACTGATTTGTTCATACCCAAATTATGAGAGAAATCCTGTATATGAGAAACTGGTAACAGACCATCACTTTTTGGACTGTGAAACACCCAAATGAAGTCACTAACCTTTGAACCAAACTTGATCAGGATGGGGAGTTAGCAGAACTCATGCCTCAGTAAAAGGGCAATCTGATGCTTATAACTCCTCTTCTTCATTTGATTATTTGAGAGGATTTGAACCCCAGAAAACACATCCTGAGTGATACTAGTGTTTCTGAAGAACTTGATAATAAAACCACATAAACTGCTTCAAAGGCTATTTTCGTTGCCAAACACTACTTTTGTTGCCAATTTAACTTTAAAGTTCCAGCCTAAGCAGAAGGAGATTTTCTCAGCTGAGGAAGATTGTTTATTAGAAATACACTGCTTCCATCCCAAACCTGCTGTCTGGACTGTGGGCTGTGAGCCAGGTGTGACCACTTCCAACAGACACGTGTCCATCACCCTTCTGAGTTTTATAGTTTCTGCATGGTTTGCCCTGTATTTAATATTTCCCACACATAATAATCTCATATCATTGTGGCTAAACTAGCATGAATTTAAAAATATTTATATTTAGAGTGTGTTATTTCACTCGTAATTCATACGTGAAGCAGATGAAGCACTGAAATAGTAATGTACCTGTTTGAGCTGGTGTGTTTCTGTTGTGGTTTAACACCAGCCAGCAACTAAGCATCATGCAGCCGCTCATTCACTGCACAACCCCCCCCCCCCAGTGGCATGGGGAGAAGAATCAAAAACAAGTAAAACTCAGGAACTGAGATAAGAACAGTTTAATAACAGAAATAATAATAATAATGAAGATAAAAAGAGAGTGAAATATAACCCAAGAAAGACAAGTGATGCACAATGCAATTGCTCACCACACGCTGACCGATGCTCAGCCAGTCACTGAGCAGCGATCCACCCCACCTGGTCAACTCCCCCCTGTTTATATACTAGACATGATGTCATATGGTAAGGAATATCCCTTTGGCCAGTTTGGGTCAGCTGTCCTGGCTGTGTCCCCTCCAAAATTCTCATGCCCATGCTGGCAGGACATGAGAAGCTGAAAAATCCTTGATTTAGTATAAGCACTACTTAGCAACAACTAAAACATCAGTGTGTTATCAACATTATTCTCATACAAAATCCAAACCACAACATTATACCAGCTACTAGGAAGAAAATTAACTCTATCCCAGCCAAACCTAGGACAGTTTCACAAAGCCATCCTCTATCTACAAGTCTTCTATGTTTTCATTTTTAGAATCAAGTTAGTTCTTGAAGGCTCATATAAGCAAATACCTAGATGACAGCTACTGAAATATTCTTGTTAACTTTGCATGTTTTCATTTCTTAATGTTATTTATAAAAATTGATATGGTCAGATTTATCCAAGGCTTTGGCAGAGCTTAGGTAGCAAGAGCAGTATGTACGATTCTATAATATGATCTATGCAAAATATGCTGTCAGTCTGAGGATCCTGAGTTGTTTTCTAGTCAGAGAAACATACTTTGACCTTTAGCCAGAGCTAAACTAAAACTGATAAAAACCCAGGAGTACAAATTGTTTTGCAACACAAATAATGTATTATTTGAACCTGTCTATTCCAGTGACTGAATTACATTGTCAGAAATAAAAGCTCTGCAACCTCTCTGTGTCTCACAGTCTTCACTTAAAGTCGCCTTGACTTTAGCATCATAATAATGGTAACAGAGAAATACCAATCAAATGGAGGCGACTACTGCTAGTCTTATTAAACAGTCGCAGTAAAATTAAATACAATTTGAGTACTAATTGGAAATAATATTACAAAACAACAGAGCCAGTTTTGGGTTAACCATCAGAACAACCGGTGGCAATTAATAATTAAGTTAATAATAGTACAACTCTTTCATCATTTAGAAAGGAAGGATGGAAAAGCCCTATGTCTCATCTACTGCCTAAGATCCCTTACATTTTAACAAGCTGTAACTCCCTTTTTTACTCTTTTTAATAAGATCAAAATGTTTTTTGAAATAAAATAAACCCAATCTTTCTGGTTTCAGTTTTTTATTGGAATTGCGAAGACTGTTTCATTGTTACTGAAGACAAACTTACAATCCAAACTGTATTTCCTGCCTGGACCATGTGTCTTACTTTAGAAACCAAATCACGTGAAAGGGCATCATTGACCTTCTACGTGCTCTCACACTTGCATTGGCTTGGATCCACCATTCATCCTGGAAAAAGGCTAGATGGCAAAGCAGAAGCCCAGGTATAAAATAGAGCCAATTCATACAAATCTAGACCAATTTGGACATCTCTTCTGCTGGCAACACAAAAGTCTCTTGGTTTTGTCATGCCATTGTTGAAGGTCCCGTTGATTTCCTTAGGAATCCATCCCAAGTTTGGGAAAGCCACAGAAGAGGAGACATACTGACAACACACACTTCCAGCACTTTTGGAATCACATTTTCACTGACCCAGGGAAGGTAAATGCTGCCTGCAGTACCCACGCTCTATGCTCATCACCAGTTTCACCCTGTCGTTCCAGCCTCACGGAGCCAAGCTACTGAATTATGGCTAAAGTGAGATCCAGCTCTGCCATTTACCTGCAGCCGTCCATACCACTCTTCAGTCCCCTCCTTTTGTCATTCTCTCCCGCTTTTGTCTCTAACACTCTTCTCCAAAAAGAAACAAGTAAAATTTTAATTTCCTAATGCTCTTTTTAAAGGCACTATGAAAGCTAGAGTAACATGTCATGGCTCTTATTAATTTCTGTGTGTATCAGAAATTAATCCAATAGAATTGATAATGTAAATGCAGTTTAAATGAGCCAGGATCAGGGGTTTTGTATAGGAGGCATTTTCTGCATGATGAAAGATCAGCTAATGAGTGCAATCTTCTAAACTGGCGACGAGCTAGCCATAAGTTTATGGTCCAATACACTTGGATTCACTGTTAGCCCATTCCCAATTACACACATAGAGTTCCTTTATAAGCAGATTATAACTATAGTGCTGTTTTTATGATAATGTCAACAAAAAGCAGGGTGGATTTATAGTCTTGCATTCACAAGTATATTAGCTCAAAAATTCCTGTATCTGTGTCAAGAAGGGAGATGTTTTGAATATTTCATTCAGAATCTAACTTTTGGCTTAGACACCCAAAGGCAGATAAGGCTTAACAATGTCTGTCAGGATCTACCATTTATATGGCTGAAACTAGCTAAAACTGCATGTGTTGCCATCCATTGACTCCCAGCTTTTTGTCCTTCACTGTTATAATCTGTCAAGCTTTGCAGTTATTTTAGTGCATCTGAAAAAAAAGAAAATTATTAATATACCATTTCTATGTTCCCCTATATCACTGTAGGGCTGGCAATTTAAAGATGGCAATTTTCTTTTTCTTCTTACATTTTCCATCTTGCTTCCATTTATCTCTATAAGGATACAAATATTCAATCTAATTTTGCTACCACGTTCTTTTGCTTTTGGATCAATGGTTTATTTTTCCCTCCAAGATGATCAATTTTGTCAAGCATCCTTGTCCCTGAAAAATAATTTGTTTCATTTCAGTTGTGCCTGCTTCCTCAGGTTTTTTTCTGTCCCATCTTGCTTGCTTTGTATCTATTTTTCCTCAATATATTTTTTTTTTTCTTCTACATCATTCAGCAGCGTGATACCCCTGGGTAATTAGTGCTATCAGTACACTGCTTTTATTCACTATTACTCTCCCATGGGACACCAGCTACATAGTGATAGTATTATCCCACCCAATTTTTTTCTGCTGTTTGTAGCATCACCTAGAATGGCTGTTTCATAAGATCTTTGTCCAGGTAGTGTAAATCATACTTTGCAAGTTTTGTCTGTTTGGGGAGAAATTCTGTCATTTTTTTCATGAGATGAAAAGTATTTTGGCTGAGTCCTGAGACTGTAAGGACCTAGTTCTGTCAGGAACTTGCTTGCTTTCAGATGATAAATATCCATTGATTCTAGTGGGACTTGAGATCAGAGTCCTTGATGCTAACATATTCATCTCTCTGTGTAGTGCCAACAGTTCATACTCACACCACACAGTTTCAAAGCAGTCACCCAATGAGCTAAATCCATCAAGTCAGATCATACAAAGAACAAAAAAAATGCATTGTACACCAGCAGGGGTGTCTAACATTAATGTCTGTGTATACAGGTGAGTGCAATAGGAGACAACAGTAACGGTTTAGAGATACCTAATCTGTGGTACTACAATACTGGCAAGATCAAAACCTACTTATTCTAATCGAGTTTCTTCAGTGCAAATTCCTGGTTTACAGACTTTCAAAGACCTGATTCATAAGTATATGAATAATGCGGACAGTGTAGTGCTACACTGTAAAGAATCAGTGTAATGTGATTTCCCCTATCTATTTTACCTAAAAAGAACAAATTTCATGCCTCAGAAGATTTCAGCTGTAAGTGAAAGCTATAGACTAGGATCCCAATTTTGATAGAGATACCAACTCTGTCAACAGGAGTCAGAGATCTCATATTACTACCATGTAATATTTTTTTTCCCTTCCACGTTCATTATTTAGCAGCACAGCACAGGAGGCTTAGAGACAGTGATACAGTATGAGAAAACTAGGGGACGAGAATGCAAGTTTCTTTGGAGTACAAGGGAAGACTTACTGGCTGTATAGACTAGTAACTGGAGTGTACGCACCATATAGCAACTTTAGTGGAATGATAGAGGAAAAAGTACAAGTTGCAGAGGCAAAAAAGTTGTAAGGAAGCACCAAAAGGCTGATCTTTATGCATACAGCTAGAAAGGTATTGACCGTTACCATTTGTAAGCAGTAAGTTGTTTTCTTTTTAAGGAAGAAGCATGGATTCCATTAATAGACTCATAGAGTATTTTAGGTTACAGAGATGTCTGGAGGTCTTCTAGTCTGACTCTCCACTCACAGCAAGTCCAATTAGATCAGGTTGCTCAGGGACCTGTACAGCTGAGTTTTTAATATCTTCAAGAATCGAGATGCCACAACATCTTTCAGCAACCTGTTCTAGTGTTTGACCATCCTTATGGGGAAAAAAAAAAAAAATTCCTTTTATACCTAATGAGAATTTCTTTTCTCCAACTTGCATCCATTGCCTCTCTTCCCATCTCTGTGCACCTTGGAGCAGAATGTGGCTTTGTCTTCTCTTTACCCTCTCATTGGCTGCCTTGTGGAATAAAACCGGTTCTTTCAGCCTTCCCTTCCATGTCATGAACATTCAATCACCTTGCTGGCCTTCCACTGAACTTGTTCCAATCTGTCAATGACTTTCTTGTATGGGAGAGACCAAAACTGGACACAATACTCCAGATGTGGTCTCACAAGTGTTGAAGAGAGAGCAAGGTTCACTTCCCGGTAGCTGCTGGCAAGAGCTGGCTGCCTTTGTTGTAAGGGTTGAACTCATTCAAATTATTGTATATCAGCTCCTTTTCCCTGACACTGCTTTCTATCCACTCTGTACTGCTCATGTGGTTATTCCATCCCAGATGCAAGACTTTGCACTTGCCTCTGTTGAACTTCATGAGTTTTCTGTCAACCCATTTCTCCAGCTTGGTGAAGCCGTTCTGAACCACCAGCGCAGTGATCCCTCCACCTGGCCAGGTTTGCAGTCTCACTGACAGTACGCTCCATCCCATCATCCAAGTCATTAATGAAGACACCTTATTACACAGGATAAAATATAACAAAGAGTGGTTTGACACAGACAAACTGATTTAAAAAAAAGAGCTATGAAAAACAACATTTCCATTGCCATTTAGCCAACAGATTCATTTTACCCATGTGAGTATTCCAATGATAATATATACAAGATCAAGTAGACAAGCCCAGATAACTGAAAACTTACAATGCATTTGTATGATTAGCAAACAGATGAAGAAAAATGGAAAAAGAGAAGTCCTTTAATAAGAAGTTTCTCTGTGTAGTAAATAATTCTCAAGCAGTTGTGGTCTTTACTTGTCAATCTGTTTATACTGAAAAGTTGTTAGTGTTCAGTCAGCACTGTTCTGATGTGATATGAAAGATACAAAAGTCAGCATTATTACTGTGAAATGGCAGCTTTAAAATTAAATTTAAAGGTTAAATTTTTGTGCTGGGCCTTAACAAAATATATCAAAACTGCAGAAACAAAGACTGAAAAAGTTCCAGGTGACTTTCAGCCTTACACATATGACCAGTGAAATACTGCGTAATGCTTAGGCTGTGTCATCATCCATCATCTTAATCTCCTTATATCAACTTCCAAAGAACATCTTGCTGAGGAAAGGAAATGTTTTTGTGACAGGTCGTCAACTAGTGTTTTTATCCAGTGCTTCCAAGAGTTTGTCTGCCTTCTTTCCAGCTGGTTGTGTACAAAGCTCTGAAAGATACAGAAATGCCATTCATATTAGACACCAGTTAATATGAATGGCATTTCTGTACTTCTATGTAGTTAAATCAAAGAATAGTTGGGTCTCTTTGTGAACCAATTGTTTCAACACAAAACAAGGAAGGAATGTCCTAGTGCAACTTATACTTGCTAAAAGACACAATTCTCCTGGTTGCAAATGTACATGTTATATACCTAAGTTTAAATTAAATGCATAAGAAAAATAATGAAACATTAACATATCAGTATGTAGCTTCCCTCTGCACCATTTTCCTGCTACTAGGCAGGTGCTGTGACCAGGAAGAGTAGTTAGAGTTTCACAGAATTACTGAACACTGAATTTTCCCAGTGCTTACTGGGACATATGATTAAAGAGTTGTATTTCCTAACTCGTGTGTATTCTGATAAGCCTTGAAGAGTAATTGTTTTGTGATTTTTTCCAATGATGTAACTTTAAATTCTTATTAGCTGTGTTTTTCTACAGTGTAGAGCGTTTACCCCAGTAATTCTAAAATGCATGTTTATACCGCCTGAATAATGCATTAATATTTATTTAACAATGTAAAATAAAATAAACAATAACTTTCTTTTATATTTTAATACATCCTTGAGAAGAACAGAGTTTTCTAATAAGTATTCTAAGAAAATGGTAAATTTAAAAAATTTTAACAACTTCAGCTTCATCTATATATGTGTGTGTGTGTATAAATATATGTATCGAGAAAGAGAGAAGGAAAGAGAGAGAAAATAAAAATAATTATTTTTTATTTTGATTTAGGGAGGTTTGACCTGAATCAAAATATTTTCCTGCATGGGCATAATCCTAAATATATAGTTTAAGCAAATACCCACAGTTCAGCGAAGGAACAAAAATTATTAAAGTGTATTTTTTAAGTCCTTGTGTTATAGGACCTCTAATTCAGTCCTCTAGTCTTCTATAAATCATGCTTCTTGAAGGACTAGAATTCCCAAATGTAGTATAGCTGATTTAGCAACAAAAAGATATGAATAGGATAGCAAAAACAATGTCACACAGCTCTAACTGTGTTATGGGAAATATAACCAATGTGGAGAGTTCTTCTTTTGATCTACGCCTGACCTTTCTGAATTCTGTTGTTTTGCTATAGGTAAACTGTAATTGCAATTTCTTTTTTTCCTTCTATAGATGGCAATAAAAGTTGAGTGAGACAGAAATTCCATTTTTTTTCTTGGAAATTCCTTTTTTTCCCTAGGAAAATCCATTATTAAAATTATTGAATTTTAATAATACAAACTAAAACCACGTTTGTAGCCTTACACTGTGAAGAATATCCAGAGAGTGGTGATGTAGTCTCTGAGATTACCGGTGTTCTGGTCCCGAATATAAACACAGATGCCACTATTTATATCCTCTGTATCCTAATATCAAGATCTATGAAAGGATACTTCTTCATAGAAAATTCAAGAAGACTGGAAATAATACGGGAAATAAATACACTAACCCATGCAATGTATAATGGTGCATTTTGTGTAGCAATCAATCACTTTTGTGACTGCTCTTCAGGTGCTAGTGTTCAGGTAAAATTAACTTCCCTCACTTTCTCCAAGAGCTTGCCAGCATTTTAAATGCCTATTTATAAGGTATCACTGGCTGTCTTTTTCCCAGTCTTGTAAGCTGCTTTTGTAGCTAAGCTGGTGTGACACTGAGTAACAGAGACTTCAGCTAAACTAAAAGAAACTGCACCATTAAATATAAATAAATACATAAATAGATAAAATGGAAGCTCTGTAAAGGAAATAGGAGGGAAGAAAGAAATAAAGCGAAAATGAAACAGCAAACCCCCAAACCAAAACAAAGAGGAAAACCAAGAGGACTCCTTTACTGTAAATATATATACCTTATTAGTTTCATATTTACTTATCGCAGGTATACATGATGTTTTAATCAAAAATAACTCAAAGACAGAACATTGGTAAGTCAGAAGCAATTTTAGAGTAAAATCTCTCAATAAATAGGGATATTTAGGAGATAATTAACAAAAGTTTTCCTAATGCCAATTGGAAAATTTGAGCAGTCTTTCACAAACCTTGTTATTAAAACTTTTCATTGGGTATAATTTCTCTACAAAAAAATAGAGGAGAGAGATTCTTTGGAAAACTTAAAAAGTTATATAGTAATAATAGTCTAACAGTATATCTAATAAGATGTCTAAAGTTGTTGTACTAATAAATCACCTTTCTACTGGAGTAGCAAGGAAAGGAATTTCGAACTGGTGTTACATGAACACCTGCAGGTGACACTGACCTTTAACGGCACCAAGAAAGGGGGTTCTTTGCTTGTCTGGAAGCGTGATCAAGTCTTTACATAGTGCAATATTTGTCTTTTTGCTTGTTTATGCACACATTTTGGATGATCTTGTCATGGAGATCAACAAACGGTTGCTCCCACCCTTTCTGCACTTTACTCACACTGACCTCTTGGCCGTCCCTACGGTTGCTGGCCAGGGAGAGCACACAGATTGCACACTAACATGGGTGGTGAGCTGGGGTTGCACTAGCCATGTGGCCACTACAGGAGATGGCAGCATTTGGAAACAAGAGAGGAGTAGGGCCTCACTGGCTGAATCTCATGCCTAAGGCATTAAACTTGTGGGTTTGAGACTAACACTTACAAGATTTCATCTGTGTGTGATTAAACTTGTGGTGAGCTGCGGATCTGTCTCTGGGTGAATGTGTGGGGAAAATTTGTAGTGAAATTATTTTGAAAATGTAGACAACAGATTTTGGAAACTCCTCAGTCTCCTTGCTCAGGCTGCCAGAGACCAAGCAGCTGAAAAATAAGAAACTTTGAGAGCTGGAGGATGGAAGATTTTGTGATCCTGCTCCTAAGAAGAGTGTGTGGACGAGCCTACCTAAGACTAAAAAGCAAAGAAGATGGGCAAGGGGGCTAGCCAAAACCAGACAGGGAAGTGAGCTTCAAAACTGGCCTGTGTTCTTAGAAGATCTGCTGAAGTCATCACATTTCTCTAAACATGTTTGATCTCAACAAATTATGTCAGGATAAGGTTGCCATAAAAGATGTCTAGTGTTTTTTCTAGTAAACAAAGCAAAGAATTGAAGAAAGGAATTGAAAAATTTTGTCTGTTAGGGTAGTGGAACAATGACCTAGTGAACTGGATTCTATTACTTACCGTGGCAAGAAACTGCATGTGATGCTAGGCAAAACAGTTAACTGATTTTTAATGGGTCCCCACAGTCTATATGTTGCTTATGACTGCCTTAAGAACCTGGATTTTTTTCTGGCAGAAATTTTGACAAAGGCATGGAGTCACAGAAATTAACCAGGCCTGTGCTTTTAACTTACATATCCTATTTAAAAAGAAGGTGCAAAAAACCATGCATAAATTGTTTAAACAGGGACAGAACCTTACTGTATCCATTCTAGCATCTAGCTCAGTTTGCCTACTGGAGAGATAATGCAAAAGTAATGTTATGAAAACTGATGTATTGACATATTTGAAAAACTTCAGCACTCTAGCAAGTGATGAATGCCATACAAAGTACATAAGGAAATCCTCATTTCTTCTTCAAAGCAGTTTGGATAATGGGCAACAGAAAAAAGTTAGGCTTAAAAACTGATTACTAAGAAAAATGCAATGAAATATTAATCAATGGGCTATGTCTCAAGAGTTTCCTATCATCTTAACTGAATGAGAGATACACTATGAGGGGAAAAAAGTAGGAAAGCATGTGACCACGTAAGAGAAGACTGTATAAAAGTGTAAGCACGTAAGAATTGAGGTGTTTTGACTGCCATATATGTGACATTTCATAACTTTTGAAAACATTTGGGGGTTAGACTAGATGACCTTTAGAGGTCCCTTCCAACCCAAACTAGTCTATGATTCTATGATTCTATGATACCATTGCAATGTTGATTATGCTATTTCAATATAAAGCTTTCATGTCTGTGACAGATATTTGTATTTTTGTGAGAACCTGGTAATAGGTATGCTCATCATAAATGAAAGGAGGGTTTAGCTGTTGGTAGTACCTTCCCGTACAGATCCACAGTGCCCCTCCAATAATTTCTCATTTGGTAATTTCAGTATTGTTCGCATGTTCACAGATTCATACTAGCTGTTCTTTGCAGAGTTCCTTATGAAGCAGAACAAAGCACTTTTTGAAAATGCCTGTTTTGGAGCTAACGTGGATGTCAGTGAAAAACAGAGATTTCACATACAAAGTGTTTTTCATATTGCCAAAGCTGCAGGGTGTAGAAAGTGCTTGCAAGGAACTGTGGAAAGCCAGCATAGCAGTAACAAATAGGGGATGCCAGGCACAGCAGTGGCTCAAATTCTGCCCTCATTTGAGCTTAGATTAATAATCTTCTGTCCACTCACTATGCAGAGCATTGAAACCTCCTTGGAGAGTAAGTGGCTTTTTGATCAGAGCATGATAATGATAATACCCTCTTTTTACATAACAGCCATTCAAGAAATGGGAAATTTGGGTTCTTCAAATGAACCGTGAAGTGCATTCCAGGAGGGTAGTTACAGCACATTATTTCCAGGTACAAAACATAAAAGGAGAAGAACAGGCTACCTTTGCTGGTCCTGTAGATGACACTCTATAAAAAGGACTACAAGAGGAAAAACAGGGAAGCAAGAGCTTGATTCTGGGAGCTAACTGGCAGCTAGACTTCAATCCCCAGATCTCACAACATTTGATGTCTTTAACATTATAGGAAAATAGATATATCCAAGTTATCAAGGACTCACAGGTTAATATCTTTATCCCAAAGCTACTGCCTTATGACTAAGTGATCAGCCTACCTTAGTTAACTTATTGGAGGAGATCATTGTTTTAGGAAATGTGGTTTTGAATCCTTTCTGTGCCTAAGAATTTTTATCACTTGCTTCCCAGTAGCGAGCACTAACCCCAAGGCTGTTGTCCGACATGTCCAGATCTTTCGTCCAGCTTAATGAAATCAGCCACATCCCCTGTGCTTTGTGCTGAATTTATGGTGGGTTTTTTGTGGTAGGAAAGAACAGAACAAGCCTAATAAATTGTCTGTTACAAGGAATTATGGTGTGTTTAGATTAGTCAGGGCTTTGGCAAAGGGTAGAGGTGTTGCTGGTTAGATCAGGATTTTCAGAAGTCACAAACAGTTAAGTTCTGTGTGGCTCTCAGGTTGAAAAGGTAGCATCCTAGCCAGTTTTAAGTGCCTCCAGAATTAAGCAGCAATGCAAATGTGTAAATAAACATAACATTTTTTGTGATACTGTGAAAGTTGTACCCAAAGCAATTGCTACCTTCAGTTTCTGTTCCCAGAACAGATTACAATGGTTTGGTTATTATGGTGACTCTCTAAAATATCTATATCTACACCTGTAACATCTCTACCTCTACCTCTGTCTCTGTCTCTGTAAGTGGGAAATTCATTAACTGATCATGGGTTTGGATATTTCCCAAATGATGAACCTTCAACTACTGATAATGCACAAGAAGAAAACACACATGAAGCTTGTTCCACTGGCTTTTATTCCTGACTTTCTACTCTACTATTGCAATTCTAACAGGATTTAATTGTTTTGTTGCATTTTTGTCTCCGTGTTTTAACTGGAACTTACTCTGCTTAAAATAATGAATTACTGTCTGCATTATTTCAGGAGATATTTTTCTGCATTCAAGTAGGCATCTAATGAGTAGATGTTCAAGGCTAAGCAAGTCACCCTACAAACCCTTTGTACTTAGGAGAGAGGAAAAGGTACTTCCAGAGTGTGATTCATCTGATCTTAAAAAAAGCATCTAAAATAGATTAGATGACTTTTCCTAAGATTATTATTCATCCAAGGCCTTTAAAGGGCAAAGCAATGTTGATTTTCTGAAGAACTGAGCATCAGAAAAAAAAAAACAAAGAGAAAGTTGTAAAGGCAAATAACACACACACACACACACACACACATATATATATATCAGTGTACAAATATACTAGACTTGATTATGGACTTAGAGTTTTTTCTCTTAGGGAAAAAACCACTGGTATATTTGTATATATAACGTTATATAGTCATATATATATACTGAAATAAAGCCATATACATTAATATACATAAAACTGTACCAGTTGTTTGTTTGTTTGTTTTAGTATATATTTATATATATACACACTATATAAAATAGTTGCCAAATAATGCAGTCTGAGGTACCTCAGCAATAATTAATTTCAAATGTGACATTTAAGGGTAAAGTACATAGTAACAGCACTCATTTAGGCTATAGATTGCCAAAATCTCACAGCTACACTTTTACTTCAAACAATAGCATGCTGTGCAATTTACATACTGGAGAGTATATGAAGTAAGTTCCTGTAGTTATATACATATTGCTTCACCCCAGATCCACAGTGTGTAACATCAGTGACTTCCACTTATTTTAACTAATATAAATGAGGTTAAAATCCAGCCAGTGGTTGAAGTGCAGTTTAGATTAAGTGTGCTTTACCTTTCTTAGGTAAGTAAATATCTGCTTGTTTTTAAAAATCTATTTCTAGTGATTGAGGGGGGCAGTTTTATTCTCAAATGTAAGATAAAATGATTTCTAAATTCTTAACATGAAAGAAGCTGGTGAACACAGCTTCCTCAAAGTAGGCTATAAAAATGGTTGTATTTGTTTACTCTTAGCTCTGTGTTGTGTGCGTCAGAGTCCTGAAGTTCTACATAACTTTGAAAGTACCTTGTCCTCAAAATAAAAAAAGAACAAAGTTTGGTTTCTATTTTCTTCTATTTCATTTCTGAGTTTCCTATCCAACAAACTAGTCAAATAGACTCTGCTCCATGAGAGAAACACATGACAGGGGAACACATCACACTCAATGTCCTTGGGCATATTTTGTTGACTTTAAATAGTATCTAGCACTTCATGACAGAAAATCATTTCTATTTCAGAACTTTAACAACTCAAATAACACAAGGATAGGTAGCCCTATACTAGTTCACTAAATACAGAGTTAGAAACACTTCAAAATATGTCCTTGACCAAAGCCTTGCCTGTGTCATTTAATAAGCTGAGAGACTGACCAAATTACAGTTAATAGTAAGATGTAACTTTTTAATTTTTATTATCAAAAAATGTCTTGTATTCCCTCTCCTATTGAATTATACAGTACCATGCTAACTAGGACTGTTGACATTTCTTTTGTCTGAGAGAACAAGTACAAGTATTCGCCGCAGCATATTACTCTAACTGTAATTTGGTCAGTACTCAAATTATATTAATGACCTATATACATATATTTGGCTATCGAGGTAAAAGAAGGATGGAATTTTCATTCCTTTTTTCTTTTCAGCAAAGTTCTTATAATGTAAGGTGTAATCTGATCAAAGGTTAGAAGGATAGCATTTCCTATATGACGTATGAAATATGATGTATGTTGTTACAAAATGCTGTAGTTGCAATGGTTTTACTAGCATTATACAATTTTTAGCCATTATGGAAATACTTTTTTCCTCCCCATGTTGTCAGTCTTCAAATACAGACCTTATCTCACCTAAATTTAGAAGATGTCTACATCCAAGAAAGTCACTTCTGGTGCCCTTTAAAGTCACTGGAGAGAACAGGATCTCTTAAGGTGTGACTCATCTGATAGATGAGTACATTCAGATGACATCACATTTCATCCTAAAGTGTCTTCCTGTTCCCATTGACTATAAAGGAAGTTTAGACAACTAGTTCAGACGCAACAGCCTATATTTTAGGCTCTACATTTGGTGAGATTAATCCTATTCAAAATGTCCCTTTTCCATCTAACGAGCCAGTCACAAAAAAACAGTACTGGAAGACAGAGACAGAGACAGAGACATTTGCTGAGAATGGAGCTTGTGGTACCTACCTGGCATTCTCTGTCCTGCCTGTCGATGGAAATTGTTTAAAAAGTGTATGCAGCTTTAGCACGTCTGTCCTATCACTAACCAAGTGATAGGACATTTGCAACATTTGCAAATATTCATGTGACTGGATTTTAATGTTCTGAATCCTCACAGACAGAACAGTTTAAAGCTTCGCCCTTTATGACTAATGAGCAGTGAATTCTCAATGTGTTTTTCCTAGATAATGCTTATCTCATTATAGATTAGAAACAATGTCACATGTGATGGTATGAATGGAAAATCAAATAACGATTAAAAGTCATTAATTCTGTAAGATTATCCTTCTAAAGAAATGTTAAGAAATATCAACCTGTTGGAAAACAATCAATAAATGTTGAGAAAAATAAGAGAAACTAATCAAATAAACAATGAATTATGGAGTACTTTCTAATACTGCAGAATATCTTTAAAGTCAAGTTTTCCAGACATTTGAGCATTTAAATTAAGTATTCTTACAAAGTAAAACTCTTAACTTGACATACATTATTTTCAAGTTAATGCTCCACAATCTTAAACACAAAATTAACCATATGCTGACATGTTCTTTTCAATAGGGATGGTTTATCTATTTGATGTGTGAGTAGACTGGAGAAAATACACATGAGAACATCTAATACACTACCAAATTTTCTGCAGGGTCAAAATAAACCTACATTATAAAATACAGCTCTTTAATAACCTATACCGATAAACACTAAGATTTATTTGGGTAATTATAGGTGACCATTAGAGAGATGTTTAAGAAGTTACTTCTCAGTGGAAATATCATTCCTTGGCTAGCATACCTAATCTACTGCAGTGTAAAGTAAAATGGATAAAATATGAAATTAAATTATTCTGAGTGCAAAATAAACCAATTTTATTTCTGCTTTGAATATACTAAGAATGAGCACATATTCTGCTACTTTGATGGAATGAACAGAGAGTTTTTTTAAAAGGGTTCTGTGAAAGCTAGGTGTAAAACAGATTGATTTTTAATGCTTGGGTGGTGCCAGATCATTTTCAATGCATCAGAAAATGTAAGAAAACAATGTTACCTCAGTGAAGTCACCTCTTCTGTTAAGAATAGCAAACAGGAAAGCATTTAGCCTACTGTGCATAATACACAATAAAAGTTTATCTCAATAGACAGGATAGTTTCTCCGTACAGAGCATGCCATTACCTTTCCTGTGTTTTGAGACTCCTATGGAATAATTTGCACATAGTTACAGAGGTGGAACACTTCAACCTTGGCACATCAGCCTCAATATCTCAATTGTAAATACATTTCGGAATAAAAGATATGCGTCATTTTGTCCTTCAAAGAAATGAGCTGTTTCCTCGAATGTAATAAAAAGTGTTTGTTGAATGACAAATGCAGAAACTTCCAGTATGTTCTTATCTCTTCAGCAATTTGAACTCGTTACTTTCTTCAAACATCTACCTGGAAAAAATATCAGAAAAAGAGGTCCATGCTGAGGTGTCCTTGTGATGGTATCACAGTGACTGCTTAAATATTTCATGTCTGCTTCCACAGTGAACATTGCACAGAGAAATTCATTAGTGTCAGGATGATTTTGTTGTGAACAGATCAAAGATGAAATCTCACATTCTAGGTATTGTTTTTCCATTACTTCTAGATAAACGTACACAGTATATTTGTTTTGATGATGAATCACACCTATTATATTCTTGCATTTTTCTACAGAGAATATTATTCCCAAGCAACATGACAAAATTGGGGTTTTTAACATCTAATTGTTCCTCTGTTTTTCAACACAAAGGATAATATAGATATACATAGACAACAAACACATATATGTGTAAGTGTGTGTGTGTATATATCTATATATAAAGAAACTGGTTTTGCCTAAATATAGGGACATGCTCAAAACATTTCCTAACTTCATGTGTTTTAAACCCAGACATAAGCTTGATTTTACTTATTTAGATCACCTCAGTCTTAAAGCCAAACCCTAAACCTGTCCAATATACCTTATTGGTATAAGTATATACTTACTCCTTCCCTCATTTCAGTACTTTTTATAAGTTGATATAAGTCCACTCAACATAGTTCATGTGACATGCAAAACTGAGGTAGGGAAGTAGTGACAATGTCTAAGTCATCTGCTTTCCACTGCTAATGTTTCATTCCAGCTTAGAGCCTGGCCATCAAAAAAGATTTCTCAAATATTTTTTCAACTGAAATAGGAGTCTTCAAGTGTATGAGAAGACAACCTAGTAGAAATAAAGAAATAGACAAATAGAGGAGGACTACATTGTGGTTTATATTCTGAACACCCACACTTTCAACCTTCTGAATTCCTGTCACATGTACACAGAAGCTTTGCAAAATGGCTATTTCTGTCAGTAGTGGAACCAACAAGGCTTTGGTTACTGTAGGTTTTGTTTCTTCATACAGGGTTTCTGTGTGGATCCTCAAAAAGCTAATGCAGCTTTTTCTGTCTTACAGCATTGCCTGCGGGCATTAGTGGATCTCGTCTCAGTATTCAGTTGCTAGTTCTCACAAATTTGCTTGAATCTAGTCTTTTTATTTTTTTCTGTGACTTCTACTCCTCTGACAAAACTGGCCTAAACTGATCAAAGGTTCAAAAGGAGTTGGTTTTTTTTTGTTTTGTTTGTTTGGTTTTTTTTGGGGGGGGGGGTGGGGAGTGTTTTGTTTTTACAATGAAAGAGTATACCAATAGGTTGTACTATTATACAATATTTTATTTACCAAGGTGTGGTGAGTTGACCCTGGCTGGATGCCAGGTGCCCACCAAAGCCGCTCTATCACTCCCCCTCCTCAGCTGGACGGGGGGGAGAAAATATAACAAAAGGCTCGTGGGTCAAGATAAGGACAGTTTAATAAAGTGAAGCAAAGTTCGCACGCGAAAGCAAAGAAAAACAAACGATGTTATTCTCTACTTCCCATCAGCAGGTGATGTCTGGCCACTTCCCAGGAAGCAGGGCTTCAATACTCGTAGTGGTTGCTCCTGAAGACAAAAATGCCCCCTTCCGTCTCCCTTTACTTAGCTTTTATATCTGAGCTGACATCATATGGTATGGAATATCTGTTTGGTTGGTTTAGGTCAGCTGTCCTGGCTATGTCCCCTCCCAAGATCTTGCCCAGCCCCAGCCTGCCGTTGAGGGGGGGCAAAAATGTTGGAGAGACAGCCTTGACGCTGTGCCAGCACTGCTCAGCAGTAACCAAAACACTGGTGTGTTATCAACACCTTTCTAGCTACTGATGCAGAGCACAGCACTATGAGGGCTGCTCTGGGGAGTATTAACTCCATCTCACCCAGACCCAATACACAAGGGGGGGGGGAGGAGGACAGGCAGACACCCCCCCAAAAAACAGCGAAAAATATTATTATTACTGATGTTCTAAGAGCACCACTACTTTTCTTAAAAGTCTAGTGTGGTCATAGCATAAATTAAAGATGCATTTAGAAATCTCTTTTCTAGAAACTGCAGACAATTCTCAGTCACCAGTAAAATATCTTAAATTGTATAGATACACATACATCTCTTTTTTTCTAAAAGCCTTTGACAATATCTTGAGGCCTATTATAATAAATCTAATTTTATTACTGGATGACCCTCTACCAAAGGTCCAAATAAATAGATTCACACTGTTGCAGGCCTTGAGACCCCTGCTTTCTTGACTTACTTATCTTAAGCTCATTTCCCACGCAGTACTCAATTGATTTTGTTTTTATTTTATATACAATACCAAAAAGTTTGAAATCTGTAATCAGACTTCTTTAGGAAATCATTCAGAGCAGGACTCTCCCGAGATATGACCTAGATACAGGTCATAACATATGGTAAAATGGGATGAGTTGCTAAAGCAGTGTCTATTGAAGCTGAAAAAATAAGTAAAGAAGGACTGTCTATCTGTCTGCGCCTACTCTTCCCTTCCAAAATAACCACGAAGGAGACTGGGGAATATTCATACCACAAATGGGACGTTGTATAATCATCTTCCACCTGGATCCCTAACATTGGGGACTTTCTTGAATTAGGAGTCAGCAGGGTCCCATAAGATTAATATAGCATGCATCAGTTGCCAGATTCTTTGATGCTGTACAGCTGTTCTGCATCGTATCTCCAGCATAAGCTGAATTCATTTAGTAAGTGAGGGAAGGACTCACCTTGAAGAAGTTCATGAAGGACTGTCTCTTGTGGGAGGGACCCCACGGTGGAGCAGGGCAGGAGTGAGGACTCCTCCCCCCAGGAGGAAGGAGCGGCAGAGACAAGGTGTCTGACCCGAACCCCCTTTCCCTGTCCCCTACGCTGCCGGGGTTGGTGGGTAGAGAATTCAAGAGTGGAGTTGACACTGGGAAGAAGGGAGGGGTGGGGAGAAGGGGTTTTAAGATTTGGTTTTACTTCTCATTATCCTTGTTTTGATTTGATTGGTAACAAATTAAATTGATTTTGGTTTTTTTTTTCCCAAGTCAAGTCTGGTTTTTGCCCATGACAGTAATTAGTGAGTGATCCTTCCCTGCCCTTGTCTCGACCCATGAGCCTTCCTTTATATTTTCTCCTCCCCATCCCACCAGGGGGGGAGGAGTGAGTGAGCAGCCTGGTGGTGCTTTGCTGCCAGCTGGGTTTAAATCTTGACAACCCATAACATAGTGGGGTGTTTGGGTTTTGGTTTTTTTTGTTTGGTTTGGGTTTTTTTAGTGTTTTACTGTTGTTGTTGTTCGGATGTTTTTTGGGGCTTGGGGTTTTTTTTAGGAATAAAACCAGAAAATTTCAGAAGACACTTGGCTTTTACAAACCAAAAAATTTTCAAAGAGGATTTTCTATCCTCTTTGGACCAATGCAGTCATGCAGTTGTGCAGACCATTGCAGGCATTAAATGCAGGACTACCTGAAGGAACAAGTTTTTTGTGCTAGGCATAAATCTGAATATATGCAGTCTCTAGTCTTTTATGAAAGGCTTTGCACAATCTCCCATATTCTGTTCTTCAAAGCTATGGTTTCCAAGTTACTGACATGGTAGTTGCTCACTGAAACTAAGACTGAATAAAAAAAAGATAGAGAAAGCCTGTCATTCTTAACTTAGATCTAAACCAAACTGCAAAACTCTACCTATTTGCTTTGGTCATGCACCTTTTTTACTTTTCACTTTACCACATGATCTGTAAAATGAAGGAAAGCCTAGTTCTTCTTAAAAAACAAAAAAAAACAAAAAAACCCCCCCCCCCCCCAAAAAAAAAAAACCAGGAAATAAAATAAAACAAAACAAAACCAGAAAAAACTTTCAGGGTATACCTATCAATGCATATAAAAGTATGGCAACAGGTCCATTAATATTGACCAATAAAATTTTTGGTACTGCTAAATTTTATCCACTTTTAGTTGTTGAGTCCTCCAAGCATCAGAATCCCTTTCTAACGTTGGTGACAAGCCCAAGACCAACAGGAACAAAATCAATTGCAATCCAAAGTCTTCCAAACCAAAGACTTTTCTAGACTTAAACTAGAAACAGAAAAAAAATAGAAAATTTTTTTTGAGATACATACATGGATTGTGTAACTGAACTGAATGAGTAAGACAAATGTTAAACAAAGTATTTCCAATTTCTGTGTCCCAGAGAATTTATTCATGTCTGAGCAGTTGTAATTGCCTTAAATATAAGCAAAACATTTTAAAAGTCATTTTGTAATATGTTAGTCTGGATTTGCAAGTTCTCAGAATTCACAAAAAAAATACAATGGTAGAAAAGCTTGGAAAACAAGAACCGTGTGTGTTTTTCTAGACAGATGTTCCTGTAAGACTGTCCAGCATTTTAGAACACCAGAAGTTACTCTGAAAATATTTCTTAAATTTTAAAATTAACCCAGAGCATCTTGGAATCCGAGTAAGGAAATTTAGGGAATAGAGCTGATAAATAAGTGCTTAGCTCTGTACAACATTCACAATCACAATTTTATTTAAATTCCTAGGGATATAAGAAATTTCTTACAGGCCTTTTGAACTACAGGTATAAAATTATCTAACTAAATAACCCAAAAGTTATTTCACTTAAAATAAGCCATGTTACATCACAAGCTCTTTGAATAAAAGCACATGCAAGGTCACAGACAACGTAGCCTTCATAATAAAAACCGGAACACAGTTAACACACTTATGCCTAACAGTCTAAGTGTTTTCTCACATAAAACTAAACAGCAGAACCTGTTACACAGAGGTATGTACGAACAACTGTATGACGGTGTTTCAGAAGCAAATACTGTTGAAAATGTGATTCCAGTCAGGATGTGTGGTTACCTCTGTGATAAACTCCAGTTGATTTTGAAATTGAATATGACTTTCCAGGAAGTCCCAAAGAGTTTTGAATTCGTGAGACCTAAAAACCAGAAAGAATGGAAATAGAAGGAAGTAGAACTAGAAGAAACAAGAATGAAGAACAATTTAATTATGCCTTATCAAGAATCTATACATACAACATCATAACTTGAATATTAAATTTGAGTTGTACCAAACAAATGTCTTCTTGATGGTGTTACTTGATGTGAGTTAGAACTGCTTTTCACTTTTAGCTATACTACCCTTCAGAAAATACCAGAATATGAGAATTCACATTTTTTGATGAATATTTAAATTGGTTTGGATTTACTTTATTCTTTGTAATCCATTGTTTCATAGGTATGCTGGCTATAGGGGATCCTGTAAGGCCATCTAGTCCAAATTAATGTACAACACAGATCATTAAATTTCATCCACATTAAACCATTAGATTTCCTATTTTGAAGAAAAAAAATCTCTCCAAGGAGAATAATGATGTGAATAATAATAACAACAACAACATTGCTCTGTTAGTAAGTAACTCCTTATTCTGATACAAGTTTTATCACCTAAAATTCTCTTCCCATACTAAATAGAATAGAAAAAATGTTCATCATTCAGAAGCAGAATGACATTAAAAGCTATCATTAATAGTTGAATTTCAGTAGAAGAGATTACATCACTTGGAGTGTGTATAAAACAGATTTGTAATATACTGAACAACTAGAGAAAAAGGCTGGTTTTCACACAAAATTCTTGAAGCAGCATGATACTCTTCTCTAAAGAAATGTTACCATAGTTCCAAATGTTATCATAGTTACCATAGATTTTTCCTATTGAAAAGCACATTACAAACTAAATGCTCCAGAAAATAAATAATATTCTTTACACAATATCATTAGTAAATTAGTAAACAGATCACTTAGCAACTATTAAAACAGACTTATTAATTAAGCCATTATAAAAAATTTGCTTCAGGATATATTGTATCTTGTCTTCCCTATTCCAACAGTCTGCCAGTTCTTTCTTTGAGGAACCATTTGTTTAAGGGAACTGATTCAATAGTAAAGCTAAAGAAAAATATTATCTTCATTACTTGATGCTTAGGTACAGCTTACAATAATAGAGAACAGTCTCTACTGTCATTAAATATATGCAAAGGTTTCATATTCCTGGGAAATGAAGAATAAATATTGATCTTTTACATCATGTTACTCATAGAGTTGGTGTGTGAAAACTCTAAAAAAATATTTATACTATTGCATAATGTGTTTCTATTTAATCTTACAGGCATCTATTTAATCTTACAGGCAATCTGCTCAAATTTCAGTTCATTGTTCAGTGTCATACTAAGGTAGAAGTAGATTATAACAGGAGTCTGTTATGGAAGATGCTGAATATGCATTACGCACCATCATGTTTTTTTTTCTTTTGTTATAGATAGTATGAACTAGAATAGTTTATTACTGAAAATCTAAAATTTATCGTCTTGCCTAACTATAAATCCTTGGTCTAAAATGTAAGGAAGTTTCATATCCTGAATGTCCCTGTGGGAAACATATATCAGAAAACACATGTCTGACTAACTGTGATTTAAGAATCTCAATTAAGCAAAACAGTTTAAAACAAAGAAGTTTATTCACAGCAGTCAAGTTGTTAGCTCTAGAAGGAATAATATTTTAGTAATCAAAAAGTTTCACAAATGGTGTTTTAGAGAATGCACTGATATATTCTTCTGCACCTGAATACAGAGCTAGAGTACATAACAGGTAACAGACTGTTGTGGTTTAACCCCAGCCAGCAACTAAGCACCACACAGCTGTTCACTCCCCACCCCCCCCCCCCCAATGGGATGGGGGAGAAAATTGGGAAAAGAAGTAAAACTCGTGGGTTGAGATATGAACAGCTTAATAGAACAGAAAAGAAGAAACTAAAGATGATAATGATAACACTAATAAAATAACAATAGTAATAACAAAAGGATTGGAATATGCAAGTGATGCACAATGCAATTGCTCACCGCTCACTGACAGACACCCAATTAGTTCCTGAGTGGTGGTCCCCCCACCCTCACTCCCCCCAGTTTATATACTGGGCATGACGTCACATGGTATGGAATACCCCTTTGGCCACTTTGGGTCAGCTGCCCTGGCTGTGTCCCCTCCCAACTTCTTGTGCCCCTCCAGCCTTCTTGCTGGCTGGGCATGAGAAGCTGAAAAATCCTTGACTTGGTCTAAACACTACTTAGCAACAACTGAAAACATCAGTGGGCTTTTAGCATTCTTCTCATACGGAATTCAAAACATAACATTATACCAGCTACTAGGAAGACAATTGACTCTATCCCAGCTGAAACCAGGACACAGACATCTCAGGTTCATTTGTACAGGAATGTTTTACAACCAGCCCAATAACTCCACCTAAATCTCCAGTTACAATCTTTCTCTTGTGTTGAAGTGGAAATGGAGATACCCAGAGACAAAATTCAATTTATACATAGCTGTTTTCTTCCAGTAATCTGAAATCCACACAATATATTCTCAGTAACATGTAGCCCAGTTTCTGCTGAAGGTTCCTGGCTTGATTACGTTTCAGGTATTTACCTCAATTACGGAAATTTTATGCTGCAGTTGAGTCTCAAAACTCTGTGGATTTTTTCTTTTAAGAGAGTCTTTCATGGGTTTATAAGACACATGGCTGAGCAATAAAAATGGGCAGCGTAATTGTAAGTTTCATAAATTACTTGAATTTAGCTAGAAAAATGAAGCAAACAAACAAACCAAACTGTGTGTGAACTACAGTTTAAAAAAGTGACCTTTATTAACAGTAGGACCAGCAAATGAAATTGGTTGGAAGTAATAGCTTGACCAGTTAAATCTGAAAGAATCATGTTTCTTCAAGTTTAGGATGTAGACTCAAACTAAACAAATATTTGGTCTTTGCCTTCAAAAAAGAGGAAGTTATTGAAAATAAGAGAAAAAGTAAGTTGACTAATGGAAATAAATGTATAGAATGAAAATAATCATAACCCAGGTGAACCAAAAATAAAATTACTTAATTCAGGTTAGTCAAGAAATTTGGATGTTGCCATCTGAGAATAAGAGATTCAGTCAGAAGCTCTCTGACTTCTGTAGTTTGAACAGTCTTAGAACAAAATATTAAGAATAAGTAAAGATTTAATAAATAAAAAATGAAATGTCTAATCTTGGTTTATCAATCATAACATATGCTAACATACATTGCAAACGTTTTGGGTTTTTTTTAGATAGATTAGACTTAGAGTACTTCCTGTATTTGGACTAGAGCAGAGCATCTCTTTCAATTCTTTATGGAAAAAAATAGTGAAGATGGGATTATAGATTAATTAAAAAGCAAGGGAGGAGCAACAACCTGAAGAGAAGATGACAATGGATTTTGAAAGATCAGCTAAGAGCTGAGTGGTATTTCACAAGAACAATTTTTAGCACAGATATTTTTTAGTATTTTTACCTAAAACACAAAGGATAGGATTTGGCTCAGAGAATTTGTGATGAAATGAAGTTGGGAAGTGTTGTCCATAAGAAAAGAATTAATATATACAGGAAGAACTAACTATTGTGATGACAGGAATTTTAAGATGTAATGCAGTTGATAAACATGCAGGATCATATGCTTCAGGTCTAATAAGATAAACTTCTGTGACATCAGTCTAGGAGCTTATCTATAGAAAAACAGATGAAAGGACTTTGATCTGTTTGTTGATCACAGACTGCTAACTTGACGTAGCTGTGAAAAAGACAAATGAAATCTTAGTGCAGCAGAGCAGAGGCTTCCAGCAGAGGCAGGAAGAAATTGATCCCACTGTACAATTTAGGCCAGGTTAGCCTTCTCACAGAATGCATATATGACTGGTTACTCATGCTCATGAAAAAAGAACTCAGAATGGAACAAACACAGGAAAGCCTAGGAGGATGTTCAGAGAATGAAGCACCTGCTACTAGACAGGAGACTAACAAATGTGACTTATTTAATCCAGCTAAGGAAGGCTAAGAAGTTACTTGATTGCTGTCTGTTACTGTCGAAGAAGTACTTTTAGGCATAAGTGTAGCTAATAAGAAAAACTAAATGTAGTGGCTAGCAAAGAAATGTCATCTATTGCATCTTATACAGGGCTTAGAAATGCTAGATAATGTGTACCTTGACAATTAATGAAAAAAACCCAACAACAACATGCAATTCAGCTGTCCTAAACTGGACTTGGGGAAAACTATGCACTTACATGTAGTTCAGAAGACCATATCCAAACTATGGCCAAGAAGCCAAAGTTAAAACTCCTGATCTGCATCCCTACTGGGCTGTGTAAATACAGTTTGAAACCCTAAATCAGCAGGGATATCTTTATATAAAATAGATTGGAACATATGTTGCAAAGAAAGAAATATTTGGCTAGTCACATTCAGATTCTCCTCACTGAACTGTTACATTTTTTATCATTTGTCCAGCATTTTGCCAATGCTTTACTTTGCCATTCTAGCCAGATTGCCCCAGTGAAAGAAACCAGAGTGACATTTCTGGTGTCCAGTCCAGTTTGTGGTTCTGGAATTCAAGGTCCTCAACTACTAACTGCTGAACCAGCAGACCTTGCAGAAAAGTCCAGCAACACCTAGGCTGGCAAACTATCACATCACACAGAAGTGCAAACTGGTGATGAAAAATTCAGTCTGGGCTGAGATGAAAGTTCTTAATGATCAAATCAGAGAGGTTCAGGAACAGTTTCTTTGGGGTGAGGGGAGGCAAAAAACTCACCACTTATGAGACAGAGCTCAGTATGTTTATAAAAAGAATTGTGAGATCAAGTGGGTAGAATAGCAGGGCACAACTTGACCCACATTTTTTTTTCCCCAGTCTTGCATTTTTTTAAGGAATGAAAGGATTAATTACCTACTGGAAAATGTAATTTTTCATGCAGTCTCTTCTCCCACCTCCATTTCACATGCTGTTACATTAGTCCTTGTCATCTCTCATTAGACTCTAGCTAATTTTACTACATTATTGCTTATTCACTATATATCAATAGGCCTTTCAGTTACCTCTCTGTCCTCTCTGAAGGCCTCATCTGCACTTCCTATTTAGAGCAAAGGAACAGTTGAAGCACAAACGTAAAGCTCTCTAAGCCAGATTTGCACACATCTGCTGAATTCCATTTAAACATTGGAAATAAGTTCAGAGGAGTCATCCAACCCTTCTTCCAAATAGCAGTAATAGCAGTACAGTCCAGATCCAGTTGCTAGCAACTCTGCTTAAAATAAGCAACTCTGTGATTGCAAAACCTTATTTCCAGCTGTAACTCACTTCCAGCTTAGGAAACATATTCAAACCCTTGGACATCATTTGTAGTTGTATAATATGATTTTATAGTCTTCATTTTTAGTAAAAAGATTCCTTGTGCTAAAGATAATAACAAAAACTCTGTGAGAGAATTAAATAGCATGTTTCCTACAACTGGATGGCATGCAGGTTGAGCATCAGCTCCCTTCCTGTTGCTGATACCATGTTTTTTTTTAATTTCTCCAATTACTTTCTGATACTTGCTCAGCCCATACAGAATATTGAGGTAAGTGCAGTAGGTCTACTAAATCACAGGTTATTTAAACTTGTAACAGGTCAATCTATTTGATCTGTTTGCATTCAGCAAATATTGCTGAATCCCAGAGAACTTCCAGCTTTGGTAAGGACTGTGGGGTGAAAATCTACATAAAAGTTGAGACTTTCAAATCCCAGCTGGTGAATAATTCCAGAAGCCATAAGCCATGCCTGAAGAGAAAGGTATGGTATTTCAGTATCAAATAGTTCTGGTAGATGTTTTGTAGTCCTCTTAGGACCTCTCCACCTCCATCAAATCTTTACCTTTAATGTGTTATTAACTCAAAAGACCAACAAATTGTAAAGTAACAGGCTAGCCAGCTGGAAGACAATCGTGTGGAAAATATATCTAAACCTTATTTGTATATATCATTAGACCTCATCTTAGCTGGACGTCATAGTTCCTGTCACCTCAGAACTTGCACCAATCCACAGTTGATTTTCTTCCACGTAATACATCTGGCATCACTCAGTTCTGTCCTCATCTTCCAGCTCTCCCTGAGGCTCTGCAACTTCTGTCATGCTGGTTCCCACACTCTCACCCTCATCTGATCCCAAACCGAGCTCTGAATGTTTGGCTGGAGCTTTTCATGTACTAGGCAGGAGGAAGAACAAAGAGCTCATTGAATCTTTTTCATCAGAGTACTTTGAAGAATTCCCCAAGGTAAGAAAATATGCCGTTTAGGCAGACCTTTCACAATATTTTGACCTGGCTACCCATTCAGTTTGTCTTCCAAGAAAGGGCATAAAATCAGTTAATCTGTTCTCAGCACTGAATAAGGTATTTTGTTACTTTCCCACTTAGGGAGGAAAATTGAAAATTAAGAGCTCTGGGCATTCTGTGACACTACTGTTAGATCTGAAAATATATATCTGCCAGCAGGTATGAAATGCATCATTTGTTCTTGAAAGGCAAAAGCACCACATGTCAATTAACCAAATAGCAGGCAGGAATACTTACTCTTGAAATAATATTTGAACTACCAATGAAGCAAAAGAATTTCTGTTCCTATGAAGTCTTGTTTTGGCTTTACATTCAGGTAAGGTGAAAGAATCCCATTACATATCCCAACTCCTACATATGTCCCACACATGTCCAAGGCATGACACCTCAGCTTATGGAGAGATCTGTTGTAAAGCAATATCATTTCTTTGGAGAGCTTAAAAAGAACACAGTAGTTATGCATAACACAGGTAAGAAACTACTCCCAGTATGGCTGGAGTGCCCTGAGAAAGAATGAGAGAAAGAAGATGTGGGAAAAGTTTCAGTGATGGCTCTTTAATCCCCAAAAGTAATGAAGAAGGACTGCAGTCTACCACCAGATTGCAAAGCAGTTAATTCCTGAGTTGTACAGCTTGGTTCTGTGGAGTCAACCCTGAACAGAAGGAGCACATGGAACACAGAGGAGATACCATAGCTATCTTGTGCCTGTTTTTCCCAGTAGAGACCTTCCCAAAGGAGCTTTATAAGGCAGTGAAATTATGTTCCATCTTTCCAGAGGTAAAATTAGTTTAGGAGGCTACTGCCCCTCAGTTATTCTAGTACAGCACGTCATAAAGTTTTGCTGTGAAGTCAATCACTAAAAAAACTGTGGAAAGGGTCATATTTATCCAAAGTTTGTTTACTGATCCAGTTCATAACCACACAAACAGCTAAATTGCTAGAGATGGAGATACATGTTGTGACATGTGGGACAGGCTGACAGATGTGTTGAGAGAGAGTCTGCAATATCATTGCCTGTAGTACATGGTATCTGCTCGATTTGTTTGTTCACTTTCTACTATTGTTTCTACTGTGAAAACTTCATGTTCTGCTAAACATAAGTAATTTTCCTAGTTGCATCAAAGGTCAGAAAAAATTTTCTGCAGTGAGGGATCCTCTCCAGACAGTACATTCTGAAACAGACAATAAGTCCTTCTCCACTGGAAGAAATATCTTGAGTTCAAGTAATGGCCAACAAGGAATGGGACATATAGCAGTAATAAAAATGAAATGGAAAACTCCTCAAAAGAGAAGGGAACAGGCAGATCAGCCTCATTTTTTTGTGGAAAGAAAGATATTTTCTCTAGAGACCCAGAAGAGCCTGTGTGGTCTTTGATGTAACCCATGAAGCTACTGAAAACTGATGACTAAAAAACAACACCTCAGGGAAGGACTTGCACAACAAAGAGGTGTGGGAAGGTGAAAAGTATGGGTTTGCATCCTTTTACTTTAATCACTTGGAAGGTCTGAATCTTCTTTATTTAAAGAGTTACTTGTTCCCATTTTTGTTTTAATAAAAGCAAACATTAGAATTTCAAACCCCCTTTGATATTTTGGGGTACTCTTTACAAAGCAACAGTATAGGTATTTCTGCTCCAGAGATTTGGCCAATTTGTTATTTCATTGTAGTACTCAGGAAAACAGAGCATGGAACTTTGGAGAGAATCACTGTAATACTGAAAATCAGCAGAGTGAGAGTCATGGGGTTCCTCTGTAATATGAAGTATCAGTAATAATAACACAGAGTACAAGCTGACCAGCAACAGGAATCTCTAAGGAAGGGTAAACAGAGAAAAGGGAATGCAAATTAAGAGAATCAAAGATGGAAGCATAGATCATTGAGGTGTCAGTAATGGAGAGGGTGCCCAAAGGCATGGACAACCTGCTCTCACCATCAGTATTATGGAAGGAAGTGTTCCTGATTATTTCTAAGATTTGTTCATTGGAGAAGGTACATTTTCACACTTCCTGGTTTAGTGAAATGACATTTAAGGGCAAACCTCAGTTTCAGTGTAAACTTCCAGGCAATAGTCACAAAGCATTCTCTGCATATTATGCCTCTAGGAGGCCAAATGCATATTGTAGCCTCTACAATTAGTAACATTCAGCCCACATTTGCTCTCTAAATTCCCAGAGTCTTGAAGATTTACATACATAGAGCACATGCTTATGCCTCTATGCTAAGGCTCTCTCCAGTCTGAAAAAAGTGTTGGATATGTGTTGACTTTAACTCAACCTGGAAATTTTCCTTGAATCAAAGAGTTATCTGATGACAACCACAATATCTAGCATCCATTTGTAGTCTGATTAATTTCTGATATAGTCAAGCTGATGTGAGAGAAATTACATTTAGATCAAATTATTAGCTCTATGTCTAGCACTGAACGGCAACCTCTTGAGAGCTGACAAAAGGCTTGCAAAGTGTTTAGATTTTCAAAGTTTGCTGATGAGGCCACAGTTTGATAATCATTTCTTGTCAGCTTAGTTTGAGTTTACACCTCCCATAACCTGTGTTCTCATTTCGCTGCTAAACTGTTAGCTGGCCTGATAAAACTTTTGTGGGTGAGACTGATAAAACTTTTTGTGTTTGTTTGTGTTTTTCAAGGATGAGTGCAGATGGCTGCTTTGACAGACCCCCCTGCCAAAGGAAGAGTTCACGGCCATCCTTTGCCTCAAGTACAATTCAAGCCCATATTTGTTTGTTGGGGGTTTTGTTTGTTTGTTTGTTTTTTTCCAGAAAAAAAAAAAAAAGGAAGAGTAAATTTTACAGCCAACTTAATTTCCTGCTAGGGAAGTCTATAAAGCTAAAGCTAATATTACAGTTAGCTAGCAGAAAGAGAAAGCTATATGTTGTTCATGGATAAGACAAATAAAAATAATCCAGCCTTCGATAAACTGTGATCTGACCTTCCCCCCCCTCCATTAGATTGGTTTTTTACTTCCTTATGTAATCCTTTATTTGGTCTAATTTAACATTTGTTTTCAGTGCTTTCTATCTTTTCTCTGTTTTGTCCCTAGATTTGCCCCCCCTTCCCCCTTTTCTTCTCTCTTATTTCCTCCCCTTTCAATCCAACTTAGAAGAAATACAAAACCATGTAAGAATAAAGCAAGTTCAGGATAGTTTGAAGTCAGAAAAAAACCTAATTCCTGTTTTGTTTATGTTCTCTGTTGTCTTTATGACTAGTTACTTCAAATGAACAATGTTTTTTTCCAACAACACAACTTGCTGAAAGAAAACTTTTCTATAATCATATTTCTCACCATGAAAAAGTGATAATTCAAAAGTCATTAGATTTGATCTGACTCACTGCCTGTATATAGCATGAACACATTTTGATCCATTGCTCTGTCTTTATAGGAAGAAAAAGAAAAATAGTTATTACATTGCAGTGTTTAATAAAAGTTATCTAAAACCATATGCATGCATATTCAGGATTCTGTTTTGTAGCTTGATACTAGTCAACTTCTTATGTCAGTATATGGTATAGATATGTACAGAACTCACCTTAGAAAAATAGCCTCTGCTTACCTAAGTGATCTTGCCATAGTTTACAGTATAAGATTCTTCATGAAAGATGAAGCAGAATCTGTGCCTCACAAATGAAAAGATCTTTCAGCCGGATAAATATACAGTGGCTGCAATACCTGATACAATAAAACACAATTTTCAAAATTGCTTATAAAACTGGAAAGTGAATCTGAACCTCTTACATAAGCCTGGGGAAAAAAACCCCAGTTTTAGTAGCTGAATTACATTTAACTAAAACAACAACAATGAAAGTTACAATAGCAAACCAAAGCCAGATGCATGCATCTTATATAGGTACTACACTGGAGATTTTGTTACAACTATTCAGTCATTGGGTGTTCATGCATTTTCATATAGAACTCATTAGCTTCACAGTTTCACAATTATGTCACTTTGTTTCTTGATTAGTTAGGAAAATAAATATCAAAACAAAACCAACACACTCACAAAACTCAAAGGTGGACTAGAAAACTCAGCTGTTTTTTAACAGAGTGGTGCTCTTGGATACTGGCTAAGAAGTAGCTTTTTGAGGAAGCTTAGTGATGAACATGCAGTCAGTTTAGATCCATAAGCTACTGGTTACTAAGCCCTTTAGAGAAATCCAGTCACTTATTGAATATTTAAGCATGAGTGAGAGTCTTCTGAAATGTTGACCCAATTTGTGTATGTTGAAAAGTTAGTCTTTAGTACCACAGATATCTTTTAGCCTTCAAAATGGTCACTAGCTAGATATGTACCCCTATAGTAGGGGCTTGTAGTTTTGTAAGCCTGAAATGTGCTAGCTCTCCTAGATTATGTAGACTTCAGCAGGTGATAGACAAATGGATTTACAATCAATGAGATAAGTCTCAATAGCAGATATGGAATTCCTTAGCTGCACTTGCATCATTTTAATAGCTCTTTAGAAAGCTCTCCTTCATGAAAGTCAGGCTGTGCATCCTTTCTTATGTGGAGTCTTGTATCACGTCCTTCTTCAGCTAGGGAAGGAAGGATTTGCTCAGTTTTACTCAGCTTTGTCACAGAGTGGAGAATGAGAAATAGAATGGACAGGCACAGCAACAACAGTGTCTGCGGGAGAAGCTTGAAATAAAACCTCCTTTCACTTCATAGTTTGGCTATGAGAGCGGTGGAATCTGTAGGCAAAGAACAAATTTTATGACAATGTTGTCAAAACACTTTAAATGATTCAAGGATTTGGGGGTAAATTCATATAGTCTATTAAGCCTAGATCGGAAGACTAGCCACAAGATCTACCATGCCTCCTGTTCATATCATTCAAATCCTAAAACCAGATATGAACTTTCATAGACTAATAAAAAAGATAAAAAACACTGAGGCTGTTTAGTTTAGAAAAGAGGCAATTCAGCAGGATGAAGGAAAGTGGGGATAGAAAAAATAATAAAAATTTGAACTAAAAATCTGGCCCTCATAAATGCAGTTTTTTATTGGAGAATACATGAGTATTTAACGACACATTCAGGTAAAAGCTTTTAGGAAATTCTTACATAATACAGCCTGTGAAACATTGACAAAATTTGCCAGTGTGGTGGAGAATGCAATAGAGTCAGAAAGATATTAAGAAATACATAAAAAATTGAACTTGATAACTAAAGAGGGGTTTTTTGAATAATGTTTTTGAGGGTGGTGATGTAAATTTTCTTTCTTGGTAATTTAGAAAGTGACTGATAAGAGATAGGAAGGAGTTTTCCTCTAAGTGCCCATGCAATACCTTGAATTTTTCTTGAAAGTAGAAAAAGGCAAATCCAACGGAAAAACCCTGTCTGCTGCTCTGACCCTGTAAAGGTAATTCCCAATATTACTACCCATAGCAAACTCCCTTTTGTCTCTACTTTCAGATTTGAAAGTAGTACTCTTGATCCACATTCAAAACCTGTTAGTCATACTTCACAAAATATTCTCTGGATCAAATTAAAATGGAAACTAGAAAGAAATTAATATTTTTTGCCTGCACAGACAATTTCTCACTGTTCAAAGATCAAACATGCAAAAGGGGAGATTGTCTGATCAGAAGGTATAATTTGCTACAGAAATCCTGTTGAAACTTTTTATTTCTTAGAGAAGTCAATTTAAACTTTTCTCCCTTGCAGTGACTTTCCTCATAACAGCAAGATACAAGAGCATAACAACCCAATTCTCTCTCTGTTTCCTGTGAAACAATATGTCTGTATTACCCAACACACACCTTTTCCCCTTTACCTTTTTTCCTCCATTTTTCTTCTTATTGCAGGAGATGCAAGAAGCTAACATTCTGGTAGTCATGTATCAAACTGATGCCTCAATTTCTGCAGCACATTTGCACAGTATTTATGAACTTTTCAGAGTTTAATCCAAAGTGTTACATTCTCAGGAAAGGGTGCTTTGAACCATGAAAGAAAGGTCTACATACTTGGAATAGCCAGGCTATTTGATGTACTTCTTGAAATGGGCAGTCTACACCAGTTGAAAACTAAATGTGATCCATAGCCACTACTGAGGAGGAAACAGAGCAAAACATTAAACAGTAAGTTTAGGTACTTAAAAGTTATGTAAATGTATGGTGATTTTCAGAAATGGGGAAGATCGGTACAGCACTCACGTTGTTACAAATGATAACATTCCTGGTGATCTCAGGGTGTTTGCTAGAGCCAACGCATTCGCACTGAAATAACACAAATGAATCTGTGCCTTTGTTGGCGTCTCCTTCCAGAGAACTGTCATCGCCTCTGTTGTCTGACACGTGATTAACATATTTTGAAAGAAACTGATCAATTTATTAACACATCTTTTGGTGACCAGAAAATAGGGATGATATGACTTCCAAATTCCTAGATACAGGTTACACAAATTACTATGAGTTAATTTGAACAATTTCAAAAGACCTGATGTTATCACATAAAACCTGTAGAGATCAAAAAATCAACATCTGGCTCAGACGTTGCTATCTCATTAAAGCTTCACTGAGATACACCTTTACTACTTCATTATAAATTTTCCAATGTAATTGATTAAAAAAAAATAGATGGGGCACCTGATATAATTACGTACCATTGCACAGTACCTGTAAAATTTAGTCTTACATTAGTTGTATGGCAAATGAAAGCACAATGAAGTCCAAATTAGACCAAATGACAGAATTTAAAACAAACAAACAAACAAACCAAACTGCCACAGAAATTATAATTTCTAGGGGAAAAAAAAAAGGAGGGGAATACAGTGAGAGAGGGCATGAAAGCAGCAAAAACTCTTCAAGGATATGTAAAAAAAAAGACAAAAATCAAGTTCTTACTGGCTTTGATTTCAGTTCCTTTGTCCCTTTGAAATTCTCAGCCACAATAAATGAATAACAAACAGCCCTTTTGAAATCCAAAAGATCTAACAATTGCTAGTGCAGTCAGGCTACATTTGTGTGAAAGATACTCTTAAGAACTGCTGAACCTCTACTGAAGTGTTATCATTGTGTTACCTAATTTCTTTAATGTTCTTGTGAACTGTCTGAAATCTATTATACAGATATAGAATATTTCTTTTAAACAGTGTTTGCAGACACCAGAGATGAAAACCCCACAAAATCTCAGTGCCATTCTGTGTTGCAAGGGTAAATAACACAAATAAAGTGATTTATCATTATGTTGTTCTTTGTCATATGTTGTTCTCTGTTTATAAAGAAAGATTTACTAAACAAAAGGGCAAGAAAAAACATATGAAATTTCTTTTGTTGAAAAAGTTATCCTAGTAATATGAAAATTCAAAAATTAGAACAATATTTTAGTAATAAGCTTCAATTCTTTACACCTGGTCCTTCAAGTTATAGTAACATTTGATTAAATAAAAATGAATATAGATTATACAAACCCTAAATGTATGTAGATTATTAAAAAAAAAGGGGAAAATTACATACTGAAGTGCTTCAACTTTTTTTTCTCAGTATTAGATGTATCTGTAGAAATACTAACACTTTAATGATGTCAGTACCTAAGTTACTTCACTAAAGTATTCCATTACTGTCATCCCGTTCCACAATAATGTCTAGAACAGACAAATATCTGGAAAAAAAGTGCACAAGCAAGTGACAGTATTCTTCATCTCAGAAGTGCAACTAAGCAATCTAACAAACCAAAAATGTTAAAAGATGCCAGGCAAACAAGACTTCATTCGTCATGCATGAAGGAATATTTCAATTAGTTTAGTGTGGATTTGTGTTTGCCGGTTGTATAAAACTGTATGTGTTTCCCAAGAACATTTGTTTTCCTAGTAAAGAGCCTTACTTCCCAAATGGTGGGCTCCAGAATCAGAGTGTTTTGGAAATTGTCAGATGGAGCAGACACTACAAATTCATCAAAACCAAAGTGTTTGCAGGAGACAGTTCAATTCTGACAAAGTTGTGACAGAAAGGAGGCAGGTTTCCAATAGTTATCTGCAACGCTAGCTCACCCACCTGCCTTTTACGAAGGCTGTTGGTGGAGTTCCAAGCTCCCAACTTTTCAGCAGTCCACTTGGCAAGCTCTTGAGGAGCTGTGAGTCCTGGCTCCCAGGTTGCTCTGCCTAGCCAAGGCTTCAAGGCTCTTGGCTTGCTTTCAGCTTGCCTGGTGGAGAGTTGAGAAGCCCCCTGAACTTGCATTTCCAGCTCCAAGTGCCCAGCTGCTCAGCAGACCAAGCTTTTATGGACTGTGATCTGGGTCTACCTTTCCAGGTGTAGACCCAGATACTTTATAGCTTCTAGGATCTGTAGCATCCCACCCAGAGAAATTTTCTTACAGCTGAAACATTTTGCTCTGTAATTCAAACTGAAAAACTCAAAAACATATATTATTAACAGAAAATTGAGATCTGTGAAACAGAATTACTTTTCTACCCTCAGGTCTTCTCAAATAATGACGAAAAATATGCTTTTTAAGCTTTTACTTTCCAAAATACAGTTACTTTCCAGATACATCTGCACATAAGATGTTAGAATAGGGGTCTAGAGAATAAAATAATTTGCTGAGTTTACAGGCTACCACTATTGTTTATCATAGGACATTCCATTTCACTTGTAGCTATTCCACTGGTATAAAAAAAGTTCTAAAACAGTGGTTACGCTCGTCTGAAATAGCCCTACTGTTCCCTACTATGTCTTCAGTTCATTTTTAAGGGAACACTAAATAAAAATTTTTCTTTAAAAAAACTTTGGAAAGAGAAAGTCTTATACAGAACCTGCATGCAATGGGAGCTTTTAATGAGAGCAGCAGCATGCCCGTAACATGAATGTTATGTTGTACAAGAAGAGAAGTTCTAAAATGTTAAACAAAAAGAACTAAAATGACATGTGTTCATAAATTCAGAAGTTGTTGGCAACTGAGAATGCTAAAGAGCAAGAGACAGTGCAGAAAAGGGTATGAAGAAAAACAGTGGAGTGAATAGGGAGCATGATAAAGTGAATCAAACTTAAAATGCATAGGATATTAAAAAAATCACAAAATAGAATATTTAAAAAATAAATATTTGAAGTTATAAGTTCAAATATATGATAAATATATAATGAAAACTATACTCTTACATAACCTTTAGCTGTTATTACCAGAATTTTTTTTTAAACTTTGAACTTTAGAACACGTCAGATCAACAGTTTGGCATAAGGAAGTGTAACAAGGAATCATAGGAAGCCATAATCAGGAACCAAAGAAATGAAGTATTTCAGGCAGCTGGTACTACTGAGCAGACATCCATGTGTTTGGCTGAGGGTTTGTGTAATGTAAATGAGTGAATGACATCAGTCAGGAATGGAAAAATGCCATGGAATAACAATTCAAGTCAGGAAGAGAAAAGAAGTAAGAAAATAAGTCAAGAAATCACTAAGTCTTAAAATAATGAGTCAGATATGGCCAAAATCGTCAACATCCCAGCAATATGGCATGAAACTGAATTTTTAAATTTAGACTGTTAAAGAGTTTCAAAATTTTGAATTACATGGTGTCTCTGAGTGGTAACTATATATTGGACGTGTGAAACATATTTGCCTTTTATATTTAGAAATTCTATTTCCAACTTTTCACCTGTAGATATGTGCTATTACAAAAAAATAGTTCTGAGAATATTTCTCTGGTTTCTGATTTTACTGATTTTTCTCCAGGAACAGTTTCTTGTGCTTACAGGAAAAGTTAAAATATTCACCTGTTAAATGGATTAATTTTTGCATGAATGAATGAATGAATGAAGCTGTGGACTGATTAAATCATAGGGGTTTCCATCTCTGAATCTGGAAGTTTCATTGTTTTGTCTGTTGAGCAAAACAGGCAAGGTGGAGGTTATATACTTCACAGTTTAGGTCACATTTTCCTCCCATTTTATTTTGGGGAGCCATACCACAAACCTTCTCTCAGGACCTCCTGTTGGGATCCTACCACTTTTCGCCGTCTGTCAAGGGTTAAAGGAATATTATTCCTCCCCAGTGCTGGATTTTACATTTCCCTTTGTTGAGCTTCATGAGATTCCCATCAGTCCATTTCTCCAGCCTTCTGAGATCCCTCTACACAACCTGGTGTATAACCCACTCCTCCCAGCCCTGCATCGTCAGCAAACTTGTTGACTGTAGACTGTGCCCCATTATCTGGATCATTAATGGAGATGTCAAACAGGATTGGACCCCATATTGAACCCTGGGGTACACCACTGGTTACTGGCCTCCAACTTGACTTAGTGCCACTGATCACCAGCCATTCCCAGCCATTCAGCAGGGTTTCAATCCACCTCACTGCCTGTTCATCTGGCTCATATTTCATCAGCTTCTCTATGAGGGTCTCATGGGAGACACCTTGGAGAACTTTCTGGGGAATCACTTTTCCCAATTCAGATCTCCACTTCACTATGGATAGGTGCTGGGGTCATTTATTTGTTACCCATCAAAAACACATTTGCTCACAGCTATGCCTTTGTTAAAAATGCCTCAGTGGGAGTGCTACACATCACAGAACATCAAAGGTTTAAAACTGTTTGTTGTCATAGCTATATAATTCAGTACAAGTATTCCCAGAAATAACTCTCCTGATCTTTTCCATTATCTGAACAATAACTTATGACTTTGTCACAACTTTAGTGACTTTGAAATATCAAGATAGTACTTAAGGTTTTCAAGAAACTAGCTTTGCTAATCAACAGCATATTCTTGCTCCGTAAATTGGTTTTGCAGTACCAATCTTTGTCTTAATGACAAAAGAAAAGAAAAAAAAAAAAGAAAAAACTCAACTTGTGTTTAGTTTTTTCATTAGGATCTTGGCTTTTTTTTTTTAAACTTAATTTAATTCCCACATTCTTTGGTGTCTTCAGAGGATTATCAATTATGTGGTGATGACACAAAAACTTCTTTACCTCAAATTTGTTTCAAGACTTTTTTCAATTAAAGAACCCACACTCTGTGAAAGCTACATCTGTGTGTTTAAGTAAAAATAATTTGTGCCTCAAAGCTATACAACAGAAGAAGAAGAAAAAAAAAAAGCCTGTCATCATTTCCAAACGCAATCACTGAAAAAAAGTCAAAGGGAAAGAACAGGCCTGTTTTCCCAAGTTACTTATGCGTGCAGGTTTTTTTTCTTGTACCTCATTCTACCATGGTATCGTCTAGTTTTTTCAGACAGTACTTCCAATCTGGTCTCATTCTGTTCTTCACCCTATTGTATTCCTTTGCTTTTTAAAATAGCTTGATCAGGATCTTCTAATAGTCTTTTTCTCAGTTTGATGTCTTTAGTGTCCTTTACAATGTGATCTCAAATTAGGAATTACAATGCAATCTCAAATATACCTCCCAAAATAATATATTGACCCAGCAGATTCAGATCTGTTAGAAAGCTTTCAAAATTGTCTTCATTTTTTCTGGTTTGGTATGACTTTTTCCCCAATAACTTCTTTTATTTTTTGAAGGCATTATAGTTTGAAGTTTTAGGAATGCCTCCTAGTTGGATTACCATTCTTCACTTAACACTACTCCATTAAACATACCTCATTACTCGGAATAAGCAATATTAAAATGCAAGCAGAGTAACAATAAAACTAAAAATCCAGCTGTCTTTTGCTTATCTTGCATTGCAGTAGCACCATTTGTAAAACAGTGAGACGGACCTCTTGCCTGGACCACCTCTAGTGCCTCCTGCCTTCCCTGAGAATAAGAACGATGCTGAAATCTTCGCAGCTCGTGTTCTCATTTACTTTTTCTCCACTTCTTTATCTGTTTCCACCTCTCACTTCTATCAGGGAACTGTGGTTAAAAAGAATGGTTTGATCTGAGGAATCTTCAGTGAAGTAAAGTGTTAACTAATGTATAGCTGAGAAAGAAGACTCTCAGGAAGAGACATCTCTGGCTTTCTTCTCTGCCAAACTCTTAAAACCAAGTGACCCTAAAAGCTGCTATTTGTTTGCACCAGGATATTATTGAGTCTTAAGGAGCCGGTTCCCCTTAGAAATTATCAATGATTAATAATGCAGATTTTAAAAACTCACCATATTATCTGACAAAGTATACCATTAACTAATCTGTTAGTCTTGCATTGTCTTTGTGTTGCTGAGCAAGCTAGCCTGCAACAGAATGAAAGAATGAAATAGCTGATTAGGGAAAGCAATCCTTTACATTTTTCTCATGTAATGTACAGAGTTCTTTTACACCGGCCCCACTCCCAATGTCTCTGCAAAAAGGAGTAGAGTTGGGATGCAGTGCTCTTTCATTTCTACTCTAGATACGATGAGAGTGGAACTGAAGTCTACAAAAAGGCTGCAAAAATATCATGGGTGCCATGGTGACTAGTTTCTTTTTATCTACAACAAGAAGCATGCTGGGGAAAGGAAAGGTTTTGGAAGAGAAAACAAGATAGAAGGTACCCAAAATTCAATGATTATAGCCTTCCTGGATAAAGAGAGTAAACCATGAATTAATCACAAGGGGTAACTTCTGCTATAGTAATTAAGTAATGGAAAATTTTTATTCAACAGCCATTATTTTTCTATTCTGATATGTCAAGAACACTTCTTCAGCACACATGATTATACTTCTGCTCTGCATTTTTTTCTTGCTTTTCAGTTTAACTCTTTGCTGAATCGGAAGCCAGATTTCTGTTAAAAAAAAAATTCCATCTTCATGATTATATAGTTAAACGTGTTGACAAGTGTGAGTATCAAGTCTTTTCAGAACACCTTAATATTATTCTTTTTCTTAGTAAGCAAAGATTTAGTACAGAAAGAAAATATCATAAGTATCATTTGGAACACAATGAATCACTTTCAAATTAAAAAATGTTAGGAAACAAATTTACTAGTGTTCTTTCCTGCACTGCTTCTTCAAAATAGAAGGCTGACACAATATTTACAATTGCTCACTTGAGCACATACATGTACTAACTTAGGTCTTTCTCTTGCTGTCTTTTCAGAGGTGGTTTCTGAGTCTTCATATTCTGGTTAAAACATGTAAAATTTGTCAACTGGATTTTGCAAAGCTTAAATAAAACTGTGATAGCTTAGTTCTTTTTAGGAACTGTGTAAAAAAATAAGCCATCAGGGAATATTTAGATTTAGGAGCATTAACCCCTGAAGACAATATATTGTTCAGATTGCTTGGCTGGTATCCATATAATTCATTAGTGGCTGTTTATGCTGGAACCAGCAAGCTATTTTAATTAGACTGAAAAATTCAAATCCCAGCTATGTTTAGTCATCTAAACATAGGCATCCAGGGCCATTTGAGGTACACAAGGATATCCTGGCTGGCTTCTGGCTGTTTCTCTGGAAGGAGGTGGTCATATATCAAATAATATTTATGTACTGTACTATATTTGCCAGTACTGTATAAGTATCTTGGATACTGTATGGCATTTCAGACAGCATGAGATGATTACGTTTAGACAGCTGGACTTAGCTTAAGGGGCATAATCAAGTGCAAGAATAGGACAATTACATCTGGGTGTCCCTCTGTAGATATCTGTACGAGATAGATTATAGCTAGTGGAGACCAAATCAATACAGTACATGGAGCCTGCAATAGTATAGGATCAGTCTAATGTGGAAACCTAGAACTTGATTCAATTGCTTACACATAGATATTTAATATAATTTGAGTTGGCCTGGGGTATTCTCTCTGCCACTTATCTACCATTCCAGAAAGGTAACCGGTCTCCCACTGCTTGACCCTGGCAAATGTCTCGGGTATCCTAGGGTGTCTCAAATGTCATTAGAGGCTTATATTTAAGCAAAGTAATTAGGGTGCCATTGACTAATTTACTCTCTTTCAACTGACTATAATAGAAGCTCAGATATCTAACTCATGCAAAGACTTTCACTTGAAGACACCTAAAAGCAGTACCTTAATCTCAAATATAACACACTTGCTGTTTATTTGGGTGCACAGCTGTATGCCTTTGCTAATACTAGTTTTCCCTTCTCTGTCTCAGCTAACTGATGTACACTACAGGGATAATGATGTTTTCCTCTATTGCATTGGATTATGTTTACAATAGTCAATAATTTATAAATCTCCTGCTTCCCAAAATTTATCAGAAGAAAAGGTGCTATACATATGCAATTAAGGTTTTGTCTCTCAAAAAGTTTTTCATCACTGCATACTATGATTTATGTTTGATCGAAATGATGGCTTTAAATCTAGTCAGCTTTTTTCTTGCAGACAAATTTTTAGTTTGCCAGTAAAGAAGGGTTTTTACTATGCAGTTTCTAGTTGTTCAGTAGAGGGAAAGCAAATCATGAAGTGAAAACATCACTCCAATGAAATGATGCAATTTACACTGAAAGGGTGATTTTCACTTTTTGGAAATTGCTTTAAAAAAACATTAACAATTAAATGAAAGACAATCTTAGTCAAATATTTTAAACTCCTATGAAACTGAAATACTGCATTAATGTGGCATCCACAACAATCTAGTATAGGAAACAATTTAAAAGAAAACAGACTAAAATAACAAGGTAACTGAGCTCCATTTAGATCACTTTTGTCTATTGTCTTCATTTGGGAAGGTGCTTTAACATGTCTTCCTTAAACTAGGCATATGAAAATATGAAGTGATTAACCCCAACCTTCTTCTCTTTAAAAGGAATAACTCTGCTACTGCAAGGATTGACAGCAATTTTATTACTACCTTCTTCATTGTGATGGGTTGACCCTGGCTGGATGCCAGGTGCCCACCAAAGCCGTTCTATCACTCCCCCATCCTCAGCTGGACAGGGGAGAGAAAAATATAACAAAAAGCTTGTGGGTCAAGATAAAGACAGGAGAGATCATTCACTAATTACCATCACGGGCGAAACAGACTCAGCTTAGGGAAAATTAGCTCAATTTGTTACAAATCAGCCAGAGTAAGGTAAATGAGAAATAAAACGAAATCTCAGAACACTTTCCCTCCACCCCTCCCTTCTTCCCGGGCACAACTTCACTCCCGGATTTCTCCACCAAGCCCCCCCAGCGGCACAAGGGGGACAGGGATGGGGTTTACGGTCATCACATGTTATTTTCTGCCGCTTCACCTCCTCAGGGGGAGGGCTCATCACACTCTTCCCCTGCTCCAGCGTGGGGTCCCACCCACGGGAGACAGTCCTCCACAAACTTCTCCAACGTGGGCCATTCCCATGGGCTACAGTTCTTCACGAACTGCTCCAGCATGGGTCCTTTCCACGGTGTGCAGTCCTTCAGGAGCACACTGCTCCAGCGTGGGTCCCCCACGGGGTCACAAGTCCTGCCAGAAACCCTGCTCCGTGGGCTCCTCTCTCCACAGATCCGCAGGTCCTGCCAGGAACCTGCTCCAGCGCAGGGTTCCCACGGGGTCACAGCCTCCTTCGGGAACCCACCTGCTCCGGCGTGGGGTCCTCCACGGGCTGCAGGTGGATATCTGCCCCACCATGGACCTCCCTGGACTGCAGGGGGACAGCCTGCCTCACCAGGGTCTTCACCACGGGCTGCAGGGGAATCTTCGCTCCGGCGCCTGGAGCATCTCCTCCCCCTCCTTCTTCACTGACCTTGGTGTCCGCAGGCTTGTTTCTCTTACATGTTCTCACTCCTCTCTCCGGTGGCTATTTTCTCCCCGTCCCAACTTTTTTTTCCTTCTTAAAAATGTTATCACAGAGGTGTTACCACAATCACTGATTGGCTCGGCCTTGACCGGCGGCGGGTCCGTCTTGGAGCCGGCTGGTATGGGCTCGCTCTCTCTCGAACACAGGGGAAGCTTCCAGCAGCTTCTTACAGGAGCCACCCCTGTAACCCCCCCCGCTACCAAAACCTTGCCACATAAAACCAATACATTCATTCTTCAGAGCAGTAAAATTAGAAAAAGTCAGGCAGAGCTGATCAGGTCAGCTTTGCAGATCTTAGCAAAGACAGCTTCATGTCAGTATTTGAACTGAAACTTGGAATTCTTTCCAAAATGCAGGGATCTGAATTTGTCTATTCCACCAGCAGTGCAGCAGCTGTTTTCCTCTCTGTTCCTGAACACCATGAGTGTTTCTTCCATGAACAGCAAGAGCATGGAAGGCTGTAGAAGTACACCTCAAAATACTTAACTAAGTAGACCTCTCAATGCAATGGCATTACTGCATGGCAAAAGTTCCTGGAATATGGTGGTAGGCTGTTCCCGACCACACTAAAAGTTGTTCAATAAAAGTATATTTGAAAGTTGTTCTTTACATTGGAGCTTTGTATAGCATATTCAATATGACAGGTTTTGATGGGTTTCTTGCTCAGATAGGACTTGAAATCAGTGAGAATAATCTGAATTATATCAGCCAGTGCTCATTTAGCCTTTGGTTAATCTATGACAATAGATTTCCTTGTTTCCACACTTGTCTACTGGATGATACGGCTGGATATCATGGATATGACAAATTATGCAGATCAGAATCAATCTATGCACTTTTACTCATCACAACAATATTTTTTAGAAAGTGTGTTTTCATCAGATTAATGACCTGTTATTCTGTTTAGCACTTAGTGGCTAGGGAACAGATGTTACCAAAATGTAGATGAGTTTGCATGAGGAAATCAGAATTCCCAAGTCACTACAATAGAGATATTTAATTCGTTCAGAAACATTAATTACCTTTATAATATTCAGTAAATGATTTCACAGGTAATAAAAATCTTAAAGGTAAAACTTGGCTAGAGTCTTCATTAAAAAAACCATAAAACCCTGATGTTGCTTTTACTAGCATTATGTCAATGGTCACTTTTGCAACATTAGAATTACAGAAATGGAAAGGGGATCCACTGAGCCTGATTGTGACATCTAAGTCAGCCATGATATGCCAATTTTGGGCACCTAAGATGGGCTTTGAGGGATGGATCTCTTTTACCCTCAAGATGAGTGCAATGTAGGTGTTTATGCCTGAGGTAATCATCTAGCTTCCTTGTATAGAATTTGGAGAGTTGTAAGCATTTGAAATAGCCATATGTAGAGCAGTATTTATCTTATTTTAAATGTAGACTGTAGGAATTCAGTTGAATTCCAGGAAAACCTATTACTTTCTATTGACCATGAAGAAAGTCTTTGAGTTTAGCTCAGATGTACACCTCTACACTGTAGTCATCTAAATTTGACATACAGAAATGGACACTTGGTCCTCCTAAGGGAAGTGCCTAAAATACATGAAAATATATTGAGTCTTCAGAAGATTTCCAAAGAGAGCTCATCTTTTTTTTCTGGTGGTTGTCTAAGGAACTAACAGTGTGATTGGTCCTAGAGGCACTTCTTTTTATAAATCTACCCAATAAATTTCCCTCTAACAACACAGCCATCTGATGAAGCAGAAAGAGTTCTTTTTTTTTTTTAAAGTAACAAGCAAACAATTTCTTCATATTTTGAATTCTCTCTTTCGAACACCACAAACAAAAGGCATCACATCCTGAAGCTCCTATGTACATAAGGACAACTTCATCAACAACCCCTGTGGGCACTCTGTGGACTGAATCTTTATCAAATGTCATATCTGGACCACTATGCAGCCAGGAATGAAAAAGTCCTGGAGTCAAATGTTGAAAAAGCCAGAAAGGCAATTTTCACAAAGAGAAGGCACGGTTGTTTAGTCATCCCCAGCCTCTGCAATCTGCAGATGTTTTAGATTAGACTGTCTTTGTATTGAAAAAGTGAAACAAAATAAATTGTTCCATCAGGAGTAGAAAAAGTGATGTCTGGTTTCCTATGGCAGATCTTCATCTACCCTTGTGCCTCCCAGCTCTTCACCATGTCATTATTATATCCATTTGACACATCTTTCACCATAGTGTTGAGTGTTTTCTTACAACACTCTTAGCTCCTATGTTCTCAAGGAAAGTCCGGTGGGCCCCTGTCCTCAGTAGGTAAGGAGTTCATAAAATTTTAAAAAACGCATTTCTATTATGGATTGTCAGCAGGTGCAGATATTTTAGAGATATGTGGCCTGCAGATTTTGAATGGACAGGAAAATGTTGCCTAAAAAGGATGGGAAAACTCATGAGCTTTCCAGAACTTTCCCACAGTGACGTCATAGAAACATATAGATTAGAAGGGATCCCCAGAGGTCATCTAGTCCAACCTCCTGCTCAAAGCAGGAGTTACGGCAGGTTGCTCAGGGTCTTGTCCAGTTAATATGAAAGTATCTCCAAGGATTAAGATTCCTCAACATCTCTAGGACTCTTTTACAATCTTTGACCATCTTCATGGAAAAACATGTTTCCCTTATATTGAGTCAGAAATCCCCATGTTCCAGCTTGTGACCATTGCCTCTCATCTTTCCACTGTAAAATTCTGAGAAGCATTTGGTTCTGTCTTTTCCCGTTATGCAGCTGTAGAAGTTGTACATCACTAATAGGGCCTCTGCCCAAAACCCGGAGTTCAATTTTGAAGTCACAAAGTCATCGTCAAAGACTTGGTCAAAAATGCATAAATGCTGAAGTACTTGAAGGGATGAGAAGTGTGCAGTGTAACTGCATAAGAACTTTTTGAATAGGAAATCATCACTATAAACAGGATGAATACCAACTAGATATCCTAATCAGTAGGCTGAAGTCAAGTTCTACTTTGCTGGCTTTCATTCTGGCCTCATGTTTCCAAGGATATTCAGCAGCCTACCTTCACCAAAAGGGTGAATACCTTATTCTTAGGAAAACATATTTTACGATGTGCATTCAAAAATGTTAAACACAAAGATCTACTTCTCACATGATTGTTTCCATCACCAGGTTATTTTACAAAAAGTGTACACTATAACTACAAAAGTACATGTACACTTCCTACAGAAGTTTATCCTAGCCTGAAGGTCTTTTGCTTTTAAGAATCTGTCTCAATGAACCTGTATTCTGATTCAGATGTTATGGTAAGACATTCAAAATGCAAAGTCCAGATCCAATGGAAAATTTGGTTTGTGGAAAAATCTGCAAATAAGTCTTAGAATTAGCGAGTTTTTTAAGCCAGTATGAGGATATTCCAGCTGAACCACTGAATCATCACTGCAAGTGTGAATGTCACTGCAAGTAACTCAGCCAGTCTTACAGACAGTGATGTATGGATCAATGAGATTTATGAGGAAAGATTCCATCAGCTGTTGAGTAAAGTGAAAAAGTGATCTCAAAAGCCATGGATGGTTTTAGGATAATGATATGCAATTTATATTATGGGACCACATACCAACACCACATATATTCACAAGCAGACTTCAACATGGCCAAAATAAACTCCGAAGCCACTATAAACCAGCCACTTAAGCTCAGAAGGGGAATTCAGAATGATAAGGTAAGTGCCAAAGTTCTTCTTGGGTGGAACAAGGGGACACCTGGAAGTCTCAGAGCAGCATTTTTAATACCTCATGGGATAAACACAAGACACCTGATAGGAAAAACCTAGGGCAAGAGCAAAGGAAGGCTCTGAAATTACAGTGCCTTCCTGGACCACTATGCTTATTTGACATCCTAAGTAAGAATTTATTTTAGAATGAAAGTCACAATCCAAAACCTTCTACTGGACTTAAGGTAGTTAGTGTAACCCATATATAATCAGAAAGGAGTGATCATTTTCTTTATGAAACAGAAAACAAACCTTTTTAATGTAGTTGAGTGTTCACTTTGGAAATGGGAATTTCTTCTTCCCATTTTTTTGTGTTGGAGGGAATGACCACAGCTGTTTTGTGCCTAATGTTATATTGTAATAGATTGTCTGAATATGTTATCAGGAGATAAAGCTACGATACATTCTTCCATCTAGCCACACTTTTCTATATATAAGAAAAAGAAAAAAAAAAGACAAAAGAAGTCTAGGGCCATTTTAAAAAAAAAGGAGACTATTGATGTAAGTATTAGATATCTGAAATTTGAGGGCAAGAGGTACAGGCCAGTATTCACAGGCCAGTTTTTCATGCTGCTTGCTGAGAAAAACAATTTCTCCCTTTCAGGAAAACTCAGTGACACACAGTCCATGAATGATGCTGAATAAGGACATTTAGATAGGAATATTTTCCATATGAGAATCTCATGTAAATTGCCCCTTATAGGCACCACAGCCAAGGTAACTTCTGCTTTAGGGGCAGAAGAGGTAGAATTGGAAGTCATCATTAGTAAGTTAAAAATATTGCTGGGAGGTATTGCAGGGCCACATGATAATCAACTTAGAGGCGCAAGTTCATGAAAGACAGTAAAGAAAAGAAAAGCTGTGTATTTAAAAACTTACAGCAAGAAAAATGTGATACGTCTTTGCAATAGAACAAATGCCTCAACCTAAGCCAGTGGGTGTTCTGGAAGCTTGTCCCAAGCTGTACTCCAAACTGCATAATCGAGATGCTCTTTGCTGTAAATTCATAGATCCATGGTTTCTTCCTATGAAATTATTAAAAAAGTTAGCATCAGCAGCAACCATTCATCTCTGAAATAAGACAATATTCAATCATGAATAAAGAAAAAAGGTGGTGTTCTTTAGGAATGTTACTGTCAGAGACAAAGAGGTATATTTTTGGTTCTAGGGAAGAAAAAAAAAATTGGTGCTCTATAATTTTCACTACCTCCATGTGGATTTCCTGTGGACTGCTGCTTCCTTTATTCTATTATTACAGAAATATTAGTCAAAAAAATAAGAAGTGACAGCAGGTCAGAAGGAGGACAGAGAAGAATGCGGGTGTTGATAGTTTCTGATCACTTTCTGCTTCTCAGCAAATCATTAAAAGAATACAAAATTTAATCAGACTTACTTTTACTGAAGACTTACTAGGGATTGTTAACACAGCAGATTTTCTTCTATTACTGTTAACATTAATAATAACACTTTGTTCATTTACTTGCTTGTCTGTAACATTCAGAAATGTTTTGTGGATTCGGTGTTGGTGGGATATATTACATCTGTGGAAAATTTGGCTGACTTGCTATTTATATCTGTAATTGTTTCTAGCATAGTTTAGAAAAAATGTACAGATGTAAAGGTTACAATCTTCTGAGTTCCAGTTTTATAAATTATTATAGATATAAAAACATCTAAAATTTTTCAAATGTTCATGGAAGAATTGTGCACCAAAGAGAAGATGTATCTAGCTTAACTTTAAACATCTGTGATGTATACATCCAGAACAAAGCTAATAGGAGAGGCTTTTTTTATAGAAAAAGAAAGAGGAATTAGTGCTTTTTAGGGTGCGATTAATCTAATCTATTTTAGGTATTTAATTTATAATGAGATGAATTAGATGTTCTGATTCATCTCTGTTTACAGTTAAGGGAACCATAGGTGACCAGCTAAGCTCTACAAGCCAGCTCTTTAAATTTTATGTTAGATGAATTTCAGCCTCAATTTCTAGTTTCACTAGTTTTTAACAGGAATGGAACATTTATTGAACTGAATAGCCTTGAAAAATACCATTCTGCTCGTTTTCTACGATCCTCCTATACTCACCATTTTACATCAGATATGTAACCTGTTTTACTACTTTTAAGACTTCATTTGTAGCACCTAACCTGCTAGAATCCAAACCACAGTCTTCCTTGATCGAAATGAACATTGTTTACTCCTGACCTTTGAGCAGCACTCATGCCTATGTGGTAGAAACACAGCCAGGATACTCATAGCCCACTTATTCCAGAAATTTTCTCCTGTCCTTGTGTTTAGAATGTTTTGGGCTACCAAGGAAAAGCAGGGAGAGTAAAGTTCCCCCATCCTTATTTTATTTTACACATTCATTAAGCATAAATCTCCCAAATCTTTCTTCAGCTATTGTTATACCTCCTGTGGGATACATCATTATATTTCCCTTATAAGTTCATACTGAACACCATATAAAACTCACTCTGAGTATCCAGGTATCTGTCTATGTGCAATATGAGTCATTTTTCTTTTCAACAAAGCAGGTGGCTGCATCTTCAGAGACTAGAAGATAAAACTTAGTAATCATAGTGTCTGAGCTGCATTCATATTGCTGACTCAACAGCTGACATTATCCAGTAGTGAGTGCTGTGGGAGTTAAAATATAAATGGAGGATCAAATAATAGAGGATAGCAGAGTAAAATGCAAATCGAAGACTATATTTCATGGGAAGTAATTTCACAGGACAAAAAACGGCTGCATGCTCTAAATCTGTAATAACAACTTTAAAGCCATATGCTGTGGTGAAACTGTACCTCTCACATCTTACATTAGGGCTGGAATTTGAGATACTGAAAGCTTGAAGATTCTCCTTTTTAAAAAGTCAACATACTTCCTTGTATTATAATTATAATATCAAGGCTCACAAAGGGCTGAGTTAGTGGGATTCTTCTGGAGTACAGGGACATGTATATTTTTTGCTTCCTGCCTATAGTTCCTGTATAGTCAGTAAGACTTTATAAAGCTCTTTTTCTATTGTCTATGACCAGAAAATACCTAGAGAGTAATATCTCTGCAGTTGCCTTAATGCTCCTTGACATTCATAAAGTTATGAACAAATAAACCCAGGTCACTGAAAATCATCCACAACAGAAGAAAAAACAGTGAAAATGGGGTTAAAAAAAAGAAGGAAAGAGATACACAATGTGAAATAACCTGGCTCCTCTAAGAAGTCGAGAGTAAGAGGAAAGAGAAGGAAGATAAGAAAAACAGTGTCAAATAGTCATGGAGAACCACAAAGTAATCACAGCAGGGTGCCTTGATATTGCTTTGCAGTGTTTTCACTGTGATGTTGCATCAATACAAGAGTACATTGGGTCATGTCAGGGTACATGTTGCAATTATTTTGTAGTTCTCTGTGACTTTATTCATTGACTTTATCATCTCTTGAGCTCTTCACTGTTGAATACCACTCAGTTAGGTATTCAAAGCACTGGAAGGCTCCTAATATACTTTAAAATTTGGCACTTCTGTGTGCTCAGTTATTTTTCAGACCACTCTTACAGAACTAGTTCTGGAATGAATTACCTTGAAGCCTGGGGGAGGTTGGGGAGGGGGGGGGGAGATCAGTTCATGTCATATTATATAAATCCATGGACACATGAAAAAATTGGCAAGAACTGGCAGAAGAGGGAAAAAGTGCTTGAATGGAGTTTTTAAAATTTCATGTATCAAAGGGCAGCTCTAGATCAATTAGAGACATTCATAAGAAAAAAATAGAATTGATGGCATTAAGCATAATACACTCTTTTTAAATCTCTTACACTTGCTTTAAATAGAATTCATGGTCCTAACAGAAAAAATATTCTTGTGTAGCCCATGCAGCAAAGCCCTGGTGATCAGATTGATCCATGAGAATCATTTATATCTCATGAGCATTTAGAAATCAAGAAGCATTTCAGCAACAAAATAAAGTGAAACAGGTCTAAGTGATGACAGACAATGGCGCCATATGCTCAACATAATAAGAATAACTCAGGCAGAGTGTTTCCTGCCAATTACTTACCCATTCTCTCATTTGCAATGATGATCTTGGTGGGAAACAGAAATTGAGTAACATCCAAGCTAACAGATGTCTCTCAAGAAGTGGCTTTTTCTATACTTAGCAGATCTACAGTTTAGAGCACAGTAATCCCTCTGCATCATGGAGAAATATGACACCTAATCACGTTTCATTGCATGGACACAACAAATGGCACAACAGGTAAATACCTTTTCTGTCACTAATCAATAATTTTCTTCAAAATTACTTATCACTGCTACTCCAGCTTCAAAAAAGAGAGGAAGATTTAGTTTCTCTTTTTCTGCAAATTACCTGCTTAAGACAGGTTTTTGCTTACATTTTTCCCTTCCTACTGGAAGACATAACGTAGCCATTGCTGCCATAAAATAGGTCTAGCTGGTGCAAAAGGTATCAAGACCATGATTTCTATTTTTATAATAGCAGAGCTTTTAAAATTGATACTTAAGCTCCTGAGCAACTATCCTGACTTTCCAAAACATTAAGTAGTAAACGTAAAGTCATTTTTTAAGAAGTTACTAAGTATTACGGACATGACTCATAACAGATATACACGTAAGTGTTAATAGAAAGTCATTGTTAGAGAGGTTTATAAGGTTAGGTTTGTAATTTTTGTTGTAATAGAAATATAGGTTCCTCTACTGAGAAGATAGTATGGCTTATAATGGCCAGATGAATTCCAGATGGAGAAAAAGTGTAAGTATCAAGACAGGTTAATGGTATATATACAGGGTGCAGAAATAGCCTCTTGTGAGTTAAACAATCTGTCACATTGCCCAAATATTGAATTTTGCATATGGAGTGAATAAAAGAAGAGAGAAATTAAGTTTCTGGGAGCCATTCACATATGTTCTATCACAGAAATTTTATACCTAATTTATTTTTAAAACCATTAAAAATGACAAATTATAATAAATGCAATTTTCCAGTAGACAATCCTTAGCAGGAAAAACTACAATGCAAATTACAATGAAAAATCCAATCAGCTATGCTTATCCGTTAGTGCAGGTACCTAAATCCTTTTAACAGTAGTGAAAGTGTTGTACACATATAACTGGGAGAATTCAAACCTTATAATTTGTTGATGAATTTGTTTTATGGTCTTCAACATTTCTGTAAATTTTAATGGGGATGCATAATTATAAAAGCAATTTTCTTTTCAGGAGTAAATACTCCAGTGAAACAATCCTCTTACATTATGTTGCATTATTATTAGAATAGAAATGCAGCAAATCCAGCCCTGTAATCTGTCAAAGTTGGCTTTAAATATGCCCCAAACTGCCAGGATATATTTAATCAACTAACTCGCTGTGGTTGTTTTATTTTTTTTTTCTTTTATTGTCCACTTTCTTTTTACTTATCTGAGAAATGGGATTTTGCTTTGGTTTATATACCACAAGCTGGGAAAAATCATTATCAAATTTCCTTTACACTGATTCTGAATTCATTCAACTATGATACGTGATCAAATGTGTATTTTTTAAAATAATCTTCCATGTTTTGTGTCACAACAACCATGACTTTGTTTCATGTGGTAATTAATAGGAGTTCCTGTTAGACACAGAGCATATTCTGAATGCAGAAATAGAAAATCTGTAAATTGCCCTGTCAAACCTCATAAATCATCTGGTGCCCAAAGCGTGTAGCTCATGTGCACTGTTCTTTCTTTGTGCTTTGAAACTTCAAGTTTCCTCAAAAAAAAGAAAGAGTTAGACATAGCATCCATTTATACAGTAGATGAAAATTACTTGAGGAAGTCATGGTCAATGAGACATCAGACATGGATAAGGACAAGTGAAACTGCATATATTCACTCACCTGACTAACTGGCCAGCTGTGTTAGGTTTAGTATAAATATAACCCTTCAGGAACTCAAGAGAATTTTCACTAATTGTCCTACAAACTTTGTCACCATTCTACCTCTATGTCACATATACGTAATTATGTTCATATGTGGCTACTTTAATTCTGCTCCAAACTCACCACTCTGACAGGCAGAAATCATCGGAACAGGAGAACGCACAAAGGGCATGCTCATTTATTTTGGAAGAATCCCTGTACCACTTTGAAAAACACAACATAACTCACTGTGCCAATTATCAGCCGCTGCTGGATCTTTTTCATGAAAGGAGATCATTCAAGGTAAAGTCATCCCTAAGCGGGCTTTGGGAACAACAAGGGCGCAGCTGAGATTGAATGGCAATCATGAAAAGCATCGCCACCGAGTGTGAAAACTCAGTTTACATTTTGATCATTCCACTAATTTCAAAGTAAAACTTCACCATATAAAAATATTAGCACTTAATATTTACTCTGTGCAGGGCGCATGGCTGCAGGAAAGACAGTGAAGAGCAAAGCCTTAGGGGAATGTTTTGCTACAGGAACTGTTGGCATCTGATTTTTACTTCAGACCAATGTAAATGTGAATTAACAACACTAGTATAAATAGTTGCATGATAATGTAAAACAAGTCCCGGTAAAGGAACAACAAGGTTCCAGAGAGGCACTTCAGTCTGATTTCTTTAGGACATGAATGTTATGTCCCCTGTTTGTGTATGTGCCAGTTGTTATGAAATCAGGATGTCTGGTCTATTCCCTCTTAGCATTCCCTTGCCAGTATTAGGGAGAGCAACCATGTGCCCAAGCCAAAGGGTGAAATCAGATGCAAATATCAAAGAAATGACAGGTTTTTTGTTCTGAAGCAAACTACGCTGATCTTGTGCAAGGCTGCTCAACAGGAACACCGTACAATCCCAATCACATAATTTACTCAAATGACTGCTTACCACCCTCATTCCCTCCCAAATAATGGCCAACCTCTATTTATGCTTTCCCCATTTGCCACGGTTTTGTTGACTTTATATACCTTGATTTGCTATTTATCATATAGTTGCCCAGGTAGGCTTTATGCTGATAAAAAAAAGTGCACGGGTTTTCTGAATGGATTCACTGCCTGTGCAAGCACTGAATGTGCTTAGAACAAGAACTAAAAAGTGCCTGGTCCTTAGGCACCCCACTGCTATTACAAGTTCCCTGAGCACAGCTGGGCCCTAAACACGTGGCAGCTGATGTGGTCTGTGGGAGGGGCAGCAGTGAGGTGGAAAAGGCAGCTGACCCCAAAGCCCCTTGCTGGGTGTGGAGTGTGTGGTGTTGAGCTGGCTGGACCAGAGGCAGGTCTATAGAGCTGGCAGGATGGAAGTTGCAGAGTACATTCTCTCACTGAGCAATTTTTGCTGTCCTGAGGCCAGTCACTGTTCCCACTGAGGAACTGCTGCCTTTAGAAGGGGCTCGTGTTCCCCTCTGTGCACCATCCAGGAGAGGCTTGAGAAAGATATGATTGTACGGGTAAGACTGAAATGATTCTTTCCCTTGGTCTCAACAGGAATAAACCTTCAGAGTAATTTTGTTTACAGCGTAACTGGAGCTTGCCAGTTATGTATCACATAGTTTGAGCCCTTCCATACTTAAATATTTAGTGTGGTATAGGATTTGCCTATTTGAGAGGAAGATAAGGCAGCTCCAGAGAGGGATTCATCCCATTCTAAAGTAGGTTTCTGCAATCAGTAGGATAAATAATCCTGTGGAAACACATTTCTCTCTTCATGGACTAGCTTTAGGTCAGATGCTTACTACTTATGTAGCTAAAGTTTCTTAAGAAGAAGCTTACACGAAGAATTGTTTTTTATATCAGTGCAGCTGTGTTTATGCCAGAACTTCATATTCTGACAATTCCTAAAATGTAGGTAAGCATAAAAGTCAGCATGAATTTGAAAGATAGAGGCTCTCAAAAGGAGCGATTAAAAGAAGGCAATTACATGGGAATAGATAAAAGAAGGGATGCAAAACTGTAAATAATGGAAAATAACCTCTTGCTTGAGCAAGGTGGTGCTTAATAATTACAAAACCTATTAAGTTACCCTTTGAAGATTTGATGTAATTTCAGCTTGATAAGAAAACAACATTTTTTTGAAGTGATAAAACTAAGATGTTAAATAGCTTACTCTTCCTCTGCAAACTAGAAAATAAGTTTATATCAATGCTTTTTACAAAGAAAAATTATTCATTCTTTCAGTAAAGGTTAGATTTAGCTACTTTCCTCATACTACATAGTCATTCATATTTTATGAATGATTACATTATAGCCTTGGTTCTGTCACTATGTTATTCATATTAAAATGTGACTTAATGCTTACTGACAACACTGGATTAAGCCATCATTGCTCCATAGTTTGGAGTTGACCAAGATCAGCAGATCCTGAGGATCTAGCTTATGTGTAGAAAAGATTCCATTGAAAAAACACTGGGAACATTGGGATTACACTGAAATTTTCAAACACATATTGTACCCGAGTGTTGAAACCTTAAAATATTTAGAGGTTTTTTTCTGCTTTTGCATTATTTTTTTTATTACTTTTGAATATCTCTTCATTATTGTATTCCCACTCTGATGGAAAAAAGTCTGCCAAATTTTTAATTTTCACTTTTATTTAGACTGAAAGAACATTTAAAGCATTTGGCCTTTCCTATAAAATATGAGATTCCCATATTTTAGTGAGCTCTAATTGAGATACAAATGCTACCTCCTTATATTTATTTGCAACTGGTCTTTATTCTCTTTTCTGAGAAGCAGAGGATAGTGTAAGAAGAAGATATAACTTGTCATTGCTGATTCTAGTTCCCTAATTCTTTGCCTTGAAACACATAAATACTAATATGTTTATCAAAGTAGCAGAAACTAGTTTTTAATGATGCTGATAACATAATCATAAATTTTCTTACATTGTATTTGCTATTGTCATTAGATGGTGCCCTGGCTTCAGTTGGGATAGAGTTAATTTTCTTACTAGTAGCTGGTCTAGTGTTATGTTTTGGATTCAGCATGAGAAGAATATTGATAACTCACTGATGTTTTCATTTGTTGCTAAGTAGTGTTTAGACTAAGTCAGGGATTTTTCAGCTTCTCATGGCCAGCCAGCAAGAAGGCTGGGGGTGCATAAGAAGTTGGGAGGGGACACAGCCAGGGCAGCTGACCCAAGCTGGCCAAAGGAATATTCCACACCATATGATGTCATGCTGAACAATAAAACTGGGGGTAGTTGGCCGGAGGGTGGCAGCCTGCTGCTTGGGGACTGGCTGGGCATCAGTCAGCAGGTGGTGAGCAATTACATTGTGTGTCAGGTTTTTTTGTACATTCTTTTTTAAAAATTATTATTATTTTTCCTTCCTTTTCTGTCCTCTTAAACTGTCTTTATCTCAATCCATGAGTTTTACCTTTTTTCTAACTCTCTCTCCCATCCCACAGGGGAGGGAGTGAGTGAATGGCCTTGTGGTATTCAGTGCCTGCTGGGTTAAACCATGACAGATGGTATTATAAGTGACATTATTATCAGTACCTATTTTAGAATAATAAGAATTTAAATTAATAGAAGCAATCTGCAACTTGGGTGATTGACGTTTCTAAGCCCTGCGTTAGTTTAGGTGTAAATGTGATACATCCATTATGTCAGATTTTTTCCTTGAAAAGTTTGTCCTAGAAACTCATATTTGATGTGGCTGCAAGTAACACTGACAAGGGTGTATCTTGTTTATCGATATCTGCAGAGGCATTTATTTGGATACAGAAGTGTGGTGAGTCAGCATCTTTTTTTCAAAATAAGACCTTACCACTTGATTTTAGTAAGAATCTTACCCTGCTTGGAGATTTAGGAAGGAAGGGAATTAAAAATGGAATGACCATGGTATGAGGAAAAGGTGTGTGTTTTCTTCCATACTGTATTCTATCATGCAAGTTTGTTTTGAATGCACATAGCATTGTGTGCAATTCGTATTACAAATATACTACTGTTATTACTTTTTATGCTCCAGATCTGGAGTTTACTGATATATCTTAGTAAGCAACAACACAGCAGTAAGATGACAGTGAGAGAAATCTGATATTTTTGTTGCTGCTGTGCCCAAGAACTCTAGTCATGGACAAGGATGTATCAACAGAGACTCAAGCTATGTTGAATTCATCTCATCTAGATTTAAGTGCTTAAGTGAGGATCTAGATTAGTAGTGTAGTACTGATATTTTATAGTCTACCTAACAGAAAGCAATAGACTATCAGTGCAACTCTGTGCATCTAAGATCTACTTGAATTATGAGATCCATATGAATAGTCTATGAACTATGTATATAAACACTTACAGGATTATTAATCTTATGCTTAAGCATCAATAGCCCATGAATATTCCAATTTATATAAGGCTTGTGCCCATGAGAAAAATTCTTTTGATGATTTGGCTAGGTTGATGCAATCTTCTGTGTAGAGACACTTTTATTCTGATTTTATTGATTTTATTGACATCAGTAAAGCGTTTTCTTAAATGAAATCAATATTAGGCATTCTTTAGCAAAACTGACAGTTCCCACACCCGTGCTGTTGCAATGAGTACAATTTTGAAATGCAAATTAGGCCATTTTTAAAATAAGCATACACTGTAAATTTATGGATTCAGAAAATTTGGCACAAAGAGCAAAATGTTTCTCTGCAGATATCTGTGGATTTGTTTCATATGCCTGCTGAGGCTGAAAGGCAGATCCAGAGTACTCAGTTAAAACGGAGATAATTGTAAATCTTCCACTATAAGGGGAGGTGCAGAGGTGGTGAATGATTACTGGGGAAAAAAAAAAAAATTAGTGGTAATTTTATTATCTGGTAATGCACAGATAAAGCAGCCAAAGTCCAGTGTTACCCCATCACCTTTCCCTGTTTAGTTCCTTTTTATATTTCTGCTTAAGATTTTTAAAATCTTCATTAACCTTTTTCAGCAGCTTCTATATTAAAACAGGTAAAGACTGGCCTACCCCCAAATTATTTCATGTATGACCTTGAGTTTGATTGTGAAAGACAGGAGCAGATTTCTGATAATTCCTATAAATATTACTTTATATTACATTCTTTCTGTACAAAATCCTATAGGTTCCTTTACATTTGCTTAGACATTATTTTTCCTAGGCATTCGAGATAAGGGACTCTTTGTGAAATAAGAGCTAACTGCTGCACAATGTCTCCATTTAGGAATTCTTAACATTTTTGCACTTCTCTTATTCTTCTGTTATTAAGTTTTGTAGTTCATTAGCTCTGTTTGTCTAAAAATATTTTTAATTCCTGAAGCCTCAATTTATCCCTCACCTTCTTAATGGACTTTTAATAAGTCCTTATACCTTTCCACTTAAAATTTGCTGTGATAATCAAAACCTTCACCTCCTTTGCGTTCTGGTTTGTGTTACATTTTGTCTATTATCAGACTTTCAGAAGAGATGGGAGAATTAGATCCATTAACTTTCTTACTTTTTTTCCCTCATTTTGTACTGCTAAAGGCATTAGTAAACTGTTCCTGCACTCATCCTTGTCAGGAAATATCTGTTGATTCTTCTGGGTTGGTTCAATTAAGGTATTCTCGTAAACTTTTGTTTTACATGCAGTGCTTGACTTAAGTCTTCCTTTTCTGAAAAAGGACAACTAGTTACTTCTTGTACAAATAACCAACTGTCAGTATACTTTTCCAGTTTCAGCCTCAGTGTTTTTCATGTCGGCAGTCAATGCAATGAAATTGCTAATGCTGAGACTGACTTGTTTCTGTGCTTACAATCCCTACTTACCAAGAGCAGAAAGCCACACTTGACAATGTTTTGAAGTAGTGAAATTGCCTGTAGGATTTAAAAGCTTTTTACACAGAATAATAGGAACATTTTCTAATTAATAATTACTGTATATGCAGTGGTTTTAATTTTTTGTTTGTTTTGTTTCCTATTGATATGAATTGATGAAGTCTTACAGTGGTTGGTGTTAGCTGTATCCTTACAGGTCAATATATTGTAGAAATGTGGAAGATGGCTTAAATGTTTAAAATTGAGGGTTTTGGAGACTCTGTATGCTGAAGGAAAACTCCAACTGATTAAGACGACAAGGCCTTTCAGACCACATGTGACAAGTGGTATTTTAACAGTTTTTTCTCTTTTTCTGTGATTATTGTTACAGATTCTCTCCTTAGCAATTGAGATTTCTGGAGGAATTTTTCTTCTTTCTCTGAGGGGTATTTGTCCAAAGAAATAGCAGTTTCATAGACTTTATGAGTATGCTTTGTGAAGAGGAAGATTTTTGAATCAATACAATGTCTGATCTTCTGTCTTCCAACAGCCTGTGGAAATCCAGTATGAAATTCATTTAATCATTTCTGGTGCTCAGGCAATGTTCCTACCTCTTCCAGCCCCTGTAGAAGTGGTGCTCATCACAAAGGACTATTTATCTAGGTTGCCTATAGAGGTGGTAGATGCCTGTTGTGGTTTAACCCCAGCCAGCAACTAAGCACCATACAGCTGCTCACTCACTTCCCCCCCACCCCAGTGGGATGGGGGAGAAAATCAGGAAAAGAAGTAAAACTCATGGATTGAAATAAGAACAGTTTAATAGAACAGAAAAGAAGAAACTAATAATGATAACACTAATAAAATGACAGCAGTAGTAATAAAAGGATTGGAATGTACAAATGATGTGCAGTGCAATTGCTCACCACCCGCCGACCAACACTCAGCCAGTCCCCGAGCGGCGATTCCCCGCCCCCACTTCCCAGTTCCTATACTAAATGGGATGTCACACGGTATGGAACACCCCTTTGGCCAGTTTGGGTCAGGTGCCCTGGCTGTGTCCTGTGCCAACTTCTTGTGCCCCTCCAGCTTTCTCGCTGGCTGGGCATGAGAAGCTGAAAAATCCTTGACTATAGTCTAAACACTACTGAGCAATGACTGAAAACATCAGTGTGTTATCAACATTCTTCACATACTGAACCCAAAACATAACACTAGACCAGCTACTAGTAAGAAAATTAACTATCCCAGCTGAAACCAAGACAATATATTGCTGTGGTTAGTGAGATCATAAATTCACTCTAAGTTCCAGTTCATCCTGCTGAAATATACTCAGGCACTTTTTAAGTAACAGCATTACACAACAAGTTATAGAAGTGGGAGCTGGTGAATAATGCATTATATCAAAATTGCAAGAGGAAAACTCTAACATTTTCTGTGTTATTCACAGTAGTGTACAGTCTCAGTATTTTCAACATTTTTTAACACAGGACTAAATAAAGGTTCCTCTTCCTGGATTTGATGGCTTTTATAACTAGCTTGTCAATCAGAATCTGAACCCTGGTACCTCTTGTTTTATGCTTGCATCTCACAGGAAATATCTTTGCCTAAATAGGTTGTTGCAGATATGCTCTGATATGAACAGTGTTAACAGATTCCTCATGGTGGTTAAAAAGGGGATAAGGTAGTAGTTCAGAATGTGATAATTAGCACTGCTCTGGCATGCAGCGCTGATTTACAGAGTTCTGATAAAACCACTAGGAGCTGTGCTGGTCTTGGTAAGGATACCATCTGGTCTCAGCATTTGCTACTTCTGTGTTTCTTTTCAAATGCTGATGTTGAAAACATAATAAAGTGTCATTAGTTCACTACCCTTCTATGAAATCTCTCTTTTCTGGAGTTTGATCATCTCTTGTAGAAAGTGTGGCTCTACATTTACCCACTTTTCAATGACAGCCTTGATAAATATTACTTTTTTCTTCTATTTTAACTTACAATCTTTTTCTATTTTCTCTGAAAACAGGAAATAATCCTTCCTAGTTTTACATGACTGCTTCAAGATGGTCTGTGCTGGTTTTGGCTGTGATAGAGTTCATTTTCTTCATAGTAGCTAGTATGGGGCTGTGTTTTGGATTTGTGCTGAAAACAGTGTTGATAATGCAGAGATGTTGTAGTTATTGCTGAGCAGTGCTTACACAGAGTCAAGGCCTTTTCTGCTCCCCCCCCCCCCCCACCAGCAGGAGGCTGGGGGGGCACAAGGAGTTGGGAGGGGACACAGCCGGGACAGCTGACCCCAACTGACCCAAGGGGTATCCCAGACCATAGGACGTCATGCTCAGCATGTAAAACTGGGGGAAGAAGAAGGAAGGGGGGACGTTGGGAGTGATGGCGTTTGTCTTCCCAAGTCACCACTATACGTGCTGGAGCCCTGCTGTCCTGGAGATGGCTGAACACCTGCCTGCCCATGGGAAGTGGGGAATGAATCCCTCATTTTGCTTTGCTTGCTTGTGCAGCTTTTGCGTTACCTATTAAACTGCCTTTATCTCAGCCCACAAGTTTTCTCACTTTTAGTCTTCTTATCTTCTTCATCCCCATGGAGGGGTGGTGGTGAGCGATTGGCTGTGTGGTGCTTAGTTGCCTGCTGGGCTTAAACCACAACAGGTGATTAACTCTGATACATTTAGTGTATTTCTTCCAAGTTTTTGTTTATTTCCCTCAAACCCAATTTTAAATTAGTTTCCTTCCTATACTCTAAGTTTCTTGTCTGAAACCTTCTTTTCTGTCCATGTTATTGATTTTTCTAATGTTGTTTTGCTATGTTATATTATATGTTGGGGTTTTTTTTCCTTAGGATTTGATAGATGATAATGCATCATGACTTTGATCAGATTTAATAGCTGCATCCAAGGAGTACAGCTATCTATACAATTATACCACATAGTTTTAGTCCAATCAGTAATACCTGTCTAGTTCTTTGTGTCTTAACCTGACATGATTTCTTACTTTTAATGAAGAAATCTTCATGTAATTTCTGCTGCTTACATCTCTGAGTTCCTCTTGAATCACTCTCATGTCTTCAAACATTTTTAGAAAAAACACTACTTTTTCATTTGAAGTACTGACCTCTACACATTCTGGGATTGTTTTGAAAGAAAGCTTGAGAATCATACTCTGTGAATACAGCTGTTGCCTGGGGCAGAATTTTTGGTGTAGATTGATTGCTTTAGTTTTAGTTTCCTCACTTTTCTTTTTCCTGAGTACATTACCATATCTCTGGTTTCCTTTTTTGCTTGCATTGCTATCCCTATGTTTGCATAAACCCAGCTATAAAGCATAGGAGTTGGTTTGTGTTTATCTTTCAATCAAAATAAGTTAGCTAGAAAAAACACCTTAGTTTTCACTTATCTATCAGCTTCTCCATGATGATGCTTGCTATCTGTTTGAATACAGAGAATGAGTGAAAAGCCATTCTACCTTCCAGTCCATCTGACTAATTCTATTAATTGTTATGTTATGTTTCTAAGTGATCTCTGTAGGGGTTTTATTATGCATCATAAGATGATGTCTGAAAAGATAACAAACAGAAAAAGAACAAAACACCAAACATTTAAACAAAAATGAAGAAGAATAAGATAAAACAGGGAAAACAAAAGTAATAGATGATTACTCCAATCTTAGGATAACTTTTATTTTCTTGTAAATGAAAACTACCAAGATGCACAAGACTGTTCTTGGATTCCTTGCACCAC
>NW_010973199.1:2533003-2534523 GCF_000737465.1 Haliaeetus leucocephalus
TGGCCCGCCCCCCCCCCCCCCCCCCCCAACCCATGGTGACCTTCTATTTAAAAATTTGAAAAGCATGATATCCTGTATTTGTCTTTATGTCTTTACAGTGAAAAGCAAACTAAGAGTGGTGAGTCTCAAGAATTACTGCAAAAATTTCTAAAAGAAAAGTAATCCTGGTGAGTTCAGTAGAGCTGTCCTTAACTCAAAACTAAGAATTTGAAAAACAAGTGGCCAAAGATCATGGCTATTTACAATGATCAAGAGGATTTTAGGTATTAGGAGAAGTATTTAGAACCAGGATAGAGTATCAGAAGAGGAAAGATGAACAAAAAGTTGGTAAATGTGGTAATGATGTGACAGAGATGAGACTGAACAGCAGGGAGTAGAGCTGCAGTGGATCCTGAAGACGAGAGAAGGTTTTAACTTCTTGTCATGAAGAAGAACCAGGCAGGAGGAAGGCAGAAGACAGAGTGGGATATGGGAGTGGATGTGCACAGGAAAGGAACAAAAGCATCCTAGGTGAGTCTGGTCTGTGGGCCCAAGTGGCAATATCGATGTTTCTATCAGCAGCATAGATCGATCAAAATGGGGAGTATGGAGATCTTGGTGGAGGAAACGGCAAGCTCAGATTTGACTGCTTTATGTTTAAACTGAGGAGAGAACAGTATTGCATTTTCTGGTGAAAACAATATAAGGATACCAAAGGCTATACAGTGGTCATGCAAGAACACTGCAGGTAAAGGGTATGGGTGGTCAGTACAATAAACTTTCATGAGGCAGACATCACCTTTTGGTTATGTTAATATATTGTGCCTAATATACTTGCCTATGGTAGGAGGCATAACACTATCACAGAATCAATTACAATATCTATTTAAAATAAAATTAATTTAAATAAAAAGCCCTACACTTGTTTCAAATTAGTTTAAATGAAAAGCCTTACACTTATTTCAAATGTATTAGAGATACTAAAAACTGTTTCTTGTAGCCTGTGGAAAAATCATTAAAGAACTTCCTCACAGTTACAGCCTAGTGATTTTGTGGAAGGTTTAAAATATATTAATTTCTTTTCTCCATTTATAGCTCTGTTCTAAAAGTGCATTAATGTCAATTGTGGTACTATTTTCACCTTTTGCTACAGTCTTTTGTAAGATAGAGCAATACTATAACAGAATGCTAATGAATCACTACCTATGCACTCGTGCTACAAATAAATAGTAATGTTCTACAAACTTTTCTTTTAGTTTCCTGCATTGTCTGTAAAGCTTAGATGACATACCAGGACTTGTGCTATCACTAAAAACTCTAATCAGGAGTAGAGAAAACTTTCCAGATAAGCAGATGATGGTTTCATTAATGACTTTGGACTTTTTTTCTTTCATTCTGCCTAAAGAGAATTTATATATTTTTATTTCAAGTTCTCAAAAGTGTTTCATAAAAAAATCCATTCTTGATAAAATATGAATTTTCCTACCATGTGATATGCATCTGTCTAGATCCTAGATAGCTGTAGACCTTTCTTCTGATGT
>NW_010973199.1:2534533-2744410 GCF_000737465.1 Haliaeetus leucocephalus
ATGTGACCTCTTCATTATCTGACAAAACTGTGTGTGTCACTCCTAAATGATCAGAAAACACACTGCCTTATTTGTGACTGTAATACTCCCTGTATGTAAAGATCTTACAACAGCTAGAAGTGTCATAGTTTAACACAAAGTGGCAGTGTGGAGAGTAAGTGGATAAAGATACCAAAACACTTTAATCACAGGTCTATGCAATTTTACAAATTACAAGACTTGTCTGTCCTGTGGGAGATATGATGCAGTCCAGAAGTTGTGCAGGTTAGTGCAGTGGTTCCTTGTATGACTTCCCTGTCCTACAGGACGCACAAAGTGTTCCAGGAGAAAAGTCTGGTAGGTCAGCACAACTCTTCCAGCCATGCAGTGCTTAGTCCAGGGCCAGGGCTTTAGGTTTCCCTGGGGTCATTCTTTGTTTTTCTTTTCTTCAGTCCTCAGGGCTATCTCTCAGGCTTCTCTCCCTGGCATCTCTCCCATATATCCCTGAAATCTCTCCCCATGTGACTCTGGACACTCTCAGTTACAGGACTGGGTAGAGAATAATCTAGTCTTGACTGACCTGTGGTGCCTGATAGCTGGCTGTTGCCATCTCTGGAGCTCACAGTCTGCTCCTCTGGAAGCTTCCTAGCAAGTTTGCAGCTTTCACAGCGATCAACAGATTGTTTGCACTCAAAATACTCCTCCATTCCCCCATAGGGCTAACTGCAGTGACTATGCTAAGGCTATTATCAGCCAAGACCAACACATGCCAAATGCCATATAAAGGTCTCAGCCCATAAAGAACTTATTCTTGTGAATGCTACTGACTTCAGCCATTCAGATGAATGAAGGCTTTAAACCTAGAAGGGTATTTGAAGGACTTTAACCCTAGAAAATATATTAATTTTTTAATGATAGCTTAAGGGAACTTTAAGAAAACAAGAGTGTCTCAGTGTTTTATTAGCAATGATGAGGAATCTCAAAACTTCTGGAGACTGTACAGATAGATTTCCAGTTATTTATTAAATATCTATCAAATCACTCATTGCTTTGATGTTCAGATCAGTCATAACAATCTCAGACCCTGAGCACAAACTTCAGGATGAAAATCCAGTAGATTTTCATGTCATACTCTTCATTTTATGACTTTGAAGAGAAAAACTTAGCAGCTTTCTCCTGCTAGAAATTATTATAAGCAATTGGTCTGCACAGGTTTTGCTGATTATAAATCAGTACTTTTTTTCTGAATTACACTTGAGAAGAAATAGTATAGCCATGGTTTTGCCTCTGTAGTGCTAACACGAATAAAAAGGAGTAATGATTTGATCTTGCCGCTTCAGTCAGCAGAGGTCATTTTAAGTACCTTGAGAACTGCAGTTAAAACAGCAAGCTATAGTGCATCAGTTACAAAGTCTGATTTGTAACCGAGCTTCTGAAGAAACAAGAAATTGATTTAACTCAAGGAAAAGATGATGTTTAAGTAGCTTTGATCAGGCATCCTGTGATGGGTTGACCCTGGCTGGACCCTTATCTTGACCCACGAGCCTTTTGTTGTATTTTCTCCCCCCCAGTCCAGCTGAGGAGGGGGAGTGATAGAGCAGCTTTGGTGGGCACCTGGCATCCAACCAGGGTCAACCCACTACACATCCCTAAAAGTAATCCTTGGAATATTTTTTTTTAATAAGACTGTCTCTTTCAGAAAAAGTTTTGGTCCAGAATCTTTTACTTTGGAACAGTATTTGTGGTAGCACAGAAAGTGTGAAATTAATGTAATCTGTGAATTCCTACAGATAAGGCTAATATGTTTTACTAAAGCTCATCTTTAGCCTTTTGTCATGGAAACCTGGGTTTATTACATGCAGGACCTAATCTTTTAAAATCATTATTCAAATTAATACTATTGCACTTTTGTTTTCCAAGATGTTTGTCACTAAGTTTATTAAAACACACATTCTGTCATGTTGTATGGATACATTATGGCTCTATGTTCTGGCATTAAATAGTCTGGAATGTTCCATGTAAATAGGAGACTATTTTCTTGGAGGAAAAAAAAGAAAAGAAGAAAAGAAAAAACCCACCAAAACCCTCTTAAACCTCTGAAGTTTAGATTGTTCTGTAGAGACTTCAGATTCTGATAGGCTGATCTTTGCCTTATTTTCAATCTTTGGCAATTTCTCATCAGAGAATCGCTATAATGTAGACAATACAGACTAACTGGGGATGCGGGGGGGTGTCAAACCTGCCTATAGAATGTGTTCTCCTAAACAATATTTATCCAGGGAGGAGAAATTTCAGTGTTGTGTGAAGTAACTCTTTTAATTATTTGAAGAAGAAATGAAAGAACATTTGAGTACTACAGAGTAACATTGAAGGGTGTACATAGATAAAATTCAAGGCTGTATGAACAGTTATTCATTTGCAGCAGGTGTGGTGTTTTTATGCTTTTTTTCTTTCTTATTTTACTTGCTGTTCAATGTTTGCTTTCAATTATTGCTGCCTACAGGAGACCAGCTTATCCGTGTCAATAGCTTTGCTGGAACAAATTGAATAATCAGTATTCAGGAAAAAAATGGTTTGACCCAACCCTTCTTTCTCTTCAGAGGCTTCAGAGGAGTAAACTAGAGTTTAAAAAAGCAGCAAAATAACAAGAGGAAAATCTGCTCTGATCAACATTTGGAATCTATCTAGAGGAATAGAGATGACTCCCTCCTGTAATAATGAATTATGTGTGTAATTGTTGAACAGTAATTGATTTGTGCTTAAAGGATTGAAAAATGAAACATGCATACAAAGTAGGTGATATGCCTAAATTACAGAGGAAGTCTGTGATAGACTTCAGTTGAATCTAGGTCTCCTGAATCCAAACCTTGTGCCTGACATAATGACTTACTTGCACAAATGAACTGAATGACTGACAGTTGTGCTTAGTTTCATTTCAGTACTCTTATTTTCTTCCTGTCTTCACACATTAGCTGTCATGAATAATTCCTCTTCCGTGTATAATAGATATATAAACATACATATAATATAGGCAAATAAGTATCTGATCATAATTGAGTAGACAGAGCTCTCATTTTTCTACCAACACATTTCTGGTGTCTATTAACAAAATGCAGATAAGTAAAGATATATTTCCATACTCATTATAGAAGTTTTCATTACAGAAAGTATGGTTCTGTGTACATTATTTTTTATATTTTATAAAGGTACCTATAAAACTTAGGATTTATTGCATTTGGATGGATCTTTTTTTCACTCTGGTTACTCTAGGTCTCAGCTTCATTAAGGCAAGGTGCAAATTAACACACATTATTAATTATAACTATAACTTATTAACACATAGTGATTTTGTACTACATTTATAGATTCAGGTTTGGGAATACGTGGGTTACTAAGGTCACTGCATGTATAATGTCATAAAGCGATCATGAAACCAAGTTACATGTAACTGATTTGTTTTACTGTATTAAAGCTGAAGTATTACAACCCAGACAAATATATGATACATTTGGCAATGGAAAGAGAGTTTCTTTGCCAGCATTAATCAAATTTTAGTCACAACCTTTTATAAACTAGCATCATTGTATACAGTCCAAACAGTTTGTCTTTTTTTATTGGCAACATTTTCTCAATAAATTAATGTTATATAACATCCAAGGTGATGCAGAATTGTTGGCTGTAGCCTGCTGAATTACGGCTCTTTATTTGGTATAGCTTATTAAAGATTAATAACAAGCATTTTCTTTTCTTAGACCACAGTTCAGTGGCTAAATCATGCCAACAAAAATGTTTTTAAGTAAAGGTAACATATCACTCCACATATTCAGAGCATGTTCTCGAACAAAAGGTGAATTAATTTTTCATGTGATCCTGATGTGAAACTACTTCTGTTCTCTATCATAGAGATAAACTAGTTCGTGCTTTTGTAATGCCAGGTTCATTTACTGTGAGTTTTCCCTGCTTGTCTACTTGTTTTTCAGTCACTACTGCAAGGTAAATTCTCAAGCAGATTTCCGATTCATGAACCTCTATGAAGTCCAAGATTATGACAGTACAAATTATTCCCAATAACATTTAGTTCAGACTATATATATATGTACATATATGCTCAGGAACTTTCCATATTACTTTATATATGTACATATATAAAAGTATATATGTAATAGAATGTACATATATATATATAACATGAAAAGTTCCTGAGCTGTTAGGTATTGATTCAGAGACAGGATTACTTTTAAAGTGCAGTAATGTACAGGCAGCTGACTTAGCACAGTTGCTCAAAAATAATACTATATTCAGTTAAAATTCTAATGCGTTCTAATTAAGTATCCGCTAACTATCTAATCCAGGTATTGCATTCACTGGAACACAATGGATCTTGGCTCACCTTTGAAGTTCTAATGAAGACGAATATAACACATTCATCTATTTCTCTGAATCACACCACTTCAGCAATTAGTACTTTTTCAGATGGAGAAGAGCTATGTCTTCTTTCATTGCAAATCCTTTTCACACAGTTTTCTGTTTTACAGAGAACATTGCACACAGGTGTCACAGGTATATCTACTAAGATTTAACACATAGTTCATCTACCAAACCCATATCTCTTCAATTTAGCAGTAAGAATGTTGTGGAGGACTGTATTAAAGGCCTTACAGAAGTCCAGGTAGGTGACAGCTGTAGCATTTCCCCTGTTCACTGATGCAGTCATTCCATTGTAGAAGGCCACTAGATTAGTCAGGCACCATTTGCCCTTGGTGAAGCCATGTTGGCTGCCTCTAATCATCTCCCTGTTTTCTACCTGTTTAGACATATCTTCCAGGAGGATCAGTTCTGTGATCTTACTAGGCACTGAGGTGAGGCTGACTGGTCAGCAGTTCCCAGGGTGGTCCTTTTTAAACTTTTTAAAAATGGGTGCTATATTCCCTGTTGTCCAGTCACTGGGGACTTAACAGGCTATTTAAATGCAGGTCTGTTTTGCTTCCTGCTGTGTAAAAACTAATAATTTGGATTAAATGCAGGTTTTAAGTAGTGGGAAAATGAGTACTGATAGCAAAGGTATAGCTTCAAATATTCAGCTAGTGCAGCAATAAGCCCAGCTAAGGTTTACATGATTTACAGCCTACTTAGTCTAAGAAAACCAATGACAGTGGCTGTCTAATGGAGAGAGAACAAAAAGCAGAGAGGGTGCTCTTCTATTCTTATATTCCAAATAAGATACACAGATACTCCAGTCTGCAGAGTGTTAGAACAGTCTGAGAAGTTCAAATCTGTCATAGTTACAAGATGTGCATGATGCTTCTCATTCTTAACTGAATATTAGAAAAAAAATATTAGCATTAGACTAGCCTACTGATAAAGGGTCCTGAGAATAAAAAAAAAAATCTACGTTATTTTTTTTATATATGCTTTTTTCCCCCATTGATGATCTGGTTAATACCTGGCTGGCATAAAATTTAAACATACCTCTGTGATCCCAATACTGGAAATAAGTGAGAAATTGCCATTAAAGGGAAACTATGGAAAAAAAAAAATCAAACCCAAAGCTTTTCTAATATAACCAGCTAACCATTAACATCACTAAATCAATTATATATTCAGAGTAGGAGGCAGCAAAGGTGGTGACTATTTCTTGTGTTATAAGGGCAAAAATTCAGTAAAAAAAAAGATTTATTTTGATTCAACTAAAATGCTATCCTACTACTTATAAGCACTTCTGGCATGTTGTGGAGAAGAAAATACAAGAAATTAAAAAGCAGAGAAGATGGTAAGTAGATTCAGAAACAAGACAAGGAAGAAGAACATTTCTTACTTGGGATTTTAACCTTCTCCCTTCAGTGAACCTAATCTTAACGAAATAAGAGCATGAAGTTGGAGAAAGTTTGTAATAAAGATACATATTTCTGCAGGAAACATATTTAGGCAGGCTGTCACACCACCTAATTTCAGGTACTTTTCCTAGGTGCAACAAACTCAAAAGCTCTTATCCTACGTTGTTCTGTTCTTACCAGTGGAGAAAGAGGCTCCTCCCAGAGGTCAAACAATATCCATAGTCTGGAAGAACTTATTCAATAATCAGCAAGATACAGGTGCTCAAAGCACAGATGTTACTTTTAGAAGCCTACATATAGGGGATGCAACACCCTTTTCCTTATATTAGAGGTATTTTCATGATCGAAGCAAGCAGCATGTTGAAGGGAATTATCATAATCTTGTGATCTCTCCTTCAGTGTAAAATGAATGTAAAGCAGGTGTAGCCTTTCAACATTTTCTTTCTCCTTAAGAAATTGATGCACTTGGGGAAAAAAAATCCATATTTTGGAGCCCCTGAGAGGCTTTTTAATAGGCAGCGAATACCTGTAGTGCTAAACCTTGTCGCACAAAGGGCACAGTCTCATGCCCAAGTAAAATTCTGTTATTCCATCCACAACTCAATAAACATGGAGTAATGTTCTTCAGATCAGTTACTTGTATTTCTGCAGTAGTTAAAGCAATGATAGGAAACAGAAAAAGTATATGGAACAATATTTACTTTAGAGTATTGACTTTCCTGCCTGATGGAGCTTGAAACTATATATGCACAAGTTCCTGGTGCATTTCAGGGAGCAAAACTGTGAAGGAGCAAATATATTAATGTTACTGATAAATAAGTAAATACACAAATATATATATACAGCATAACACTGGATGTGTCACTCACTGTCTGTTTTGTGGTTATGGATAGCATGTTCCTGTGTGTTAGGAATTTGATATGTAAGTGAAATAAATACTTGTGTCTGGTATCATCTCAGGCTGTTGTGAGACTCAAAGCTGTCTGTCAAGAGAAATAGATCTACTGATGAAAAGGGGTCAGGGAAGACTACAGCAAAATTTGGTATAGAAAATCCTGCTGTTCCGTCCTGGCCAGACTCTTCAAACTTCACTTAAGATGAGAAATGATTGCTTACCTAAGTGAGTCTATTAAAGTCTATGCAGGCAGTTGTGCAGGGCCTTGCAAGCAACAATCTTGGAAAATTAAACTTAGTAGAGTAGTAAAGGTTTGCCAGCAAGGGGGCTTGGAGAGAGGAGTGAGTAGTAAAAGTTAGAAGGCAAGGAAGGTAATGTTGGTTGCAACTTTAAGATAGATTGCCAAGTTGGTCTGAACAGCTGGCTAATACTCAGGCAGGAAGGATTGCTGCTTCTAGGAGGATCAATTGGTTACATACCAAAGACATATTCCCTGCATACATAGGCTTGTTTGTTTACAACAGGAATATGAACCCAGTTACTCTTTTCCCAATTGCAACTGAGATGAAAGAGGACACAATTTCTTTGCTTTGCAATCTGAGAGTCAGAGAACTCTTTACCCAAAAAACTTTGCACCTCTGAATGCTGATGTTCACAGTTACTTCTCCAGGTCTTTCCCAGCTTCCTGCTTCTAAACCCCATCTTTTTGCCATCCCAATGCCTAATGCCTGCAACTTTAAACAGGCAAGTATCACACTCAATCAGGCTTATAGGTATATACAGAGGCATTATTTAGAGCATTAGATGACACAGATTCCACCATGTCAACTATGTAAAACTAAGCAGGGAGTGCATTGAGAAGTATGTGTGCTGACTATTCACTAAGAAATGAGCTTTTAAAACCAGGATGATTAGCCCTTATTTACCTAGAAGTGGCAGCATAACTTTTTATATTTGTCACATGTTCACAACTATGTTAAAAATTAGAACAGCTAGAATTGACATAAATTAATCTATTTGCATGTCCAAAGACTGTGTTCAAACTAACTCTGATCCGCTATTTGCCTTGGATGATTATTCCATTGCTTCCAGCTATCCTTGATACATAAAAAGACTTAATTGTTCCTTTCATTCAGCCTGAAACTGTGTTTGACAAACCCATTAGCTTCAACAAGCTCTGTGACTGTCTTTTGGACACTGACTCACTTGCTGACAACAATTAGGACACCCAAAAGGTATCTGGCTAAGCCAAACCCCCAAGAGTTTCATAAGGTCAAAAAAGAAGGTTCTGAGATTTATTTTTGCTGCAATGAGGCTTAGAATTTTCTGAAAAACAAATCGATCTAAAATAATTAAAACCTGTGTTCTTACACTCCAATTAAGCTATTATTCTGTTGTTAAGCATCTGATTTAAACAGAGGAATCTGGAGTGTATTTCCCTACTCTTTCATCTCCCTCAGTTAAGTGAAATTTTCCCATTATTGTTGAATTTGCATTCTTTTTTTCAAGTTCTCTTTGGTAGAAATATTTACATGCTTATTAGGTCAGAGAAAGACACCGGAAAATTGGCAGTAAAGTCCCTTGCTTGGGCTATGTATCTGCATTCATGTGTTTGCTCAGAATGAATACACAATCCATAGGTTAATTCTGCTGTTTCTCTGTCAATTTGAGCAGACATAATGCCTTAGACCCAGAAACTTCCCTTTGAAAGCTTTTAAGTCCAATATGTTCAACTGTAAAGTCATTTCCTTTCTAAAAATCTTGACTGGATTTATATACATTGCAGAAGAATGGTATGAGAACTAGATAGAAAAAGATAAACTGAGAAAGAATAGCAATAATAATCTCATCAAATTAAGATTTATAAAACTCAGGTAGAACCTTTTATTAAATAGAAAGAAATAAAAATTTCTGCATCTTTATTCTTAGCATCATATAGTGTTAATAGATCAGATTAATCTAATCCTAATTTCTTTAAATTGAAATGTTATTTATCACTGACCAAGAAGGGAGTATGGGGTAACGAGCATGGATATACAGCCCTATGTAAGGTAAGTAGCACCCGTAATACCTCCAATTCAGTGAGTTTGATCTTCAAAACATGAATGACAGTGAAGATTGCTTTGGCTATCTGTGGGTAAAAGAAGTGGGAGACAAGTTTTGATATGGAGGAAAAGACTGTGTATGAAGGAAAAGAGAGATTAGGGTCTAAGACAACAGTGATTAACTATCACTACAGAGGCAACAGGGATAAAGTAAAACAAAGAAGATTGTTCTGTTCATAGTGACCTTGAATTGTTTACAGACCAGCTTTAAGTCTGACATTAATATAAAAAGTTGAAGGAGTGAGGAAATATATCTGACATAGAGGAAATAATTTAGTTTCATATTTGTGTTTAAACGTGATAGAGAGATACCTAAACACAGATTGCTGTAGTGCAAGTCCTTCTGTAGCTGTGTAAGGGCTGGGAGTAAGGTACTTTTCTCTCTCCCTCCTGTTGCATTGATCAAGGTCTTAAATCATGTTACAGTCTTCTTGGAAAATACTAAAATATATTCAGAGTTATAAGCAAATATCAAAATAAATACTTAGCTACAGTACATCCAACACAAAACTAAGTGCTCTTAAAGTCTTGTACAGGTTAAACTGTGTAAGAACATTATAAACAGCATTTTTTCAGAGCTTCAAAACTGTTTTCACAATTCAACATTCTTCTTTTTCTTTTTCAGTGAGTAGGGCTTGGCATGTATAATATTTAAAGCTTCACTCTTAGCATTAAAAAACCAGGCAGTTTTCCAAATTCACTGAAGTAAGAACCATCAAAACATTTTGAAGGCATTCACTAAGGCAATGTGAGAAAATTGGCAAAGAGCTGTAAATAAAATTAACAAAACAACCATTGTGTTTGAAAAGTGTTAACATTTATGTAGAACACACAACACAGTAAAGTAGTTCAGCAATTGAAATAATTGCTTGGAATTAACAGTAATAACTACATATAACAACTACCAATTATCTACATTCTGCAATATCTGCAATATTAACAGATTAAAAATTACTAAACTATGGTGTTGAAGAACTTAAAAAATCAATAACTTTGCAGGTTTTATTTTAAAATAAAGACATATGTAAAGATGGAAGGAAATGATGAAAATATAAAAATAATTTACTGGTCTTGAGGTAGGCTATACCACAGTTAACAGGCTTCTCTTTCCCCCATTAAATCAAAAAACACCAGTGATTTCCATACAGAATTCTAAGGCCACCTGCATAGCAACATTTTTTTTAAAATCATGTTTGTACTGAGTTAAAGACAGTCAGATATTTCATGTCATCACTGTATTAATAAGACTATTTGATAGCTGAGGGGTGGTAAGCATTGAACACACATTATCATATTATCAGTAAAATCGATAGAAATACTTCTTACATCTACTGTAAAACATACAATCAGTCTTTGGCTACAAAGAATGCTGTAGACAATATTGGAAAAAAATCCCATTTTGTTTATGAGCTGAATTTGGTGACTAAGGAGATAAAGACAAGTTTTTTTATTATGTCTTATATTTTCGCACAGGGTCATAGTTTGTGTCTATTTCTATCAGAACAGCAAGTATATTTCATTAATGTTACAAAAAAAGCAGTGAATATAACAGCTTCTGAAAGGAAAGATATCTACGCTCTGTTTAAAGGCTTGATGAAATAAAACTATAAATATCTTGTGTTCATTCTGTACACGTATCATGGTTTAACCCCAGCCAGCAACTAAGCTCCACGCAGCTGCTCGCTCACTCCTTCCCCACCCCGGTGGGATGGGGAGGAGAATCAGAAAAAAAAGTAAACTTATGGGTTGAGATAAGAACAGTTTAATAATTGAAATAAGATAAAATATTATAATAATAATAATCGTAATGAAAAGGGAGATAACAAAAAGAAAGAGAAGTAAACCCCAAGAAAGACAAGTGACACACAATGCAATTGCTCACCACGCACTCACCGATGCTCAGCCAGTCCCCAAGCAGCATTCAGGGCCTCCCCGGCCAACTTTCCCCCCGGTTTATATACTGAGCATGACATCCTATGGTATGGAATATCCCTTTGGCTAGTTTGGGTCAGCTGTCCTGGCTATGTTCCCTCCCAGCTTCTTGTGCACCTCCTTGCTGGCAGAGCATGGGAAACTAAAAAATCTTGACTTAGGATACACGCTACGTAGCAACAACTAAAACATCAGTGTGTTATCAATATTATTCTCATACTAAATCCAAAACACAGCACAGAAGAAAATTAACTCTATCCCAGCTGAAACCAGGACAACATGGTAGCTTCAAAGTGAAAATAATGATGATAAAAAGAAATAGATTCTATGACTTTCCACTCTTTTATAACTAAAGCTTTTTGGCCACACTTACCACCCCATATTATTCAATTTAAGCGAATGCTTGACGAATTGAAGTTCTTTGGTAAACATGCTTGGTAGGAAGGCAACTTTAAATGTCACATACGTGAGAAATTATATAGCAAAAACAGACACAGAAGCGATCATGAATCATAGTATATGGCATGAGCACCAGAAACAAATGATACATTGCGATTCCAGGTGATCAGTCACAGCTAACCAATAACCTTCAAAATAATGTCCCAAGTTCTGAATCACTGGATTTTTTAAATAGCTATAGAGATAAACCACAAAGAATTCAAAACATCCGAATTATCTGTGGAAGCCTACATGATCTAGTGCACATTAAATAGTAAGACATGCAAATTAGTAAATTTACCAAGCAGCGCTTTATTGGTGGTCCTTTTGATCTTTCTCAGCACATTTACGTGTGTTTACATGTGTCCATTTACTCCCATGGAGTAGAAAAATTGTGACAGATTAAACAGTTGGCTGCGGAAGAAGTCACACTATCAGCATCTGACATGTTGCAGAAAAAAGATATCCCCAAATCCCAAGTCTAATAGAGAATGAAGTGATTTGGTTTTGTCTTTTCCATTTTCTTTTGTTGTAGTGGCCACATTGTGACATGTTTCCAAATAGTTCACATTGAGAGCTAGTGAGACAATCAAATTTTTCTCTTTAGAAAACAAAATTGTTCATATCAGTCAATGGCTGATCTGTGAGGACCAAACTGCAAGAGTTTTGTAAATAGGCTTTAGAAATCTGGCAATCTTTTTTTTTTTTTTTTACCTTTCATAAGTAAGAAATTTAAAATATAAACACCAACACACATGCATGTACATGTAGAACGGTATTTAGTTTAGAATTTTTGCTTCTAAGTAGTAGTTTCTGATCAGTAGAACTATCACTCCAGACTATAGAGGAGATGGAGAGAAATAGCTCCTCCTAGGATGTGAAACACCTGATAAGAAACACCTGATTGACTCTGACTGTAAATGATGTCTTAAGTACGAGCTTAGATGAAGACAGCTGTATCTGATTAGGTAAATTCAACCACTAAGAGCCAAAGATGATGAACAAGATTGTCTCTTGAAATGAATGTTGTCCAAGTCAATAAAAAACATATGCTGAAGACATCAGAGGTTTAAAACAGCACATGGAAATAGATAGGGAGATAGTCAACACTATTATATCATGGAATTTATCATGGTAATTTAGATTCTGATTTCCCAACTTTTACACCTCTCTCACAGCCGCTCGGATTCCTGTGTAAACACTCATGAGAGTGTGGAAAAAAGATGCTGTTCAATGTGATTAGGTGTATAAAAGCTGGCTCTTAAAAATAATTATTAACAGCACAATAATCATCCTGTTAACTAACTGCAGTTGGCACTGATCAGTAATTTCAACTAAAGATATGGTTTCTGTAAACTAACTTCACTATTGGAAAACCGTAAGCAAAGTATTTCATTTTGATCCAAACAGAGACACTCATATTACTTGTACTAATCTTTTCCTGAGTTTGATCTTAATTCCTGCAAAACGGCGTTATCACACTGTATAGACACTACAGCCCAAGAACAACCTACACCTCTGATTGTGCAAACCTATCTTTCTGAGGCTGGGATGTTATAATCAGCAGAGATAGTGCAGCTGTAATGCTCTCAATAAACAGTGACAGCAAGCTGCATTTGAACTATATTTTGCAGAAGAGACTCTGGTCCTACAAAGATATGCTTTTTATTGTTTAACTGATTCAAAGTTAAGTGCTTTCTATTCCTTAATCCATGTTTTCTTTTATTCTTCCTTCAGCTTTTCAGTTCCAGGAACATTTTTCAATTTCCATTTTTTTTAATTATTTCTCTGTCAAGACAGGGGTTAAGAAAAAATGTCAAAATACTAACATTCCTTGCAGGATTAAATTCCTTGTAATGTTTCCACCATTATCTTATATTATATTGCTTTTATGCAGCATATATCAGCAGTTATAAAATTATAACATTTGTTGAAAGAAATGTAAAACATTTAGCGGATTATTTATCAGATGGAAAAGTAAACAAATCTTACAAAATAAACTTTGGAAAAGTTTATATGAACTATTTGCTCTGATCTATAATCTTTCCTCTACAATAAGTACTATTTTGGATTTTCCAATACAATTTACAAACAAGGAAATGAAAGAGTAAGAGAATGATGGTAACGTTCCTTGAAATAGTATTTAGTATATTGTTAAAAAACGTGATTTGGCAGTAAGTGATCATACAGATTGTTGGAGGTGTAATATATACCTTTGCAAAGGAAGAACTCATGTTTTATTTCAAAATGTCTTGAGTGCACCAGTGAAGCAGTCTTTTATTTACATGATTAAGAGTGTATCTTAGGTACTTTACTGAATATTTTTACTTTGGTTTTATGGCACCATTTAATGGTTGGAGTCCCCTCAACATTTCAACCATTTATAAGACAACTGTCTCATATATCACATATTTTTATATTCCTTTCTACTTCAATAATTTAATTATGGAACAAAGAATTATGTATATTAGATGAATACTGCTTGGTAGATAAGACAAAAGTAGCTCTTTGTATTTACACTTTTTATCAGTTTTATATTCTGTAGTCAGAAATAAGATATCCTGAATTAAACTTAATTTTACCTATCCAAAGATTAGGTGTTTACGTATACTGCCTAAGTCTTCCCTTGCTCTCTGACATACAAGGAAATTGACCATTTATTAATCGGCATTCTGATGTGTAAACAGATAAAGTCTCTCCACTACAAGCCTGCATAACCTTTCTGGTTTCACACAAGACACCCACTCCTTCTAATTCTTCAGCAATTTGAGCAGCAGTGTTTTGAGACCAAATCTCATGATGCCAGGGTTATTTTGAAGAAAACAGTGACTTAAACTATTGTGCTTGTATTCCTCTCAGCTGCCTCCAAAATACTGCAATTAAAACATTGTATTAGTCAGAAATTGGCTTGAAATGCTGACAGACACCAATTTAAAATTGCTTTAAAATAAAATCAAACAGAAATTGAAAATTAATTACAATTTATAGCTTGTTATTGTTGTTAATATATGTTTTATAGACTAGACTCTCACTTGGGCCATTGGCAACTAAATATCTTATTAGACACTGAATATGACCCCTGGGAACACTGGTAGTCACAGAGACGCCACAAACTGCATTATGTCTTTTTTTTCCACCTGTAAAATCCATTGGATATGCAAGTTACTACAGTCGCAGATGTGTGTGACAGCCTTTGTGCCTATGCTGTTAGGTGCTCCAAAAGCTGATCTCTTGCTCCTAGGCCAAGAGGTGCAGGAAGTGAGGGTATTATTATTATTTCCCAAACATAAGCTTCAAAAGAGACAGTTGTCATCTCAGCCATAAGTCACTAAGATTTTTATTTTCATATAGTGGAGGCTAAACTGATTGGTATTTACAGGATGATTTATTCTGCCCTAATTTTCAGTGGCTGGGTACTCAGATCATTCACAGTTTGATTCTGAGGCTTTTATTTCACGTATCAAGTCCAACAGGTTTAAATTTGTGTGCCTGGAGCTAGTCACCTGTTCCTGTATGAATGACCTGGTTTCAGAGAGTTTGGAGACAACTCTATGAAATGTAAAGAATAATGCTACAACATGGTAGAAAGAATGTGTGATTTTACTATTTTCCATACTCTGAGTCTTATAATTTAGGTCAAGGATACTCTACCTGAAAGGACATATTGTGTCACATCTGTCTCACCCAACTTGACCCACAAGCTAGTTGTCTAGAATTCCTTTGCAATCAGTGGAGAGCACAGTTCATTTGACCCATATTAGACTTTGCCTTACAAGAGATAAACTGTACTGTAAGTAAAATCCATTTATTAGAAACAGAAACAGTCTTGACTAGTTACAGAAATCATGAATGAAGCTGACATCAACAGTAAAATAACTTACATCTGTCACACAAATGAAGCCTTTAAACTCCCTACAGTATCTGAGACATCCTGCCTGGCCTGGAAGCTATGGACACAAAATCCATGTGCCCTTCTGGAGTTGCAGCAGAGTAATCTAGGACACTTCAAGTAACATTTCAGATGTCTACAATTAGGCAAAAAACCCCTGAGCCATTCATCTGCATTGCTGTCAGTGCGAGCTCAGTCACCCAGCATATTTGGGATATTTACATGTAGACATCTAAATTTTAGTATCTTCAGCTCAGGAGAATCTCACTTTGTACTGGTAGACATCAAAAGCTGATTGACATGAATCGTAGCACTGCATCCTGTCCTATATACTAAACCAAATCTACTGCTTAATTTTTATTTTTAAGGTCATATGAGTCTACCAGTAGACAACAGCTCCTCACTGACAGTACTGACATTTCACGCTGAGGTCCAGTGAACAATATAAGTATAAAATGACACTGGTATAAAACGATGTTGTTACTAAGAGAAACAAACTTCCTCACCTTTCACTGACAGTCATTTGCTCCCACCTCTGCTTTTTCTGCTTCTCTGTACTGCAACAAGCATTTCAGTAGCTACCCAGTGAATTATTCAGGGAACAGATCCAGCTGAAAACTACCCCAGCAAAAACATAATAGCTGTTATTCTTTTGGATTAGTCATCCTGATGTGGTTTGCCACAAAGTAAACCAAGTCTCTGTGTGGGTGTTAAACTGAGGCTAGAAGCAGCAAGGTTTGAAATACTTAAAATATTTATTAAATTACAATAAAAAAGAACAATAACAGAGTTTGGTCATGATGTTACAGAAAAGATTCTGTTTAGGAAGTTGTGATTGCAACTGTATGGAAAAAACAGTAACTCGTGAAGAAAAAATAGTCAGTTTTGACAATTCTCAAGACCTTAATTCTATAATGCTTTCATGTTCAGTTTTTAAGAAACTTATTATTGCTATGGGTTGAAAAGAGTGAGTTAAAGTGAATTAAAAGAATATGAAATAAAGCAGATAGCTAATCACAATTACTTTATAATAATCTAAAATAGATTTTTAAAGTGTTTTTCCAGGTTTCCCTGTATAATTAAATTATACACATTAATTATAAGATAATAATTATAATTATAATATATTTAATTAATTATATATTTATAATATGTAATTAATATAATATAATTAATTATATCACATTAAAATGGCTGTCACTATTCAGTTTAAGCTGGAGCAGCAAAAGCAGAGAAAGTACATTACTGGTTTTGATCCTGTAACATTTGAGTTATAATTTAGTAATAGCAAAAGCAGTGCTTTCGCAATGCATGTCCTAAAGAAAATGACAGGAACAGTAGCAGGTAACCCAAAGGTGCAATCAAAATTAACCGACTTATCATGAATTTTAAATATGAAAGGTTTTGAAAAACTGCTGCTAGGCTTATCTGTACTTCAATAATTATTCATGGAAGATATGTCCTTTGTATTATCATCTGTGGGGGGATAATCTTCAAACAAGAGAAAAGGCAAAATGTGTCACATAAATTAACAGTTATGAATTATTTTTCAGCTCCAATTTTACTTTACTAATTTAACTTTACTCAAAACATGGAAGCATTCTCAATTTATAAAATTGAATTGAACTTACAAGTAATAATTTATCTGATCTAAATAAATCAGCTCAAGTGCTACAATGTAGAAAAAGATCTTTAAGAACAGTCATCAAATATCAGAAGGATATCAGTGTTTCAAACTATGCTTTATTCCATTGTGTAAATCCACATTCAGTAGACACATTATGCGTACTTTGTAAGGCTCTTAGCAAAGAATTTAAACATTTTTTTCATTGTGAAAAGCATTCTTAGCATAGCAGCTATCTGCTTTAACATAGGACTTTTAAAATTAAATATTTATTTCTAAACTAATTTACTTTTATATGTACTGAAAAGAAATACATTTCTTATAGATAATCTATCACGTCCTAAAATATAGGTGAGAGGACTTACCAGCTTTTCCATCCATTCTCAGTCAGAAAGGGAATGTAGGGCGATTACCTCAGACTTTGAGATTTAACTTTTGGAAATGCAAATTTTGGTGAGATGAAACCCATACTTAGTTTCCACCGACATGAGTACAGTATAAACATCTCATCAGGTGTCTCCATCAAAAATCTCAAGTAAAGAGTAGCCATCCATGTCCAGAACAGTTTAACATGCATCATCTCCATTAACATGAGTCATTGAACCTATAACAACACAATCTATTTGGGTTAGAGTCATCTGCAGGGAGAACGAGGTGATTTTGTAACATATTATTGTTATTGTTACTCCTTGATATATATATATATCTGCTATGCATAGCATTTTTTTATTATTATTTGTTAATTGTGGTAAAAATCCCTTTAAAATTCCCTGTGAAATAAAGAAAAAAACCCAATATCATTGCGCCAGAGATTTGCCTGCCAGATACAAAAGATATAAAAAAAATCATCCTCTTTTTAATGGACAAGGCATACAAAATGGACTAGCTACTACTGGACAATACTGGCTACTACTACTACAATAATTTACATGAAGACTTAGAAAGCTTAGTTTGTTGTAATAAACTATTTGTTACAAGGTTACAAAAGCTAGATATTAGGCTGTCATGTGCAGTCTTGTCAGGTAGCCCTTATTTTGAAACTTCTATTTCCTAATAGAGACCATACGGTAGAAAAGGCAGAATACTGACAGTGCCTGAGACATTCTCAAAGTGGAGTCTGTGCCTCTGGAAAACCATGGCAAGATACACTTGTTTACAGCAGAACCCCTAGAATATTTTTAGCATGGCTCTGTTTTATGTAGCAAAAAATGAAATTTCAGCATAAATTCACTGGAGAGGATGTTGAAGGAATAATATAAGTGCCATTTACAAGCAAAACATTTAAATTTAGCTTATACTAATTTTTAAAAACAAGCACTGCTTTATATATTCATTTTGTAATACAGCAGATGCAGAGAGTAGCTAAATTCAAAGGCAAACCAAGTTAACTTCCAGTTTGGCTGAATTTGATCAAATTGTGAGTTTCTAATCAACAAAAGGCTGGGTGTGAATGTTACAGGAATGGAAACTGAATATAACTTTTGCATGGATGCTACAAGCCAAAGCTAATGAATTTTTAACAGCTCTGCTTGAGAATTTGTTGTCCAATAATTCTTCCAGAAGATCATCTGCTTTGAAAGGTATTCACACCCCTCCTAAATAGTATATGTGGATTCAAGCCAACCAAGCACCTGCCATCTACTATGTAGCACATTATTTATCTCCTCCTTTAGAAGATTGTTTCATGCAAGTGCCTCAGGAGAGTTTTTATATGAGATCAATAATATTTTTGAATTTCTGAGTGACCAAGAAATGCGCTTGAGTTATTCTCAGGGACAGATAATAAATATAACACTTATGGGAAGAAAGGGATTAGTATAATAAAGACAAAGCGAAACATAGCATCCTGAAAAAGGCAGTGTCAAGGATGATATTTAGACTTACCAGCTGTACTTTGCTTTATGTGAGCACATGTGTATGCTGCACTCACCTCAATCCCCAGCACACACATATACACACACACACTATGCTTTTTTAGTCCTTTCTTGAATAGAGTGAAAATGCAGGGGAAAATCATTTCAGACATGTCATCGGAAGGGCAGGTAAACAGGCTGTGAGGAATAGTGCCTGCCATACTCACAGGCCCACTGCCATCCATATAAATCCAGCCTCCTCCATCCAGATCCACCTGAGCAACTTTCTTGAAAATATACTTAGCAGCTTTACGGTTTGAGATGAGCAAAGTGACGACATTTTTGTGCATGGTTTAAAAGCAATCCCCTCTCCACTCACAAGATGCTTTTTCTCGGATGAATGGATATATACAAAACAGAGTTGATTGAAAACAAGAACAAACAAAAGGTTGTCAGGAAATGTTAATACTGAAAACATCACTGATCAAATGGCTTTACCCATTCCAGGCGTTGGCCACGATGGTGAGTGATGTTAACAACAAATACATTGAAGAAGAAAGTGATTTGATTTGTCCAGGAGAAAAAGGAGACTGACAGAGTACCACGTTGTACATGGAAGTCAGGGAATGATAATGAATAGATGAGAAATAGGAATTGCTATGCTTGCGACACACGGCTCTTAAAGAGTAGTCTTCATAGGAGATGGGAACATGGAGTGGCTCCCAGACAATTTACCTCCCTTCTGTAGTCTCCAGGACACTCAAATGTCCTGGCAGCAATAATATGGTAGAAGTACACTGATCAGCCTGGCCTGTCCCAGAAGGTTGAGTCTGACTGCTCTCGCACAATCACTTCCTGAAACAAAAAAAACCCAGTGATTTTGAATAGACTTAAGGGATGCTTCTCCAAATGTAGTGCAAATAGTTTCTCTGGTTTAAGACATATGCCCTAAAAAGTTTCTCCTTGAGAACAGTGTGGGGGCCATAGCATCTATATAGCTTGGAAGTCTAAATAAGTTCTTGTTACCTTGTGATATACCCATGCTATGAGTGCTGAGTGCCAATTATTTCAGGGAGCCAGCACAGTGTGCTCCAACTCATTAATGTACCTCTCTGCAGAAAGCCATGAGGCAGGGTATTAGAATTCACTTGTCTGGATTATTCCAGTCAAGTTCATGACACTCCCACAATCAGGTCCCAAATTAAGAAAGCAGTGGATAAGTATCCAAAAAGGAAATTTTAAAAACAAAATAAAATTATCTTTTAAAATTAATTTCATAAACAGAAAAATGGCTTCAGATCTGGTTGCTGTAAAACTAGAGAAACACTAAACAATTTTCTAGTTTTTGCTGAGTTTTTAATAAACATTCAACACACTTTTTCCATTTGCCACATAGATTAGGCTACCGAAAGACTCAAAAAAGAAATCTTCAATGCAGATGTCAGTTCTGCCTAATGCTTTGCTGATTAAGTCTGTTTATTTCTAAATTAAATGAGCAACCACAGTAAATCAAGCCCAATATTCATGTCCTCTTCCCTACAGACAAAATTACATGCCCCTTAGGAGCACACTCCATCCGTTGCCAGAATGGGAAACATTTAGGCAAGCGGGAAAGTGGAAGACTTCTTAACAATCATAACATTTGGAAGAAAAAGCTTAGAAGAAAAAAGTGAAAATTTACTGAAGCTGGTTATGTAATTCCACTCATATGTAATCTAAATGATTCATGTGCCTGCTAGGCCCTATAAGACAATCTCTTCAGGCATATCACTTACTCTGAATTCACTTAGGGGTTTTGTTGTGTTGGGTTTTTTTGACCCTGGAAGAGAGCACCATCTTCAGACTAGCACAGGAGCAGTTTTCTTGTGAAAGCAGTAAAATAGGCTCTGTCACAGAGTCTTTTTCTTGGGAAATTAGAAGAAGGAAAAGTAATTCTGCTCAGTAAGTAATTCTGAAGTACAAAGGGTTGGAATAAGAGGTTTAGAAGTCTATGTAAATGTGGCCACGAGGATTCTGAATGTGCAATGTGCTCAGTTAGGGGACATTAGTATAACTGTTAGACTTCTTTCTTAATTGATTTACTTCTGTTTGGTCTGCAACACAAATTTGCATGCACTATGTCCTTGAATAGGTAGCTGTCATTAAGTAGAGAGAACAGATCACCGTATCTTGAGTAATAATGGCGAAACTGAACAAAACCATGGGCTATAAACAGGGATTTGCTAAGTGCTCATTCTGAAAGGAATGAAAACTGGGGTGAATAGAAAATTGAGGCTTTCTTACCTGATCTTGAATTTATATTTTGTGCTGATGCACTCCACAGTCATTCAATACATGACTTGCTGGCTAGAAACTGGAAGCTCTTTTTGGGAACAGAAGGCCAGGAAAGAGGAGTTGTAAAATTATAATGAAAAAAAGTTTTTAAAAGGAAGAAGAAATAAAACAATTGCTATTGATCATTACACTAAAAGTTAATTTGTAGCTTTAAATCATCACTGTCAGGATAATGCTGTAAAAGAAGAAGAAAAAGTACGTCAGATGGCTTTATTTAATGATTTTGTCTAGCTGGCAGGTATTTTAATCCATTTGTAAACTTGTACTGTGGTTTGTGTGTGCTCATACATGTGCACACAGAAGAAAAATATTTCTAAGTGGTATATTTGAGAATAAGGGAAATGAATAAAATAAGGAAAAGCAAATGCAAGAAGAATAACAGCATCTTTTGCATCTAATTTTATCTGAATGAAAAAAGTCAGAGTAGAGACTGTATGAAGGAAAGGTATAGCATACAGTAAAAAAACAAAAACAAAACAAAACAAAAACAACAACAAAAAATCCCAACAAATCCCCCCAAACCCTCAAAACCCAACAATGTGCAACATTTTCAAGATTTACTAACAAACTTAGGAACCTGGGTTCTATTTTCAAATGTGACATAAATGATGAGGAGAGGCTTGCAATGAGTCTTAGGGCTCAGAAATCCCATTGTATTAACTTTTCTTCTATTAGTGAAAATCTCAACCCACTGGAGACCCAAAGTGAGTGTGTTAACGAAAGTACAAAGGAAGAGATTATCCAGGCTCATATGACACATGATTATTTGCCAGTTTGCAGTGGCATAATTACATGTCCGAGCCCACAGTTTCTTCAAGTATTTCTAAAAATGTAAATTAGATTTGCAACTCACTTAGGATGTCTGAAGATTTTACTCTTTTACGACTTCTGAAAAATTCTCCCTTTTTCACATTTATTACATAATAGTATTAGACTGTCACATCAGCTACCAGCTATTTCTCAGAATGAAAAGATCCCACTTAACAAAATCCTGAAATCACATTTAAGGCACATGTTCTTACACAAACAACAGAATTACTGACTACTTCATTATTCAGATGAATATTTAGGTATTTCCTTAAATGTGGGACCACAGGAATGGAACTGCATCCTTCAATATTTGTGGTTTGTCTAGCATGTCACAGGCTCACTGTAGGTTATGGCGATTCACTTTGCATTAGAACATCTCTCTGAGAAAGCTTGTTGAAAAAGATACTTGACATTTTATGTAGTCTACTTAACAATCCTATTGTCTAGTCATTTCAAAGTCCTGAGTTACAAAACTAATATAGATTTTCACACAAAGAACAGAATGATGGGCACTTTCCTACTTCTTAGGATATAGCTCAGACTAACTGGAAACTCGCCTGTAATTTACTCATATTGACTATTGCTGTCACTTTTTATCTCTGATACACAAATAGATAGATATTCGTAGGGGAAAATCAGACATCCAGAGTACCATAAAATAGAATAAGGATCAGATAATATTTGAAATGGATGATACCCTATCTTGAAGCTAGTCCTTATTTTGATGTGTTACAATGCAATTAAAATACACATATACAGCTTTTTAAAAGAATTGGAATTCGCTTAGTTTTCTGTTACTTTATTTCTCTAATCTTGGAGAAAGAAAGATACATTTCTGTGGGAATTGTGTGTAAATGCTGCATGCGATTAAATGATGGCATTTTAACAATTGCTACTGGCCCAAAATTTTTTCGTTTCTCCATGGAGGTTGTTCAGTCCTGTCAGTGATTTATTGTTTCCACCTATGCTTACAAATACAAAACTGTTATACTTTGAATCATACACAACAGTTCATACACCTGCATCTGTATACTAACCATGACAAATGTTCAGTATAAAATAAGTCAAAAAATTAATCTGAGTGCATAACTGAATCTTCATTTAATTTAAAAAAACAACCCATGAAATATAAAATATTTTCTATTTTTATTCTTGGACTCACATTTTTTCATTATTTTAAGTGTACCAGTCAGAAGGAACAACTGTATAATATTAAAATCATATTCAAATCAAATATAAATACTAAATATAAAAAATTCTTAACAAGGCAGACTGCCATCAATGAAGAGTTCTCTCAAAGTCAGAGATCCACATGTGCTGTACCCCCTTGATATCTCATCATCCAGGAAAGCCCATCAAAATTTGTATTTCTTCCAAAAATCCAACCTATCTTAGGTCTAGGAGAGAAAAGGGCTCTGAGTCAAAGAGTTTGGGTGCAAAGCAAACTATTCCATAAAGTCCCTGGAAGAAAAGAAATTGTCATCTTCTACAACCTATTTCTGTATTCTCGATATAATATATTACCACCTGACACAATACCCTTCTCTAGACTTACAGCATCGTTCAGATCAACTGTGAATCTCCTCCATATTGTTCACTCTTGCACTTGCAAGTGATTTGAGCTGTATAGACAAAAAATAATTTTGGTTTGGTCAAGCCAACCTCTTCAATCATACTTCAAAATCGGTTGAAAAGCAGTGTAAATTACAAAGATATTGGTTTAGAGTATTTGCTCCCTGCAATTCATTCAAATGATCTGTCTTTCAGGATATCAGATATCTAAGCTAAAAGCTCAGCAATTAGTCGAAGGTAAAAGCTAGGAACTGATTTTCAGTTGAAATCTCCTTCACAGAGAAATGTGTCATGGTTTAACCCCAGCCAGCAACTAAGCACCACGCAGCCGCTCACTCACTCTCCCCCCCCCCCCCGCCCAGGGGGATGGGGGAGAAAATCAGGAAAAAGAAGCAAAACCCACGGGTTGAGATAAGAACGGTTTAATAGAACAGAAAAGAAGAAACTAATAATGATAATGATAACACTAATAAAATGACAACAGTAGTAATAAAAGGATTGGAACGTACAAATGATGCGCAGGGCAATCGCTCACCACCCGCCGACCGACACCCAGTTAGTCCCGGAGTGGGGATTCCCCACCCCCACTTCCCAGTTCCTATACTAAATGGGACATCCCATGGTATGGAATACACCGTTGGCCAGTTTGGGTCAGCTGCCCTGGCTGTGTCCTGTGCCAACTTCTTGTGCCCCTCCAGCTTTCTCGCTGGCTGGGCATGAGAAGCTGAAATATCCTTGACTTTAGACTAAACATTACTTAGCAACAACTGAAAACATCAGTGTGTTATCAACATTCTTCGCAAACTGAACTCAAAACATAGCGCTGCACCAGCTACTAGGAAGACAGTTAACTACATCCCAGCTGAAACCAGGACAAAATGTTAGGGAGAGATGGAATGGATCTTCCTCTGGAGATACTTATCTCTCTCTGTTAATCATGGAGGAATGCAAGTGACTAAATTAAAGTCCCTAGCTGTTAGGAAACTAAAGATGAATCAAACTTTAAATCCAAATATTGTTAGGAAGAAAAATGTATGTAAACTTTTTATTACTGCTTTTGTAGGCACCTTTGTTATCCATCTTCCATGCGTCATCATACCTACCACCTCTGCAATATACTAAGTATTTTAAAATGCTATTTTTTAAACAGTAATTTATTTCAAACCTGTTCTTTATTTTTTTTTCCCCTGTGTTTAAGTACATACAGGTGGAAATTGGGATTATGGGAAAAATAAGATAAAGAAGTGGCAAGATTTTTGGTGCTTATTGGTTTTGCACACTACTTTTCTTGTTTGGCTCATTGACTGGTTGATTCACTTCCCATTTTCTTCTAGTCTTGTTTTAATCTGCACATACAGATGGCTGAAGTGACTTAATTTTTCTAACTCCATATTTAGAAAGCCTAAAATCATGTTATACTATGCTCAAACAATTTTTCTTATTCCTAAGGAAAGACCAGGTCAGAATTTCATACATCAGAATAAAAGCAAGATTTCTGAGATACCTACACTCTGGATGTTTATTTCCATTGTTTGAGACAAACTTTGTGCACAGCCGAAACAGAAACTACTCTTATCACAGAAAGACACACAAGGCTGTTTTGTAATATCATCCTAAGATGCTTGCATCACTTTCACCATAAAATAGTAACATTTGTGTGGGACTACCTTCCTAATAATGCATGAACCTTGACTTCTAGGAGATGGGGATAACTTATCTGCTATGCAGCCCATCTCATCATCTCTGGAGAGTTAAAATTCTCATCTTTTTCACCCTTTAAATGAACCACTTAAGGCAAATTTCCTTTTACTCTGCTAAACTGATCACTAAATAATTGTTGCTGCTAGAGATATGCTTTTAGTAATTAGAAAGTTTTATGTCATCCTTTAGCAGTTTGGCAAAGCAGATTTGAAAAAATGATACTGTGAGGCTTATTTTACAGGAGGTAGCAGTAGACAGTTATAAATATGCAATAGATGTATTCTCCAGCATTGCTACATGTCTTCATTGCTACATGTGTCTTCACATTGTGGAAATTAATTTTTCTCCTAAATATAACATTTTCGGGGAAATGTTTACTCTTGTTGGCATAATACAAAATAATGCCTGAGGAAGAAATGTGCAGGAAAATATTGCACAAATTCCTGTTATTAGCAATTTGATTGAGCTATTGTTTTCACTAAATATGAGGTTTACTGGTAAGGGCACTGAATTTGGCTTTGAAGATATTCATGGTGTTCCAGACCTTCAATATTGAATAAAAAGCAACTCGATATTTGTAAGATACATATTTAATGCACATTTGATCAAACTCAAAGGTCAAAATAAACCATAGGATACCTGAAAACACATAGATCATAACTGAAAGATTTATATGGGTTTTGAAATGGAGAGCAGTTCTACAGTAAGTAAATGCTATAACATTGCTTATTACGATAAGAAAACTATGATCTTGAGACCATTAAACCTATGCAACTTGTTTTCTTCAATGTTTTGATCTTTGCTACTTCTTTTGTATGTGAGAAAGAGGTATAGCACATTTTAAGGAGGTAAATGTCAACACAGTGCAGTTAGGGACCGGTCCCAAGAACCCATCTGTATTAACAAAATATATAAGTCTTTAAAAAACCCCTCCTACTACAAATTTTATTAAGAAATATTACACTTCAATGATTTTTATAGTAAAGGAAATGTTTCCTTTTCATGGAGTTAATCTTTAATCCTAAAGTGCATTTTTACTTTTAAAGTTATTTAAACTCTAGCTATCCAGGGATTAATGTTTCTAAATATGTGCAATTAGACTTTAGGGATGGCTAGTGTTTCACATTTTCACTTGAACTTCTGGTTTAATTGCTTTTTTACTCTAACTGGTCAAAAGGCAACAAAAAATGCCCAGAATTGTATTTTTCTTCCTTTGGTTGAGAAAAGTCTTGCTTTTTGGAAAATGACCACAAAAAACAATAACAACAAAACAACAACAAAACTAAAAAGCAAATGTTCAGTATCTTTTGCTACTCTGGCTTTGCTAGTTCTTTTTCATTTCTTGAATTATATCAGACTGCTGCCGTACAGCGATCTGCCCTTTCACAGAGGTGCTGTTCCTCACTCCCCCCCACGTCTGTCTGTCATTTTTACCCTTTCTTTAATATGCTTAAGTATGTTTTCCCAGAGGTGCAGCCATCTTGGCCGCAGGGCTGAGCGGTGCCCCGGGGTGGGCAGGTTGGAGCCGGCTGGAACCGGCTGTGTCCGCCACGGGGCAGCCCCGGCCTCTCCTCACACAGGCCGCCCGCCCCGCAGCCCCCCCGTCACCAGCGCACCCGCACCCAGCACAGAAACATATGATGAAAATGCATATACTTACGGTAATCTTGGAGTCCAAACCAAAATTCTAATGCAAGTAAGAGTACAGAAAATAGACCATTTTTTAAAAGGGAGCCTGATCTGTGCTCGACGTTTGGTGAAAGGGGTTACACAACCTACCGTGCCCCGAAATGGCAGAGATCCTTCTGAAGATACCCCGCTCCTCCTTTCCTTCTTGTTTCTGTGCTAGCACAGGGCTGCACTGTTGCTCTCATGGCTCTCGGCCCAAGGTCTTTCCCACCCTGTGGTGTGGTGACTAGGATTCAAAACTGTAAAAAATAGGTAATAAAAGTAAATAAATGAAATCAGCGTGTTCATTTTGCAAGAGATAACAGAAACTGTCATTCCTAGGCAGCTGCGGAAACTGTTCTGGAAGTAACTTTGACGTCATTCCCAGTCTTTGTTACCAAGGTTTGTTGTCTCTTCTGCCCTACATAGTCATTCGGCTCTTCAAACATTTTAGTGTGTTCTTATACAATTTTGTGTTGCTTTTATTTTAGGGTTTCCTTTTACAGGCACCTCTTTGAATATGATTTTTCTTACTGTGCACTCATCCCGGAAAAAGAAACTTTACCATTAAGCAGATACTTCTACAACGTATATTTATTTAAAACATATGTTCAACATATTATTTATTTAATTACGCTGTATAAATTTGTTACTATATAACTGTTTACCACATGATCATGATTCTGTAAATGGGTTGTGTCATGCTGAAAAGTGTTTCTTAGAATAATTATTGGTTAATTATTGTTTTCAAGAGAAAAATTAAACTTTTTTTAATAAGCCATATAATAAAATGATCTACTTAGGTGTTTCTGCTCACTTCCTACCGAATCATTTCATTATCAGTAGATGATTGGTAGCTGAGAGCATTCAGAACAGCAAGATCATTTCATCCAGGCTTTGGGTATGAACTGCCCACTGAATGGTACATTTATGATTTGATACTGCTTTTTGGGAAGTAGCGTTTCCTAACAAAACTGTCTTCTATTTTTACTCTATTAACATTTCAGCCCTATTAACATCTTTTCATTTCTTTATTACACAGTTAATGACATTTTGCTCCATATGGTATAAAATAAGCAGTGAATGTTAAAGACATTTTAATATGAAATTTGGGGGATCAAATTGATATCGTTATAAAAAGCACAGAGATGTTCCTATCCATAATGGTTTTTTTTTACCAAAATCTGTAGACCATTACACCTCAGAAATGAGTAATGTATTTCACTGATTTAGAAAAGCTAAAGTTATCTTTTTAAATTCCTAGTTCATAAACATTGTAAGAGTTTTAAATCAGTTTTATCAAAGGATCATCATAGTTGTTTGCATCAGTGTCACATTAGAATGAAGTTGGGAAGTTAAATTAACTGTTTTTCTGAGAAATACTTTTGTATGGGAAATTCCTCCAGCAATGTAAAGCTGGCAGGGTAGCTTTACATAACATAATTTCCAGGACCATTAGTGAATAAGTAGGTCCAAGGAGGAAAAGGGTATTGCCTTATTACTACATCCTCAGGAGCTATTAAATAAGTACCTTAAGTGTTAGGACATGCACACATAGTACAAACCAAGCTTGCAATTTCTCTAAATTATGCTTCATATCATCATTCCCTAAGTCCCTAAGAATGGTAAAATGCAAACATGGATGTAGCAGAGCTCCACAAAGTGAGCATATTTCAATTGCAGCTAAAGACCTGGGACCAGATCCAAAAAGTTCTAGGCACCACTGAAATCAATGGGATTTAGGTACTTAAATATCTTTGTGCTTTTCTTCTGAAGTTCATAATATTTCATCCCTGATGTTTTACTCTGTGGTGTTTCTAACACTCCCTTTATATAGCAGAATGATTTCTGCTCTTGAGGTAAATTTATAATTACTTAGTGAACTGAGTAACTGTTGCAATTTCATGGCCAACAGCAGAATTTTTTCTTATCTCTCTGCCATACCTTTCTTCTTCCCTTTGTATTCAAGAATTATAAGCCTTCCTTATGATCTTCACTATATATCAAACACAACCATGGAATACATAACCTTTTTCAGGTTTTGACAATTATGACTAATGTCATCATTCCTGAGAATTAGAATGCTGACAAATTAACAGAGTTGTGTTTTGAATCTCCTTGATGTCTGCCACTGAAATCTGCATGCAGACACGCAAGTACTTTTGCTGCTTCAAGGTAAGACCAGATCTAATTAAATCCACACTAAAGTATAAGAGATATTCTCTGAGGTGAAGGGAAGTATAAACCAGGAAAGAAAAGACTAGACATGCAAATCTTTCAGAACATCTTACTTTGGGGGAAGAAAACATGTAGGTAAAGGATTCAATTTTTGTAATTGTTCACTGAGCTTCCCGTTATCTAAATCAGAAAAAATGGTTTGGATAGCATGCAGCATATCTTGGAACAGCATAGGAACTTGACCTCTTATGCTCTTATGGAGGAATAAGGCATAAAATATGGACTCATATGATAAAAAGTTTAATTTCTTCACAATTTAAAAATATATAAAATATTTATCATTTAATGGACATTCATTGTAATAGACTTAAGGCAAAATATTTAAGCTTTAAAGTGAGCTCTCTTTTTATCACCTTATCCTGTTTCTTGCTCTGCTCCACTGATGTTTACAACCACAGGAAAAATAAAATAAAATAGATTCACATGTGGTATCTAAAATATAAATTACTGATGGCTACTGCCATGGGACCAATTACTCACTTCCATTTCTTCCTTAGATATTGTATAGAGGAACAGCACTGTTTCTTTGTTGCAATGTGAATATGTCATTAAAATGCCTATAAAATCCATAGTGAATTAGCAGTTACTACCAAATATAAATTGATGTAGAGAAGTTGATTTATAACTTGTGCTCATGCACTGCAGCTGCCAGTAATTTGGCTGTATTTTTTCAGGACATTTTAAACATTATATAGAGAAATATTTTCTTTGTAGTGCATATGTATTGTTTGTTTGTTTGTTTGTTTGAAGATAAATCACACTTCATTGTATGGTTCATTCTCATTTTGTTTTCTTGTCAAAATGAAGTCTGAGAGCTGTTCAATATTCTTTCACACAAGGGTCATATACAGAAGCGGCTAAATACTTCATCACACAATGCTACTATGTGTTCAACAGAGCAATCTTCATAGTCATCCAAGAAGAAAGTGTTTGCCTCCAAAGTTTAAATGAACTAAATACCACTGCTTTAGTTGACAGCTGATAATCTAGAATAATCATCTTTCAAAGGCTGTATGTCCAGGGCTAACATAATAGGTTAGTTTAAAACCCATTGACATAGGCAGGGGAAGTTGTTCAGTTCATTGTGTTTGATTTATGGATGATGTTGAAAAAAAAAGTACAAGTATTTTTAAAATTGGCAAAAGTCCTGTCAGACAATAACGTACATTTGCTTGCAATAATGCAGAATGAGAAATGTCACTCCATGATGATTTGCCTTAATGTTTGTTTTTGTGGGTCCCGTCCCCCCCTGGCCCCCCAAGAAAGCATGGGCAATGAAGAAAAGAGGAGCAGAGGACAGGAGGTGGAATGATGCAGTAAATCTCCCTTTCTGTCTTTCCCCTGCTACTTGATGCAGAGTATCTTCTGAACTAGGCAGAGTAAATAAGTTTGTGGAAGGAGTAACGGATCATGAGAATGAAAGGGAACAGCAGCCTGCCCTCTACTTCTACCTGCCTAAGTCCTTGTAAAGAAATTTCAACAGCACAAATATTTTTCATTAATTTTCATTAATTTCTAAACACTCCCATTATATTTTTCTGAGTTCTTTAATTAAAGATAATCTCAATTTACTATGAAAGTAATGCATAAGAGCTGAAAAGTAGAACTCATTTGAGAAGAGAGTTTTGGGAAGTTCTTTGTGTTTTCAGTATGTATCTGAAAGGGGATGGTTGGTACCTAAAATGGAAGGGTAACACTGAACTATAGAATTAAGGAAGACAATTCTGAGGATTCTTTTATGTAGAGCTATATGATAAGTGCCTTTAAGTACAAGATATGCCACAAGTATTTTAGAAGAAAATGGTTAGTAAACTATCTGTCATAAAAAATAGCTGATAACTTTGGTCACAGAGTAAACTATATGACATTTCCCTGATATATTATAATGTCAGCAATAATCAGCAAACATTGCATATGAGCAGAAATAGTTTTGCTTTGTCTAAAGTGAATGAAGAATATTTGAGTGAAGATCTTGCAGATCATTGCTACTATGCCTTGAAAGGTCACCTTCAGAGTTATTTTTTAATAGCTTTAGGTCATAATGAAATAAGCCAGTCTCTTTTTGCCATGATTCCCTTCCATTCCACCCTTTTTTTGCAGAAGGGCAGCACCTGAGGACACCCAGAAGCCTTTATTGGCCATGATGAAGGCCATATGTTAAGCTATACAAACCCTTTCCAGCTGGTAGCATTTGTTTCCTTGGCACATCCCCAAGGAAACAGTGTAACAGCTTTGGAGTTGCCTGCAGAACTGTCCCATGATTTCTCTGTGATGGAGCCGGATGAACTGTTTTCTTGTTTCTCTGAAAACTAGCTTATTTTCATTTACTTGAGCCTCATGAAAATGTAAAGCAAAAGGTTTACAGTGACATTCATTTTATTGTGTTTCTAGTGTTTTCTTTAATGTCCCAAATAAAAGGAGAATATTTTGTTTATTTGGTGTAAACTTCTGAATGAAGAGAGGAGAGGTAAGTGAGGAGAATGGCTACATTGTTTAATTTTCAAATTTTCATTGTATAGAAAGAGTTTTCCTTTCCCCATGTTTGTAAGACATTTAGTTTCTTCTTAGTCTGCCGTTTTAAAACTTTAGATTTTAGACATAATTTTCCTTTTCAATGGGTGTTGAAGTAGTAGGCATTACTATGAATGACTAAAGCAAATTAATGGCAACTAAGGAAGTAGTTAAGGAAAAGGATCTGGGGAGAATGAACAAACATATTCTTAATGTATGAACAAACTGTAGAAAAAAGAGCATCAGAAAAAGTCCCTTCTATATATGCATTTGCTTTTGTCAGTGTTTGGTTTCATGTTTCATCTATTGCAATCAATATACCATATTTTTATCAAGATTGTATAGGAAGATACAGCAATAATTGCATCAGAAATATCTCATCTTCTGTAGACAGTATCACCATGTACTACAGAATTTTGCTTTAAGCACATATTTTTTGCTCATACTAAACCTCCCTGAATCATTCCTTTTCCAAAAAAAAAAAAAAAAAAAATTGCTTCATCTACACTAATCAATCTTCATTTTACAGACAATCAAGGAGAAAGAGATGAGACCAAGTTCCTGTCATGTAGTCTTTCAAGAATGATTAAAATGAGGAAAAAATCATTACAACCAAGAATTGATCTTGAACCTCTCCTAAAGTTCAGAAAATTGTGGAAGATATTTTACTCCTGTCATAATACTAAATAATTATAAAGAATTATGAATTCAGGAATAATATTTATTCCTTTGCTTATATCTTCATTATTTCTGGTCTGAGGTAAAAGTGAAAAGACTGTACTATAAAAAGACATATGATTCCACTAGTATTTAGGGAAGACCAGTAATTAGAAAATGTGAGGAATTTTGTCAGTAAATATTATTTCCTTTAGGTAATGAATATTTATCAGGAAAGGGTGTGCCTACAACTGGCAGTTGGTGCAAATTTTGTTTACAAGCCAGCACATGTAGCAAACACATTATGTGTAGGCAAATGCAATGTTGCCATAGGTTTGCAACAAATCAAACCCTAGTCCTTCCTTCTGTGCCTCACGAGTCAGTGACATAGAGGTACATAATAAAAACAAGAAAAACACAAGATTCAACGCAGTTGTCCAACCAGAAAGAAGAGTCAATGAGAGCAAAATCTGCAGGCTGCACTTCATATATTCATCTGTCTGTATTTTCCTCCTCTACAGACTCTCTCTCTAAAGAGAGAGAAATCAAACACACAAAGGCAAATGTGTCTTCAGTATTAAAAATGTAAAACATTTACTGGGCTGTTAATAACATATTCAAGGTTAATGTATTGATTACTGAGCAAATGACAAGCAGTGTGAAGCAAGTCTGTCTTCAGTGAATGCAGAGCAACTGGATGGGAGAATGGTGGATCCTGTTATTGAGGTTTTGAGACTTTCCTCCATGGAATTATTTTGCACTGAATTTTTGACACGCTTGCAGACAATCTAATTAATTTAATTTTTATGGAAACTACTGGGTACTTAGTATAAATAAATTCAGGTTTCGCACCCAGCATCAACAATCAAATTTAGAAACTTAAAAATGCTTAGATAAGTAAATAACGTGATCTTGACATCTCCAATATTTCTATTTTAGGCATGGGGACTTCTGTTTCTCTTTTAGGAAGTTTTTGCAAAGGAAGACTATTAAGTGTTCCAGCCTGGAATTGCCACGTATTTATGAAAGAACTATTTAATTGGTGCATGTATGAAGAATCTTTATGTGGATGCTGTATTCTTTTCCCATCTTACTCAAGCAGTATTTACCTGAGGTACAGCTTTTGATGAGCAACAGTGTACTGCTTTGGTTACAAAGAATGCTCAAATGTTCCTCATGATTGATGTAGTAGGGAAGGAATTTGCCTACTGAATGCTAAATTATTTTTAAAATGTCAAGTTTTTGCATAAGATTGCTCTTTGAATTAGCTGAGATGTTAAAAAAAAATTAAAAATGTATTCCAAGTTAGGGAATAGGATGCAAAGAATTAGGATAATGCTAAAATATAAAAACATATTAAAAAGCAAAAAATGGGAAAAATGTCCCAAGACAGCAGTGAGTGTGAACTTTTCATGTTAATCAGTGAATCCAATGGATTCACTAGGATGTGTTTCCCTTATACTCTTGTATGATTGCTACTATAGTTGAAGTTTAAAAGTGAAAAATGATTTTGAACTGAAAAATAAAATTTTAAATAACAAATCTATTTTCAAGCTGTATATTCTGTAACAAAAATGGATTGAAATTGTTTTTTTGTTTTTTTTTTAAGAAAGTTGCAGCACTGACAAATTTCTTCAAAATAATTTTGGTGATTTCCTAAAGTAAGCTCGTTAAGTTACATCTCAGAATACTAGAAAAGTGGTATTGTGTAATTATTTGACAAGTCATGGTTTAGAAACTAGATTTCCAAAGAGGGAAGGATTGTCAGGGTAGTTAGTTCATTAAAATACACTACCATTATAAATTTAACCCGAGCTGTGCTGAGCATAGATTTGTAAGTCTATGCTGTGATGAAGAAAAAGATTCAACTCTCAGTGGAGAGTTTTCTCCAAGGTGTTCAGGAAGGATGTCTGCAACACATACACATTAAAAACCCAACCAACCAACAAACCCTGAGAATGTTCTCTGCAGACTTTGAATGTATTCATCTCATCTAGTCTTAGACTTCCACACGTAACTCCAGATTTGGACTAACCAGTCCTGAATTCAATTTTTAGTCAAGAGAAGAATAAACAGTTTGGAGGAAAACATCCATTGTAAAATGAGATTATTGACACTCTAGAGGCTTATATTTCTCTTCACTGAATATAAAGGGTGGATAGACAGCTAGCATACATGTAGATGTCTCAGGTATCTATATTCAGTTGGATCAAGTATCTGTATTTATTATCTAGATTTATTTGTATAAACCCTCTGTCCCTAAGGCCCACAAATGTTAGTAGGTAAATTTGTAGAGCCTTCATTGATAGATCATATAGTTTGTTTTGTTTCCCTGACATGTTTCTGGTTTGATCTCATTCCATCTTCATGAGATCTATCTTCTATTTGATCACTGGCATAAGAATGTGACACCTGTTAGTCAAGCCAACAGGAAAAGCTCTTTACACGTATTTTTTACAAGTAAACAAAAATGCTGCCCATTGAACAATATGGTTTGGGTAAAGTTTTCTACCAGAATTTTGTTTGCTTGTTGTCAAAAAGATAATTCCAGCAAGGAAGAAAATACTAGTGACACTGAAGATTCAGAGAATAATGACATACATTACAATACTCAAAATGTAGAGAGTATTGGTAAAGACCATTCTAATAAGAAAACAGTGGTGTTCTATCACAGAGATGTTCATAATCATGTTAACTGCCATCAAGGCTCCACTAGAGTCTGCTTTTGCTAACCCCTGGCATTTGTTAACCATGTTTCAAAGACAAGGGAAGCCGTACTGCTTTCATCCTAATTATATTTAAAAAAAAAAAAAAAAAAAAGGCATTCAGAAAAACCAACTTAGTATTATTTTGTAGTATAGTTAAATCAGTCCAAGAATACAAAATCTGGATCCGTTAATCAGACTTTACAAAAGAAGAAAATTTAGTGCTGTTCAAAATACAGTGCTGCACTGTGCCAGCATTTATTATTTGGTGTTCTGAGTTCCCAGAGATATATTTTACTGTTGGAAAGGAATTGGTCAACAATTTAGATGAGTGGAGAACTGAAAATTCATAATCTGTAGTTCGTGCTGCATTTCATGCTGATGCAATGAGAAGGGCAGTTCTTTCAGCTTTGCTACTGCACTACATAGATTTACAGAGTAATGGTATTATTCACTCTGTGTATGAGAAAAGGCAATAAAAACCCTTTAAGTAGAGCTGTTGGCAGTCTGTTGCTCTGATCTTTACAAAATGCACTGGAAAATTTGTGGTGAAAACATCTAAACAGTGTTGTAAATATAAAATATGTAAATAGCAAAAGGAACATAAAATATATGTCAAAGTAACACTGGGCTTCCATGGAAAAAAGCATGCCTTCCAATGGATACCATTGATGCAGTCATGGCTGGTTTGAAGGCAGATAATACACGAATTGACAACAAAATATAGAACAGGTAGCATCACCAAACTGATGAGTTTGTGTCCTAGACAGTTTGCTGACATCCACAAAATCAAATGCAATACTCAGGCACACACTGAACCATATCTTTGTATGTTTTGTTCTTCTCTCCAGCTTCTCCAAAATCTGCACAGAGAAGTTGAGGGGAAAAAAACCAAACCAAACAAAACAAAACAAAAAAACCCACAACAACAAACAACTTGAAACTTAATCTGACATCCCAAGTAACCCTTGAATAAAAAAAATCTATCACGAGAGTCCAGGTTTGCAGCCTCATAAACATACATAGACTAATGGAGCCATGTCCTTTTATAGATTCCAGAAAAAGAAAGATTCTTCCTTCAGTATTTTTATTTTTATTTTTTAGAATATTTACTTGAGTTTATTCCTTCCAAGTTAAATCAGAACCTGCTTTGGTGCTTTGAGTACACATAATTAATTTTGTTACAGGACCATTTCCCAAGACGTGATCACTTTGTTTAATTCTAATGAAACTTCTATTAAACCTGATATGCCTGAAATCATGCAAACAGATCCTCATTAGCATTTAGCAGTCTTATTTTATTGAAATTCACACCTTCACACCTTTACTGCATGGATGAAGTGCCACATCTTTGATTAGAATGTGGAAAAACCCTTCAAAATCAAAGGAGGTTATAGAATGGAAATTGAATGAAAAGGTGAGAAAAAAAAAACCAACCATAACATGACAAATCAAATCAGTTTACTATCCACATTCAGCAAAGATTTTTTCCTTTGCATAACACTGATTTCATTAATCCATGTGTCATTTTAAATCTGCTGCTTAGTTCTTCTAAGACTTCACAGATGAACATCATCTTCCACATGCAAGTATAAAACTACTCTCAGCTTCTAGGACATTTAAAAAAGAATAGTTAATAATTCCCTCTTTTGACAGCAGTTTTGGAAATTGTAAAAAGTATTGCATTATCTGTTGTTCAAACTGGCATACTGTATAAAACCACATGGAGGGGAGGAGAAAGAGAAAAGAAGGGAGGTTAGTGAAAGAATTCACAGACCAATGTTCTGTAAAACTATCAAGGCTCTGGAATAAATGGAATACCAGAAAGATGTCTGGAACAACCTGATTTTGTTGATTTGTAGTTAAAAATTATAGTAAATTTTCTGTATAGGCAGCAGATAAATAATGGCTTGACTTACTGCAAAATAACATTTTGAGTGGATTACAGAGGTAGAAAACAGTTCTTAAAATATAAAAACCTATTAAAATGAAAGAGTATTTCATAGATCTACAATAGCAAGCTAATTATAACTGAAAGCTGTTTCAGTACATTGAATTTGTCTTCAGAATAAATATAGCAGCTAGAAAATTCTGACCATAGTGTACTAATGTTACAGGAACATTCCTGTTCAATAAATTTGATCTAAAGTTGGGCTTATAAAGTCATGGGAGTACAGACTTTTTAGGATGATATGGTGAAAGTTCCACTAAACCAGCTTTTGTATTTGCTCTAGTCTAGTGTTGACTTTTTGTTCTTGTGAAAGATTGATCCAGAACTGCGCTTCAGCTAAAAAAGGGTGTCATCATTTCCAGTCATACTCCACACAAGCAAATCCAATTGTTTACAATTACCTTTCCAAGCCATTATGACAGGGAATATGATTTGCTGTCACTTACCAAAAGCCTTAGGCCAGCCTGTTGGTTCTGACAAGAAGAAATTTATGATGGGAGATTTTGCCAAGAAACTAGCTAGGAATGAATATAAGAGTGAATTAGTATGTACCGTAATAACAAAGCAGAAATAATATAAGGTTTCTTGTCACTCAGAAGCAGAATCTACCACCCAATAGCAGAGATTCACTGAGGTACTAGACACATAAAATCAAACATAAGATTTGTTCTTGTCAGCTTAGCTATCAGAACTGATGAAAATGTGTTATGTAAAATGCCCTGTAGACGAAAGACACAAAAGGTGATACAAAAAGGGAACAAAAAAAAAGGAATCAGTCTTTATGTGGGTGAAAGAGGGGAAAGGAAGCTTGGCGTCTGAATCATTTGCAGAATAGTTTGTAATAAAAGATATAAATCCTGTCTTCTGAACAACTGAAGAACAACGACTTGATCTTGGCTCCTGTCCTCACAGTGTATTCTTGTTAGAGACTGTTAGAGTGATTTTACGTAAAAATTCTGATTCTCTGAGGCAGTTTGTGAGAATGAACCCAGATGGTTTTGGGGCCAGATGGTTTTGGAGATATAGAATGGAGCATCTAGGTCAGCAGAGTAGAGGTCTGATCTTAATTTACGCCTATTTCAGATGAGATTTGTCTGCTTTCTATTATTATTATCTGCTATCTATTATCTATTACCTATCTATAATTATTATCATCTGCTTGCTATCTTGCTTGATTTACTTGTTTGCTATTACAAAGTACACAGATGGAAAACAAAACAACCCAAAATTCAACCTTGGTTCTCACCTAGAAATTTATTAAGACATTCAGGAGAAACCTAGAAAACAACCATGTATAAACTGTTAGAGGTGCATTCACTTTCATGTAGCAGTAATATGAACTGAGAACTTCATGAACCTGTAGGTGTTTTAATTTCCTCTTGAGATTTAATTAAACTGTTCAGATGGAGGGACATGTAGAAATTGCATGCAGTATTTGTTAATTGCAATGAGTTAAATTTTGCCTTCATTTCACAGACTGAGGATACTTTTGGCTTTGTTAAAATCGACTTCCTGGGGGAAAGTCACGTTTCCTGACAGTTACTGTGAGAGCAGATATTACAGGGGCAACAGAGGCAGGATTGATATCTCCCAAAAGCTGGCCAAGAAAATATGGGGTCTCTATACACAATACACTATTTTACTTATCAGACTGGCTTCCAAGGATGTGATCACCCAGTTTCTTGGGGGAAGGGGCAGGGGAGGGGAAGAAGTATTATCTCACATAAGAATCTTTGGGCTGTATTTCCTTTTGAACACTTATTTTTAAAGGATTTTTAATTGCTTGTATGACTAATTCATTACCAGTAGCCTGTACTAAATGCATTATTTTTCCTATTTCCTTTTTAGTGTAAGTGTCAGAATTGTTATTGCAAGGATTGAATGTCCCACATTATTAAAGAGAAATTGCATTTAATTAAGAAGTTACATTTAATTAAATAACAGAGCTCCAGCTTCCCTCAAGTTATCTGCTTATTCAGGGCTTAGATGTGATGCAGAATTTTTCTTGTGTTTTTTTCTCATAGTATAAATTGAGAATTAACCAAAAAGGTGTTTAACATTTATCCTCTGTTCATGCAAAAATCACATTGTGGCTTGTAACAAGCATGTTGGATTCCTGTCTGTTGCCTTGTGGAACAGCCCAAACAACACTCCTAAATCAGTGTTTATCACAGAGAAGAAAAGAAAATATTCACCTTTGTTCTGGACAAGGAAATACACACAACACTTGTAATATACAATACCCAGAACTACAGAATAACCTACAATAACACCACTCATTCACTGACTTTTGTGCCTTTCCCTCCTTTCCAGAAGTATGTTCATACACACCAGCAGCTGAAGTTAATAACAACGATGGGGGCTAAGAAAGATCTGCAACACATGTCTGCAGTCTGGAACACTTTTTTTTTAAAGAAAATTCTGGACTCACTAATTGCACTTGAATATAAGGACCTTAAAATTATTTTACAATTATTAGAAAGTTGATGTATCTAACTCTATTTGCTTTTAAACTCATATGAATGTGTTAGGGTGATATTAGCAGGATTCATGGATTTCTGAGGTAACATGTACATTTGTAAAATTATTGATCTGACCTCAATGAAGAATTCATCTGACAATGAATCATGGTGATGTAGTTATATTTGCTGGATTGTTTTCTTCTCCTTGTTTTCATCCCTTCTTCATACTGCCCAATTTCTGAAGTCAGGTTATGCTGGCAATGTGTATCCATAATTTAGTTTTTCTTGTGTAAATCTAATGAACACTCCTTGATTATGTATGATATTCTTTTTCTGTTTGCCCTTCACTGTACCCTGAGCCAGTTCTTAGCCCTCACATGGACCAGCTTCACTTATGATCACTTGTGGATCTGAAAATGCAGGCCTATATCTCCCTCCCATCTTGGAGGAAAACTTCTATTTTTATTTGGTATTCCTATGTTTTATTGAAATGAGAAATGAAAGACAGAAATCTCGGGCAGATCCTAAGTCAGTTTTCATAGCTCCATCAAATTCCTGCTCTTTGTTCTGCCTTACATTGCTGTTTATGGTCATAAAAATTTCCCTCTCAAATCAATTTCATTTTTTTCATAGAGAAAGCTCCGCATTCCTATTATGGATGCACCAAAGTTGCTGGTACTTATTTTCCACTTAATGATGCATTTACAGTACTGACACAGAATTTCCACTCAATACAATGCTGTATTTTGTGATTATTTTTCATCAGTTACCTGAAGGTCATTGCCCTCAAGCAACAGCATAACTAAAACCAGATCTGATTTTATTATGGTGTCTGCAAATGGCAGCCAGGAAAATAACCTGTGGCTCCACTTTAAATAAAATTGTGATTTCATTATCTCATTTTATTAGCTAGACTAAACACATACTTCCAGGTTCAACTCTATCTATGGTATACCCATCCATTAAAAAATGTACTTTCTTATATATAAAGGTATCTTGATCCATTCCACTGAAGACTGTTGCCAACACAGTATCTGAACCCCTAAGGTATGGGGTTTTTTTCCTGTGTGGTACTTTATATATAAAAGGACTACAAAATATCTTTAAGTTCATGTGTTAAAACAAAATATGCACAAATATTAACATTCATTCTTCCTCCTCTTTTCCTCTTAATTGCCTTTTTTTTTATGGCCACAGATGCTATTTGCTATGTATTTAGTAACCATACATATGTGAAATGCGAAAGTAGAAATAAAGAATGATGATGTCTTAAAAAAATAGGATCAAAAGAAAATACTTTTATCTTAGACCTACACTTAGGATATTTTTCTGAAAATTATGATGATATTTAGTAATGGGTATGAAGTTGTTCTTACAATGGGGAGATTAAGAGCTGTATGTTGGAAGCAGAGGGCCAGCTGCTTTGAAATAGCTTGTGCCTGAGTCCAGGAAAATGCTGAGACTGTGTTTCTAAAGTAAAGCTGAGGACTGAAAAAGTATTGCTTGCTGGTTGGATGTGAGAAACCTTCCTCTATGAGGACAGAATGGATAAAAGCAATTAAATATTAATTGTTCTCTCTTTCTCTCTCTCTCCCCCTCTTGTTTTTGTTTGTTTGTTTGCTTGTTTGTTTGTGGGGGTTTTTAATGTGTAACCATTCAGGCATGGGAATGAAAGATTGGAAAGAGGTGAAAATCATTAATGCCTTGTCTTCAGCCACCACTAAAAATCAGTGGTTTTCTCCATATAGACTTTTACACTGCCATTTTGCCATTTCAGCCCAAATTTCAATTTGGATTACACTAGCTTGGTTCTAGCAGTGGATTCTTCCTCTATGTTCCACACTGAATGAGAAAAAAGGAGTGGAGTATAGATATTTCTTTTGGATTCTAAGTCTTTAGTCATTTCAATCTTCCTCCTATAACAGAAACTATGGCTAATATAATTCCTCATCCAGCTGTGATGACTCTAGCACAGGAGACAAAACCCCTGGATCCTCAAGTAATATGGCAGGAGTTGATATGAATTCTTTCATCTATACAATGCCAGAAGTAAAAATCTAAGTGTGGGTAAAAAATACTAGCTGATTTTAACCAAGGATATTATCAGAAACACAGTAGGAAGAGGGTAACCAAGAGACTAATAAGAATGGATATTGATCATACAGAATTCTTTATCCAGGACACAGTGTGTCCTTTCAGTAGAAGACTGACACATTTCAGCAGTGTCACATATCACTAAAGCATAAAGTCAAACAAGACAATTGCTTAATAAATCAGCAGGTAACACAAACATTATACAGACTGCATGCATAAATAGGAAGAGAACAAGTGGACAACTTCACTGTCAGGTACCTAAATGGCATGTCATATGACTACAACATGCTAAGCAAACTGCAGACACTGCAACAGCAGCAAGCTCAGTAGTAATAGGAAATGTCAGTGTTTCCATGGAGATAGGGTAATCTCATGGTAAGACATAATGCAGAGATTAAAGAGTAAAAAATCATAAGAGATTTCTTTATGGAGCAACTAATGAGAGGGAAGAAGGTCTGCTGACCTCAACATACTTAAACTTAGGAGCAAAAAAAGAAATCCAGATAATCCAACACTGTCATTCTTAACCCCAAAAAGAATATCTACAATGAGTGAGAAAGACAATTGAATAATAACTAAAAAGGGTGTTAAAAGATTAAAAATCCTGCCATCACTCTGGACACTGTTCAAAATTAGTACTTTAGCCAGCATACATAAGTCTGACAAACTAAAATGGACTTCAAAATGACAACTAGCCTAACTCCCCAAAAAGCTTCTTGACTAAAAGAAAAGTTAAAGGACCTTGTTATAATTAAAACTACTTTCTTTTAAAAAATGGAAATAATATAAAAATTAACAAAATAAAAATTCATATAAATTCTGGCAGTTTAAATATAAAGTGATAAAAAGGCAGACCAAGAAATGTTTTGAAAAACGGCTTGCTAAATACATGAAAAGTACTAATAAAGCCTTGTTTTTCAAATACAAAAGAAACTGTAAGACTGCTGAAAGTCTGTAAGGTCAAAAGATGAGAAAGCTATCACAGGAATGTTCAAGAAAGATAAGACAAGAATATGAGAACTAAAAGCATTATTTGTATTGGTGTTCACTACAGAGGAGCTACGGTGGGTTCTTCGTGCAAATTTTTTTTTAAATGGGGTAAATTGAAGAAACTATTGCAGACTAACATTTCACTAGAAGGTATTTTAGAGCAAAATGGTAAGATGAATAGTAAGAAATTGTCAAGTATTCATCCACTGTCCAAAAAGAACTAAAAAATGAAATTGTCAAATTACTAATCCCGTAACCTATCACTTAATCAAACTCATTACCAGTAGAATGAAGTGTGGCAAATATGATATTTACTTTTTTACAGGACTCAGTGGAATCCGGAAAACTACAGACCAGTAAATTAGCCTTCTGTATTAGGGAAATTAGTACACAGTATAATAAAGAATGAAAGAAGCTGAAATATGGATAATATGATACAATGAAAAATACTTTCTAGTAAGGAAGAGTCAAGATGGGTTTTATAGCAAGAACTCTTTTTCCTCCAAATTTCCTAAATTTCTTTGAAGGATGCAATGATGTTATAAACAAAAATGACCCCATTATTGTAGGATCTCTATACATAATATACGTAAGTGTCTATTTTAGGGTAAGGTTTAGGGTAAGATGAAAAGCCCTTCAGACTGTAGGATTTGCTCTTCTCTGACTATGATGGAAGATGTCACACTTTTCTCATGTAGGTCTGTGAATTTCTGTGTCTTAACCTATGAATTATCCCCTTCAATTTAATGTAATGTTAATCATACCATAAACTGCTGGGAAATAAGACTTCTTGGGTAATTGCCATCAGTATATTTGAAAAGATAACATTAAAAATCTAGAATAGCATTTTCAATTTACAAATACAAGGAATAAATCCCACCATACCCTTCTATGAGATTTGTGATATTCGATATATTTATAAATAAAGTGGGAAGAGTAAAATTAGTGAAGCTGTGAATAACAGTGACAAAAAAATATCCAGATGTCTAAAAATAAAGGCTGACCATAAAGACTTGGTAGGAGGATTTAATTGTAATTGACCTCACAATATTGCAGGAGTGGGAGATAAAGTCCCAGTTGAAATGCAAATAGTGCACATGGGGAAAAACAAACCAAAGCAAGATACAAAGCAATCCTAAATATGCCACTTTGTGATGCACTCTAAATAAAGCTATTCCAGTTCACAAGGGTTTTCTTTGGTTAATTTTTGATTGTTTAATGACAAACTGATCAATGTTCAGCAGAAGTCTTAAGATAAGAACAGAAATTATTAACAACAAAATAGAGCATAAAGCAGAAAGAATGATACTTTATAGACCTCTAGACTACCTGCATCCTAAATGCTATGTATAGTTCTGCTTCCTCCATCTGAAATCTTTGGCAGAAATAGAGAAAGACATGGAAAAATGATAGAAGTCTTATAATTGCTGTGGATTAATTTATGTGTTGGAGAAATTGATGAACATTCTTTACTTTGGAAAAGGGATGAATGATGAATTAAATGGTAATGGTACAAAAATCACAGTTAACAAGGAGAAGGTCAATATACAGTGATTATTAATAATTTCTTACAATGACTAAGAGGTCATCAAATTAAACTTTTTGGTGCAGACTCATACAAAAGTAGGTACATACTTAAGCTGTGGAACTCTTTGCCTTGGGATATTGGTGAAGGCCTAAAGCACAAATGGACTCAGAAAGGAATTATGCATATTAGTAGAACAGAATTTCTCCAAAGGCTAAACGCAGAGATAAATGTAACTCTTTGTCTCTGAATCATGGATTGCTAGAAGCTAGGAAGCTGTCGCTGCATGCTTATCTGTTATGCTCTCTTGCTACATGTTCGATATTGGTCACTACCGGGGACAGGGTATTTGACTGAGTGGATCTACCATCGCCGTGCTTCTTATCTCTTAGTCTATTACTTGGAAGAGCACAGTAGTCTTAGTAGAACTCAATTTAATCAACCTGTTTTGAAGAAAATATCAAGGCAAAATTCCGTGATCTGAATTCAAAGAATCTTTAGTGCTACCAAAAGATGATTCCTCCAGAATGAAGTTAATTACTTCTGCTTTCTGTTGTCTGTTTTTTTATTCAGAAATTGTCTATTGTTTTAAGCTACACTTTGACAAGCTGTCTTGGCTGCTGTTGAGTTGAAAGAAAAGATTACTGTCCTCAACACATTGACAGCTGTTCAACCATGCCTTTCTGACAGAGGTTACTATTCTTGCAGATATGCCAAAATGAAGAGGTTTTTTCCTAATTTTGTCCCATCAGAATTATCCATGTCAGGAAACCCTAATATGACAATGTTTAAATCAGCTTGAATGATTTTGGCACAACCAAAAGAGTCAGCATGCACACAGTTATATTGGACATCTAGAAGATAAAGAATCTAGCAGATACGCTGCCACAATCACTTTCGTCTCCTTCCAAGGTGCAAGAAAACTTTCTTATTCTAGACCATTTTGAGGAAAGGAGGGATGGAGAAAAGAAGAAAGGGAGAAAATAATGTTGTGACTCAAAATAAGTACAGCTAAACTGCAGTGTGAATTCATCATTACAACTTCTTCATCTGAGGGCTTGCTCCACATTTTGTGAAACCTCCATTAAATGTAGTTGTCATGGAAAAAAATTTTTTAAATGCCATCTGTAGTACGGGGCTGCAAAGAGTTTTCAATAGCACCTTCTATACCAGTATAGTTAAGTCAATACAGTGTCTGTGCAGATCAGCCCTTATTAAAAGGGCATTTTGAAACCATGATTATTTTCTTCTCTGGCTTTTATGGCATATTCTTTTCGCTTTACCTTTATCATCTGCTTAGAACTCAAGATCTTCAGGATACAGATAATCCATCACTTTGTGTTTGAATAGCTTTAAGCACCAAAAGATTTTGTTCTCAGCTCTTAAGCACCTCCATGGTACAAATTACAGTGAGAATAAAATTACTGTTAAGCCAAATAAGATGATCTTAAAAAGGGCCTCTGAATGAGGTGATTTTACTTACACCACAAACTGCAGCTCCACAGAAGCTATTAATTCAGCAAATGTACTAAATTAGCAGATGATGACCCTCCATGCCTTTATCCATGGTAATGTTTAATGGCCATCTGTTTTGAAGCTCATGTTAATCACACTGTGTAAAATTCAGACATCTCAAGTGCAGAGGGACCTATCACTCACTTGATTCACCTCCTTCAAAGGTGCAACATGGACTTAAAGTACTTAGGTCTGGAGACATAAATGTATTTTTATATGACAAGAAATTAAAGAGATTTTTGAGGTTCAGGTTAAATAAAGCACGCAGGGCATGATGAAGAAATAGAATGGCTGGAGGAGAGAAGGTTACACAGGGTGTTGATTTTTAAACTCTCTTAAGCAAAATAAGAGATAAAATGAAAGGCAAATACATGTAGAAATTATTTAAACAGTGCTTTTCATCACAATATAGAGGAATCTGTCACTGCCATAGAAGAAAATTACTTTCAAAAGCTAAACAAAGTAATAAAAAGTAATAAAAATAATATAAATTAATATAGTTACTAATGAAAGATAACTTTAATTTCATAATGGGGATCAAACCTTTAGATTTTAATGTAAAGGATAGTCAATTAGCCCTCTTGAAGGAAACTGATTGTTCCACCTGCATTGGTTTAGAGAATCTATGAACATATAATGTGATTTTTATTCAATATCCTTATGTTTATGCCCTCTTACTCCTTCTTACTGTATTTTTATCTAAAATGCCTTTCCTTATGGGGAAAAGGAAGATTTCCAGAGAAAGAAGGACAAACCAAAGCTTCAGGAAATTGCCTGGGGGAGACAGAGGGAAGAAAGATGTAGGGATTGTGTCTTTGTGGAACGAAATACCACATGCAGTTAAAGACCATACACATGTAATTCTAAAGTACACTTGACAATAATGGGAAAACAGAGAGAAATGTCATATATGAATGTAACAGGATTTGTGTAGATTAGTATATTCACTTAAGAATTCAGTCTGGAACAATAACAATAGCTGCAAATCCTATATAGCCAGGACTCCCAAAAGCTTTAAAGCTTATGATTTATGAAGAGGAACTTGACATTGTAATTACCTGTTGCAAAGGCTCCATCATTGTTGTCTGCAGTGACTGCTCTTCTCTGTGCTCCCGCGATGTACTGGACTGGATAGAGCACCAGTCTGATTCTGTGTTGTACTTTTAACAAAGGCCCAGGACCACAAATGAGCCTAAATTTCACCCAGTCCACGCTGTGCAAACAGAAGCCACTCTCAGATGGTGTTTGATAATAAAATAGAAAAATAACAAGACCTTTGTTAGACAGACCCTGGCACATGCTTACAAAAGTCTTGTGTCTCTCATCTACCATTATGCAAGTGCCAAATGTCATGCAGCCAGTGTCAGATAAGAGTTGTCTGCCACACCTTTCTATGTGAGACCTGGTACCAGGCATTACCAAAGTAGACAGCTTTTGCAGGCTCAGCTCAGATTGTCCTTACAGCCTGGTAGAGCCCTTAAAGCAAGCAAGACAAGTCCTTTATCCACTGACGTGGATGCTTTGGGGTCTGATCTTGTATGATACAATTAAATGCACCAAATGTGTACAGTTCCACCTATCATTAATATGTTTTGCATGGCATATGCTGAGATACCTGTATTGGCTACTCCCAAATTAAACATAGGATTAGAACCACCAGTGAACATGATGTAGGGACACGAAAACTCAGCTGTATGTCAGTGTACAACAAGAAACAGCCTGGTCCGGTTTAGAAACCCTCTCCATTCTGGGCTTGCATGTGAGCTTTACACTTGCGTAAGACTGTGTTGCCTCATAAGAACTTGCTGGCTTGCTTCTCTGAATCTCTTACAAGTTAAATGATCTTTTCTGTGCCCCCTATTGCAAAATACATGGTCTAAACAGTTCTGTTCCAGGTCTTATTAAGGCACTATTTTGATTACTTGATTCTTTATTAATTCAGTTGATGTGAATAAGTTGAATAAGTTAATTGTCCACACATGATTCACAAGGTCAAGTATTTCTGGCAGCTCTCTTAGTAATCCGTTCAAAGTGTTGATCAGAGCAACAGTGTGGTTGTTTTCACTGTGAACCGACCTAAACCATTTGAGTGAGTCATTCAGCAATATTTGATGATAACTTCTCAGAATGAAGGAAATGGAGCCATGCTAAAATAATTTTGGTTACCTGGTTAAGGTCCGTAGGAGAGGTAGTCTGACAGCAGTCAATGGGATCTTAGGTGTCTATGCAGGTCTTCTGAAAGAAACTTGCTGAATGTAATACATTGAATAAAGATCATGTCAATTTCTTGTTTTGAAAATAGCTATCTCTGCCCAATAAATAGTAATAAAAAATCTTTCTATAAAGCAATTTTAAAACAAGAAGTAAAAGTTTTAATTTTATGCTCTGTTTAGCAAGCAGCCACAGTGGCAGACTTATAAATGATATAGTCAGATTTGCCACTACATTCTGCATGAGATATAAATTAAAACTAGACTGACTAATGATTCTTGTAGCAGGCTTTTATACTGTTAATCTAATAGAAAAGTGGGGAAAATGGAAATCTTTTACTATTATTTTAAGTATGCAGTATATTCCTTTAACATATTTCATAAACATAAAACACTTCAGCCAACTAGGTCCTCAATCATATAGGACTTTGCAGATAAAGATTAATATTTTAAAAGTATTTACAAAACCAATATTCAGCCAGTGTATGTCATAAACCATATCAGGAAATCATACATATGACCAAAAGTAATGTCTTAAAAATTTCTGGCCAATACTTAGCATAAAGGACCACAGCTCCCATAAGGACTTGGGGTATAACTTGAATAAAATTTGTTATTCCCAATAGCAAATGTTCACTTGTGAGGTAACCGAAACTTCAACTAACTTTAGAACTACCTCCTATAGGCAATGAAAGTGAACAAAAATGTAAAAAGACATTCTCAGGTGTCAAGCCAGATGAGATGGGAATACTCACAATAATTGATCTTGAAGTTGTAGAGGAAATGAAAAAAAAAAAGCCAATTTTATGGCTGTCTTCTTAACCCAGCAGCAATGCTATGGAGCCAGATTATCAGTCCAGCATTTCAGAGAATATCTGCTAGTCTGTTCCTAAGAAACTAGTGTAGTCAGTCAGCATATTTGTATATAGAATAGTTCCAAATTTTTAATAAACTTTTGACCAATAACTGCAAAATATTGCCTTGCCCTGGAAAAAGGTACAAATCCTAATGGCACAGCTATCAAAATGGGAGGAGTATTTCAAACTGAAGTTTTTTAGGAAAAGAATAGCTTTTTGCTATGGTGATACAGCATAAAGTAAAATTGGGGCAAAATATTCTAATTGGTGTCATTGGAACTGATTTCAAATTCATGACATTAATATAAAGAATAAAGCAATTTAACATTCCCTGCCATGTCCAGAAATGGATATAAAAATGGGTGAATTTCCAGATTTAAGATGGCAACACAGAGTTTTCAGGAAGGACTGGAAATATAGACTCAGATCAATGTTGTAACTTCAAAAATCAGGGGAAGCAGTCATTGAAGCAATGGTAGATTGTATCTATAATGGTAAATAAAGTATATTAGTAGCAGGCTGGGGTTAAACCATGACAAAGTAGAAACTGTCTCTTGAAACATTTAAAACAGGAGTGGATGTAGAGTACAGTTGGGGTTGGAAAGATTTGTGGAAGAAGAATTCCTGATTTGGAAGAAATATTTTCTGGATGACCTAACATGGCTTATCCCTTCTAAGATTCTGCAAAATGGCAAAACAAAGTTGTCTTTGGTGTCTAGAGTTTTTTAATTCTCACACTAATGGTCTACAGATCTAAAGTCAGAGTACATTTCTGAAACATTTTAGCCAACATGATAAGTACTTTAACAATAAAACCCAGAGGAATGTGGTGTTACCCATGTTAAAATACATGCAGAGGTCTTTTCTTTGAACAGCCCTACATTTGAGGTGGTGCCAGGACAATTTGACAGAGGTCACCTTTATAAAGTAATGTGTATTTTGCCAGGCACATAAAATCTGTCTTTATACAGCCAGATTATAAACTTTTGAAAAACTGCAGTTCTCATGTGCTCACTTCTCAGGAACCCCCTACTACCCACAACAAATGCCACGGCTTCCCTTCCTTGGAACAGGGGCCATTCACACAAAAAGAGCAAGGAAGAAGGCTGAAGCCATAGCCTTGGCACATGTCACTGCATCAGGAGCATCTGCTCCCAAATTCACCAATATTCCATCTTCCAAACTCACAAATACACGTGCCTTAAGCATGTGAAATAGAGTCTTAGGGGAGAGAGTACTGTTATCCCCCACGACCCCCTTCAGCTGACTTGGAGTACACATTTTGCCCCAGCAGTGCTTAAGTGAGAGCTAGACTACTCCATTGTTCCCAGTAAATGAGATTTAATATTTGCACAGATAGAGAGACTGTGTCTTATGCTGGTAACACACGCAGATTAATACATTTCTATAGTACAAAAATTGCATGATACAGTGCTTTCTCATTCCTCCTTCCCAAGTGATAATTTTACAGCAATTAGAATAAGTACCATTTTGTCACTTTGAGTCTGTTTTTCCTGTTGTTTCCTATATTCTAAAGCCATGTCATCCAAAAGACATTCAGAAAATAAAATTTCAGATACCAAATCCCTGTTTAATTATACTGAAGTTGATTTACTACGTATGCTATGCATAGGAAAAGAGAATACTAAGCTGTTCCCTTGGGACTGTTATTTGAGAGCTCAATCCCTTATACTAACAAAAGGCTCACATAGGGCTTCCCTGTGACACATGTTCTAATTTTTAAGTCATAGGTATAAACAATTCTACCTGTTATTAAATCTGACATATAAAAAAAAATCTCATTAATCTCATTTTTATGTATTGTAATGAGATTCCCGGGTGCATATAAAACAGTATGACATACATGACCTATTATGACCTATTAAGATTACAGTGCCTCTGGCAATAATTAGTAAATGCACCTTGAATTTTAAATAAATAGACATTTGAGTAGTAGCCAAAGAAGAAAAGGGAAAAAAAAAATGTACATATGCCATTCCCTAAAGCCAATAGAAAAGTTCATTCTGATTATAAGCTGCTTTAATGTCTGATATGAATGTCAACAGGAATAACAAAATACCTGTACTGGAGTGTGCGTCTCCTTATCTCTCTATACATAAAAATACCTGCCAAACTCATAGACATAATTATTTGAATGAGTCTATTGTGTTAAAAAGATTTTTTTTTAACTCTCCAGTTCACTATGCTGCATTACTTACTTAAAATCTAACACAAATTATTTACTGACTGTCCTAGTGTGAAAGTTTAGAAGAAAAAAATAATCTCCAACTTAAAATAGTTATGCATGAATACAACAGTCATGAGTTTAGGGCCTAATTAAAGAGACTAGACAAGGTGAGGTTTTTTCTTGGTTTAATTCTGTTGTCTTTTTTTTTTTTTAATTAAAGAATTAGAAATAGAACAGCAAAGTGGGGGGGGGACAACAAAAAAACACAATACAAAAATAACAGGTAAGCCAGTTCTGAAAAGTGATTTAAGGACCAAGAGGAATTAAGTACAGCTTTTACAAGCTCAAATGTAAAACCGAGATCCAGAACAATCTCTCTTAGCCATTGCCTAACTGTAAAAAGCCTAAGCCACCAAGGAGGCTCCCCTCTTTACCTTAGCATTCTCTTGGCACCTGCAATGCAGCACTGTGTTCACGCCTGATCAGACCTGCTCAAGCCCCAACTCTTTGGCTTCAAAAAATAGGCAGAATAATATTTACATCTTTAAATTGTAGTCAGCTGTGAAAAGTAGGAGCCAGTTGATCAAGTGAGCTGGAGGTCAGCCCCCAGTGTTTCCTTTACTTTACAGATGAAGACAACTGGCATTTCAATGGCTCAGTCCATGACATCTTCAAATGGCACTTTTAAAGTAGATGAGATACCTTAAGAATGTCTTTTTCCTCTGTACTGCCTTTAAAGGCACTCTGCCATGATTAGTATAGGTGCAGCTGTCTAAACCTGTTGTAGGTGATAAAAATAGCTTAAACTGTAAATGCTAGCAGGCAGCAGATAATTGAGTGTATGTGCGTGTGTATGGGCGAATGTCTGAAATTAGGCTTTTGTATTTTCAAGCAGAAACTTGCTTGCTGAAACCCATGTGTACTGGTCATAAATTCTGATAACACTTGGACTAAACAAAAGTGACACATCCTGAATCCTACAATTAATAGAGAGACATGAGAGAGAACCACCGATTAGGAAACTAAGTGTGTGCACATACACCATTTAGGTGGGAAAGGTCAGGGTTTGGGTTTCTGGAAAGAAAGCTAATGTTCAAAAGAAGGGCTCCTGAGAAGTGGTCTCAGAAAGAAAAAAAGGGTCTGAAAAGGAGGTGGTGAATCTCCTGGCTGGAGGAAAGATATTTGGAAGTGGAGGATGATCCTGGAGATCAAAGAGCTGAGTGGAGTTGAATGCTGGGGCAAGCCCAGGGACTTGGGCTGAAACTGGCAGCTGCAAGCAGCTGTGCAGCCCAAACTGGCACCACTGTCTGCCTGACCTTCCTGCACAGCAGGGACCTCCCTGTGGGGAAGGGAAATGGAAACCTAGTGAACACAGCATTTTGTAGAGCAAGTGAGTGAGTGTGTGAGATAATCAAACAGGGTAAAAGCCCTAGCATTGAAGGTTCTTAAATAAATCCCAGTATCCAGCTTCACTGCAGGTTGTTGATTAATTCTGTCTTACCCCTGATAAAACCTTATGTGCCTGAATTTGGGCAAGGTAAATTCCACCTAAATTGACGTGACTGGGCCTATCATGAAAAGCAATTGTAACCAGTTTCTTTTTTGTTATACAGTCATGAGAGGAGGACGCTGCCCGTAACAGCAGAGGCGTGGAGCTCTCCAGGACACTGAGCACCCACATCTCAATGCTCTTCTCAGCCTGACAGCGCTCCTTCCTGGCAGCAAACACCCGCTGCTGTGCAGCTGAGTGTGGGAACACCGACACCTCTTTCTCAAGCTCTTGAAAGCTGTCATCACATAATAAGGAATGCAACTTTGCTGGTGACAGAAATCAAGCAAAGAAGCAAAACTCCATGAGCAAGTGTTGAGGGGAAGGACCCCTATTCCCAGCATTAATTGGGGTTTTATCCAGAAACTAAATAGTATTGTAGGAAGAGACAGAGAAGATATTGTCTATAAGACTACCTGTAACTCACCTTTTTTGTCAGGATCCAAAGAACTGTGGTCCAGAAGGTGAAAGAATTACCTCAAATGACTGAAGTGGGATTCAAGTACTTCATTTCTCAGTTATGACACTACTCCCTTTCTGTCTCATCTACTGCTTCATTCCAAACCAGGCAAAATCTTTCATCTTTTACTTTTTCAACGTTAGCATTTCCTTCACACTTGAAGTTCTGTTCATGAGGCTGCCAAGATATGCTTCAGTTTGAACAGTTTTTAAAAGGTCCATGCCTAACCCATGTCAATGACCAATGACTGTTTAGAAATTAGGTGGTCCTTGTCCATGACATTTACTGAGCTTCACCTTGTGGATATTCTCAGAATATTTTGCATACATTACAGTCCGTATCAAGCACAATGATAGTGACCTCTGCTATCTACTTTGGAAGTTTTTAGGTTGAAAATTTTGTGAAGGCCATGAGAGCATCCCTGTCGGCTCCTGGAGATTTGGCTGACAGGACTCTAGGCCAGCTCAGAGCCAGTGCAGCCAAGGCTGGCCCCTTCCCAGTGATGACCCTGGGGAAAGGCTCCCAGGTGCCATGGGGCTGGACCCTGGCCTGGGGAGGTGCCTTCGGTTGAGGCTCTCACCTTGGTCCTGCGAGAGCTGCAGCTCCAGCTCATGCCATCCTGCAGCCGTGTGCCTGGTCACAGGTCCTGCTGAGCTGCAACCACCTGCGGGCCAACATTCCAGCCTGGGAGCCCAGGGAGGCACCCAATGCCCTGGGCCGGAGCTACATTTACTGCAAAGACTCCATTGTGAATCCAACCTAAAACACAGAAATGAAAAGCAAAAATTCAGTTTTAAGGTTGAGTTTGCCTCATCGGCAGCTGTAAGTAAGCTTAAAATGTCAGATAAAACTCTGAGCGTTTTGTCTTAAGCTTTTAATTTTCATAGTTATGGTGTCTTATTTATTTCCCTTTTAACTCCAGAAGAGTTATTTTTCATCTGCTCATTTAATTTCTTACTATTCCATACTCACTTTTTTTGCGATAGTACATCTTAATTTAATATCCCATAACTTTCATCATGAAAAGTTTCTTGGATTCAGTAAAGACTGTATTGTCCAAACCAGAGAAAGAACAAGACTTTCCTTAAAAAGGTGACTTTCCCAGTAGCCAGTGAATTTACCTTGAATGATGGATACTCCTGCTGGAATCCCTATGTTACCTCTGCAAATGCTCGGTTGAATGCTCCCTCTGTTCACTGAGCTGAGTCAAGTGGGTGTTCATACAAGAGGCAAAGTGTCCTTAATAGCCAGTGGAGACAAATTTAGGGCACCTCAGGTAGCTCTTTCCACAAATTTCTTTCTCTTGTATATAGAGGAAGTCTACGAAAATTAACCTCCTTTCAGTCTGCCTTGTTTCCTTTGGAACTATTTCATTTTGTACAAATAATTAGCCATTCCCAGGGTAACACGGAGGGGCTGCCTTGAATATTTAAATCTTTCCCTCACTGAATTGTTTATACAGAGTGGAACAGCTCCAAGAGAAGTCACTGGGGGATAATGAATACAATAAAATCCACATCAGAATTAGGAAAGTCGCTGGGCATAGAAGAATCTTGGGATCTTGTCAGGGATTATGGATCAGAAACAACTGGAACTTGAACAGGATTAGTGAAAAACAATGACAAAGCTTTGTGTATACAGTGATGGGTTGACAGCTGACAATCACTACTGAGAAATGAGATCTCTGGGTCATAACAGGTAGCTCTATGAAAATGTCAGGTCAGTGCAGCAGCAGTCAAGAAAACAAATGTAATTCTAGGAATTATTATGAAAGAAATGGAAAACAAAATAGAAAACTTCATTTTGCCCTTTTTGTAGAAATCCATGGTATATGTACTGTTCCAGCCTCAATAAGAAGCAAGTGAAGGGGTTATATAAGGATGTATAAAGTCATGTATGTCATGAAGAAAATGCATAGGAGATGAATATTACAAGAACTAAAGAACATCCCGAAAGAGAAGAAGGTAGTATATAAACAATTTCTTCATTCAGTGTATATCCTTGGCACAGAATATTGTTGATGCTGAAAACTCACATGGGTTTAAGCATAGAATATGGGAATTCATAGAATCAAAGAAAAACAGCTGAGGACTATTAAAACCAGATTTCCATCTTGTTCAGAATAGGCTTAGCCATCTCCTGTTACTGAGGATTGCACATCACTGGAAGCTGCAGGAGGCAGTGGTATAACCTAGTTGTGTTTTCATTTTCTTTTCAATGTCTCACATAAATACCTGCCAATAGCCATGTTGCGGTTCCGGTGTTTTTTCAGCTTTTGATGTTAGAAACTGAGGCCCAGAGAGAGAAGGTGAATTCTCCAGGGTAACACAGTCAATTGACATCAGAGATAGGGAACAGAAGTAACTGTCTCCTGACTGTCATCCTTCTGCTTTATCCCTGAGACAGAAAGCAAGCCTTGCCTGTTTAATGGTTCTCTGAAACATGACTAGATGCATTCAGTTAAAAAAAAAATAATTAAAAATCACTAATAAAATCTGTATACAATAAAATGGGTTTTAAAAAAATAATACACTGCAGAGGGGAGAAAGTCTGACAGCAGGCATTATGTCTCATACTGTGCCTAGGAGTGTGTGTATATTCTGCACACAAACACTGCCACGTATTTCTCTCTGTTTGATTAGGCTCAGCTGGATGCAGTATTCTTGATCGAGGCACAATACAAGGAAATGCTCTTTTCTCTCCCTGGGAGAATAAGTGCCCTTTTTTTTTCTTTCTTTCTTCCTTTCTTTGCAGAAGGTTCCTAACTGGTCTGAACAAAACCAAAGGCCTTGGTTCCCTACTGTCTTGACATATCAAGGGCACATGGGTATTTATCTCAGCAAACTTGGGGATGAAAAAATGTAGTCATAATGTTTCAAGAAGATTCCCACATTTCTTACTTAGCATGAAATGATTTTACATAGCTCTCAGTGGGAGAAAAGGCCTTCTTACAAAACAACGTGAAGATAATGGCTAGCTATACAAAACCAAAATCCTAGTTTCCATGATCTGAATGAAAATGTTTGCACCTTACTTTTATCTGATTTCCTCTAGTGAGCACTGAAAGGGTTGTGTTCATGATGACATAAAAGAGAATGCAATTGCCCAGCAGTATGAAGGGAAGGAAAAGCCCTTTGCTATTGCTATCATTTTTGAACACAGAGGCTGCTTTCTTTTGAGATAGCACCAAGAAGAAAGATATTCCAAGAAGGAAGAAAGGCATGAAGACATGGCACCATCTCTACAGGAGCATCTACTGAAGTAAATGGAGCAGGCTGCATTGTTCTACTGATTTATATGCTTGTGTAAATGTTCAGATCTTTCTGAACCAATCATCCTGTAGTTATTTAACGATCATATTTGTGTAAAAAATGTTCTCACTTAAAACTGAGGTGAACCATTGCAATATCACTTACATAACTATGCTCATTTTACAGTGTATGTGGCCATCTGCTTACAACACAAAGTGCTGACCACTTGGCGTTATCATGGCAATATTTTCAGCAAAGTTCACAGAGCTTACCTTTTCCTCCCATAATAACACAAGACAATCTCTGAATGTCCTCATTGTTGTTACCTTATTTGCTTTGTTTGCTAAGGCCATAAACTTTCCAAGCACCTATTCTACTCTCTAAATGCTTTAATTCAGTGACCTTTACGGTTATTTTTAAATTTGATAGGCTTTTATTTTCATGGAGATAATTCAATTAACACATTCACATTTAGCTATAACAGTCCCTCTGCTTGAAAGAAAATACTTTTCAACTACAGCTCTAGTCTGAGTTACTTATGAGTATGCAGAGAGTGATGCTAAGATTCAGACAATGCTATTGTGGCTTTTACCTATACTTTAAAAATAAGTTTTATTGTGTTTGGGAATATTTGCAACTCATTCACAAATAAAAACTCATCCATTCCTCTTCTTCTGCTTCCACATTTTACCAGTCAATTTAGAAGGATGGGCAGAAGTCAACATTTCCCTTTCATAAGAAATACTGACATTTTGGAAAAAAAAAAAAAAAAAAATCTTGCCCTGGAAGAAGACTTCAAAATCTCCTGAGAAAATTAAACATGCATGATATGATAAAATGACAGAATAACTACATGCTTAATACTGATTTTACCTTTATTTTTTCATATTTATGTAATGCAAATATCTGAATAAAATTAGTCTAAATATTATCAATATAATAAAAAAAATTACTGAACTATGGTCCTGTTAGATACTTCTACAGATGAAACCGCATTTGTTCAGTGAAAAGCAGTTCTATCTAAAATATCTCAACAACACTTGACTGTAGAATTAGCAATAGAAATATAGGAAGAAGATGCTTCATTCAGGCCTTGATCTTGTATACCATGGAGATGTATGGGAGTTTTCTCTCAGGTGTGGGAACATAAACCCCAAACCATACAGAGGCCACAACCCAGATTAAAGGGAACCTAAACCAGACACTATCAGAAGAAGAGCACAAAAGAAGAATGCAGCTCACTGGCAGAATAGATCAAATATCCATCAATATCTTCTGAGATTTTAAATGACTTTTAAGCCAGAAATAGGACTGGCCTGGAATAGGGACAGGTGGCAAAGCAGAACTAGCCAAGAAAACAAAAAGACCTTACTGTTTGTTTCCGTCCTCACTGATCTGAGAGTAAAGACACTCATGCGCTTTACTATGTTTAAGAATATCTCCTCTAAAGAAGGAAAAATCAGATTGCCAACTTCTTCCACTATACTTTTGCTTAACTTTTAGGCACACTTCTCTAAGTATTTCAATATCTCTTTCTATATTTTGGAATTTAAATAGAAATATATGATGAATAAAGGCTGATTGTGCAACCATTTATGCAAAAGAGTCTCCATTTGTCTGTTTTAAAAAGCTGCTGAAGAAGAACACTCTGAGCACCTGCTAATCTTCAACTACCCCTCTAGAGAGCTAGTCAGTGCCAAGTGTCCACAAATCACACCCTCCTTCTGTTCTGAGGGTGGAAGAGGGATGACCACTGCTTTTGACAGGAAACCCCTAGAAATAGTAATTTTCCTAGAAGAAAGTATTTTCAGAGGAAAGACATTGCTGAGGACAAATTTGTTACCCATGTTAAAGATAATGAAACACAAGAACATACATGCTTTAATGGCAGTAAATTTAATAAAACCTTTGAAAAATATTAGGACGAAGTTGGAACTACCTTTTCAGTCAGAACTGTCTGCCCTGGATTTATATATGTCATAGTTTAACTCCAGCCAGCAGCTAAGCACCACGCAGCTGCTCACTCACTGCTGCCCCCCCAGTGGGATGGGGGAGAGAATTGGAAGGAAAAAGGTAAAACTCGTGGGTTGACATAAGAACAGTTTAATAGGACAGAAAGGAAGAAACTAACAGTGATAATAGTAACAATAATAAAATGACAATAATAATAATGAAAGAATTGGAATACACAAAACAAGTGATACACAATGCATTTATTCACCACCTGCCAACTAATCCCATTTAGTTCCTGAGCAGTGATTCCCCCCCATCCCGGCCTCCCCCCAGTTTATATACGGGGCATGACATCACATGTTATGGAATACCCCTTTGGCCACTTTGGGTCAGCTGTCCTGCCTGTGTCCCCTCTCAACTTCTTGTGCCCCTCCAGCCTTCCTCCTGGCTGGGCATGAGAAGCTGAAAAATCCTTGACTTCGTATAAACACTGCTTAGCAACAACTGAAAACATCAGTGTGTTATCAACATTCTTCTGACACTGAACCCAAAACATAACACTATACCAGCTACTAGTAAGAAAATTAACTCTATCCCAGCCAAAGCCAAGACAATATATTGCTGTGGTTAGTGAGATCATAAATTCACTCTAAGTTCCAGTTCATCCTGCTGAAATATACTCTGGCACTTTTTAAGGAACAGCATTACACAACAATTTATAGATATGGGAGCTGGTGAATAATGTATTATATCAAAATTGCAAGAGGAATTTAGATCGCCAGAACACTGAGCTAACTGCAGCTTGACCAGCACTTTAGAGGAGATAGAGATCTTCCTGGCTTCTGAAGGAGTAATAGGAACTGCAGTGACTGTAGTGTGGCAGCTTGGAGAAGGTGCTAGGAGCCAGAATGCTTAATTCTGTTTCTAAACTGGCAAAAAAGGAGCTTCTCTGCTCTTTTGTGCTCAAATTGTTTGTGGAGACAGGAAAATTCAGTTGAAACAGATTCATTTTCATGAAAAGTTAAGTTTCAAGTAATATCTGCTTTGTTGTAGAGTTTCCAGGCAGTTCCAATAAAAGTAACATTCATTTGGGAAAGACAAACCATAGATACATTTCCTTACCACAAGGCAATATTTGAAGAGATTTTTGCCTACTACATCACACTGCATATTACTTTCATAATATTTCTGAACAATAACAGGTGCTCTCTGAATGTTAGGCACCCCACCTTGACCTGAACTAGAACTTCTAGTCCCAGAATTACTGGCACCATGAGGAGATTTGATCCAAGAGAATTAGTTTGAAACAAGATGAAGTGTATGGCAAACTCACACATGAAGGAAATAGAAAGCTGGGACAGTCCTCCCCATTACATTTATAGGCAGGTATAATTCCTCTGAGGTCTTGGCAATGTTGCTTCACTGGTACTGTTTGTTAAAATACTGCAGAATAACAGTTTATGCTAAGAGGGAATACTAACTTGACTCCAAATTTTTCATGTACTTTATAATGCAGTTAGACTTCATAGGAATTCTAACACTTCTTGTTGTCAGTGGTTTTATTCTTTTCATGACAGCCATACCTGCCACTGTCTGTATCAACTGCTTAGCTTATTTGTCCTGTTCTTGGGGTTTTCAGTTCTGAATTTCTTATCATTATATGTCAAACTTTGAGACTAGCTGTCTGCTTTCTATCATGTAATCTTAAGATTTCATCACGCTGTTTTCTCTTTTAAAAACTCATCCATAGGTTTATGTAAAGAGATTTAATATATACTATAAATTTCATATCTTTGTATAAATGCAAAATTAAATGAAGAAAACTTTTTATTCCTCCGATCAGTATTTTTGATAGAAATGTTCTTCACAGCAATATGTGAAATAATTTCATATCTAGTGACGGAACTGGAATGGCTGAAATCCAGTCTGGGACTGAGCTTTTATGCAGTTGGTATTTCTGCCAATGCTTTTTGCAGCAGCTGCCTAGCTTCACTGTACAGTTCTGATATGATCTGAGCACACTGAATGAAATTTTCTTTTTTTTTTTCCTTCTTTCTTTTTTAATGCATTGCTAAAACACAGAAGCAATTTCACTGGGCTTAGTCTGAAGGATTACTGAGCTTCTCAAATTGAGGTGGACAAATAGACTACATTGATTTCACAAATGAAAGTTAAAAATATAGAAACATTTACTCAAGCATCAAGAGGTTTTGAAAGCAGAGCAATAGTTCATGTGGACACACAAGAATAGGAAGAAACCTTTACTCTGCAAATGAAGACAATTTTGTTCAATCACAATCTGTTGCTCTCACCTTTCGTGAGGGAAATAAAACTGCCACATGCCTCATAAGTGTGTGATATGAGCGCATATATAGAAAATAATTTTATCAGTGGATACCAGCAGGGGATTTTTCTTTACCTAGCTATTTTTCTATTTGGTCTTCAGTAGAGACAACTAATGTTAAGTTTTGAGGCAACAAAAATAGTTTCACAAATAAATATTGTGTGTAGTGCAAAAAGAAATGGCTAAACCAGATAACCAACTGAAGTCCTTAAAGTAGAGCTGTTAAGCCTCAAGAAGTGTGTGTTTGTGGGTGGGGTGACAGCAACAGCAGCAGCGGCAGCAGCAACTTCTGCATCTGTATGAATGCCTGACTAGGGGCCAGCAAAGAGGACTTTTCTCAGCGGTGTCTGGTGAAAGAACGAGAGGCAATGGGTAAAAAAGCTTTACTCTAAGGGTGGTCAAACATTGCAACAGGTTGCTCGGAGGTGTTTGGGAGTCTTCATCCTTGCAGCTCTTCAAAACCTAACTGGATGCATGTCTCAGCAATCTTCTGTAGGTGACCCTGCTCAGAATAGAGAGGCTGGACTAGACAATCTCTACAGGTCCCTGCCAACATCAACTATTCTGTGATTTCTGTGAAAACGTCTGAACTCTTTTTTCAACTTTCTGCTCCTAGAGGTAGACCTTTGCATGTGCTTAGAACTGCACCAGCCTTGACATGCTGAGAAACTCAATTATAACAAGCTCAGGCCAGGACACAGGTGTTGCCCTCCTGTGGCTTAGTCTGGCTTGATTGTGCCTTTGCTTATGAAATTGTTAAAGAATACTAAAGGCACGTTATTGAGATCAATACTAGCAAGTGCATTGGCAATGTTGTTTTCTTTTAAAATACCCTGGAAGATGGCTTTATCACTCCTTCCTACAAAGTTACTTTTCTGTTTTCTTTGCCTATGAATGGGAGAGCCAGGTTTAATATTAAAAAACTTATCTCCCAGATAAGCCCCTTTGCTACTATTTTACTTATTTAGGCACTAATACGGTTGAGCAGTGACAGCTCTAATGCTTTTTAGCTAGTGGAGACCTCAACAGAGAATTTTGCAATAGACATATATGGAAGTATTGTCGTACATCTGTGTGTTCTCATGTGTACTCATGCACATGTGTAATACTTGGTGATAGCTAACAAAATCACCACAGACGGTTACTGCACAAGCACATAACCTCACAAGAACCTTGTAATGTGTTTATGTGATAGTAAAAACCAAACAAACAAAACCCAACCAAACAAAAAAACCTATGGAAATTTCTTGCAAACTATACCTTATTACGAGCTGTAATTCAGAGGGGATTTTGGTAAGTATTTCCAACAGGCTTGTGGCAATTTAAGATAATGACAAAAGTTCACAAATGTTACAAGGTCCTTTACGAGGTCAAGACCATTTTTTTCCAATTTCATAGGTACAGAAACTAAATATTCTTATGTTGTTAGTGTTATCTAGATAATGAATAATATATACAATATTTGTTTTGAACAATCTTGTTCCCTTAAATCTCCATTGCATGATGTTGTCACTGCATGTCACTGCCAAAACAGAATGACAAAGAAAAACTTTATTGAGAACTATAATGGGCACCATTATCCTGAACATAAACCCCACCTTTATTGTTGCAGGGGTTTTGGCTTTGTTTTGAGCAGTTTAATTAATTCTATGTTAAATAAAATCACTGTATAAAATATAGAAGTGATATACAGAGAAATATAAGCTGCTTGGAAGAATGAAAAGTTCTACACTCCTTTGAATGCCCTAATCATGAAACTTTAGAATGCATTCCCTCTAGAATAGTTTTGAGGATTCATTACATCTTGAGTTATTTCTGGAGTGTGGCCCACAGTCAACAGGAGGTAGGAAGGGCTCTGTCACATAGAATAGTCTGTGACTGGTGATTTGCTCTTCCCAGGAAAGTAAAACATGTATGTTTTAATTCTCTTACACTGGAAGAACGGTATCTGAAACGAATGCTCTAACAGCTAAGGCACTATACAAAAACTGGTCAGTGGCACTGTTTCTCCCATTCAGCTATGAACTTCCCAGGAACTGACACCAATCTACAAGTCACAAAAATCTATAAACTTCAGAGGAAGCCCAGGCAAATGATGCCTAAGTAGGGATTATATTGCTTCTGAACTGGAGTACAGTAATATCTGACCTAGAACATGGGCACAGGGATTGCTGGGCTCTGTCTGCCTCATATTCATAGACACGACCTTTCCCTTTTCATTGCCTCAGGTGCTTATTACTTGTGAATTTCCTCTTAAGACGGTGTGTTTTGTTTGTCTACATCAGTTGAACTTTTGTACTTATTGCATGTGATGCATATTCATAGTACATAAATATAGAAAACAGACAGGAAATGCTCTAAATAAGTATAGTGTATCTATTAGTAGCTAGTGAGTAATAAACAGCAATACAATAGAAATTTGGGCAGATGTGCCATTTAGGTATCAAACAAGTGCCAGTGAAACCATTATCTGACACAACGTTATACTATATATATGACACAAACGGTAGAAATATTTATTTTAGAAATGTTATAAAGGTTCTTTTCTAATATGAAGGTTAATTATTTTATCTTACAGCTACTAGGTTTCTAATTTTGCACCCAAACTAATACATAAAAATGCATGAAAAATGACCAAAGGAAATGTCACATCTTGAAATAGTAAAAGAGAAGAAAAAAACAGAAGTGGCAACTATTGAAGAAAGGGCAGATAAAGAGGCTGCAGGCTCTTGTCAAATTTAGTTAATCCAGGACCTTTCAAATATATCATAGTGCTCCAAAATTTAGATTTCTGTATACTTCTGTGATCTTGTTATCTAGTTTGCATCACACTTTTATTTGAACTAGGCATGAGTAGGAAGGCAGTGCATGAACCTGTAAGGAGTGAAGAAATAATCACAATGAGCATCTCTTTATATCTCCTGATTCTACATAAATGATGCCTGACATCTGTTCTGGAGTCACTGACAATTTTGCCTAAGCAAGCTGAACTACAATCATCACAGGGAGACCTGCTCTTTCAAATGTGTTAGGGAAACAGCCTTTCATGCTAAAAGAGGTAGCTTTTTTCTTATTTGTAAATAAGCAAGTACAGCACTGCTAGTAGGATCAAATTTTGAGTGCTTTACCAAATCTGAAGGATACCCGTGTGCCACACTGTGTTTTGATATGAAAGATACAAAAAGCAGAAGCAGCAGTTCAGATACAATAATAGCATGTAAGAAGACTGTGAATATGTGTGTGTATATGTGCATGTATTTCTGATGCTTATCTATTGCTATGTATACATCCATATGAAACATGCTCATGATATCTTAGCATCTCTCCACTTTATTATCTATCCATATCTACTATGGTCCAAAACTGTAGACAAGAAGGAAAACACACTTTTAGTAACTTCTATCTCAGCTAATCTACGATTAATATACTTTCATGTCCAGATATTCCTATTAAATAAGGAAGGAGTTGATGCATTCACCAATAACTCATCTGTCAAGATTCCTGGGCACAAAGCTAGTAATATTTTACACAGAGGATTAGCATGTGCAGAGTATGAGATTGTTAAAGGCTGTAAAATTATAGTAGGTGCTCTCAGCAGATATTCCTTGTCTGCTGGAAAATAAGAAAAGAACATTGTAGTGTAACATCAGTCAGGAATAAAAATCAGTTGTATTTCAACCCGAAGCATATAAGCCTTTTAACAAAGAGATCTTTGAGTCTGGTAGTAGTGAATCAGTGACATTTCACATGTCTAATGACTTGCCATGCTAAAAAAACACACAGTATTTTCACAACTGCAATTGTAATGTTTATTTCTTTGTTTTCTTCCTGTGTTTACTATCAGTGGAAATACAGGAGTATAGATTCTAGATTTCCTTAGACATCTTAACTGGACCCCTTACAGCAGCAGTTGCAGAAGGGAGTATCCATATTCAATTACAATCTTCAAAATAACAAGCTGCAACGTGATGGCAAACTCTTCCTCTACTGTTAGTTTTGAATCAAGGAGGTTTGAACTACAAAATGCAAGGAAATTTGCTGCCTGGCGAGATCACCTGGTGTTGGCTCAGCCCCTGATTATGCCGCCTGACTTTGGGATACACTTCCTTTGATAGAAAAGAAAAAAGTGATGTTAAGATAGCTCTGTGCCATTAAAAATTCTCTCACACTGTGGGAGGGACACACCTGTTTCATTAAAGGAAAAATATGAAAGTACATTCAGCTGCACACAGAAGTAATTTTAAGTGCTTTTCGAACTATTTCAGTAGCACAAAGAACACCTATTCTGGTGCATGTAGGGCCAAACTATATACGAATTTTGTGCATTACAGTTCTGTTTAAGAGACTGGGCCAAGTTGGGTTGCTCATTTTGCTGTGCTCACGTTAGGCTTGTGTTAAGAATCTTACATTGCTCTGCAGCCATGAAAGAAGGATATATACAGACACCATAACTGTACTCTCAGAGCTGCCTCATGTTTTCTTTACTGTCAATTGCTAGTTGCACAAAAGATTTCTAAGGTTATTGTTAAGATAAATGTACATGTTTTTAAGAAATATGCAAGTGCACAGAAATTCAATAAAGGGCTTGGATGTTTACGAAGTCCAAAGCAAGCACTGGATGTAGCAACCCTCTGTGCTGTTTTTTAGAGCTGAAATGACATCTTACATCGATGTGACACTAATAACTTTGTACAGAAACTGACAATTTTTCTAGTAAATATATTTCCAAAGGACTAATCAAGGCTAGTGATTTCCTTCTAAAACATAGCCAGAAGAAATTATGTCAGTGCCTTCTTGCTACTCTTTTTATAAGTATCAGATGGATGCAGCTTTTCTCAAGGACTCAGAGACTTGGATTCCAAGTCCTTCTCACTCTCATGGTCAACACATGTCCTGGTGGGAAGAGAGCATCCTAACACCATACAATAGTAAACCATGCTGTGTAGCCTCCTTGATAAAATTGGTGTGCTATTTAGAAAGGAATGTGTGACATGGACCAAAAGGAAAGAGCATCAGCAGGAATATAATTCTCTAACTTGGGTGTTCAGCTGACAAAGTGGAGTCCTGGTTCTTGTCTTTGCTACCACAATTACTTCTGATGTTTATCTGGTGCTTACTTACTATAAAATTCAAGGAAAAGAACAGCTACAGTGCATTTCATCAGTGGCCCAATCCTATCAATGTGCATTTGGAAGGACTACTAAACTGGAATAATTTTGACATAGGGAGGAGCGAGTAGCCAGATGCTGCAGGATATAGCCATTTAATGAATGTTTAGAGGCAGATCAAGAAATAGGGAAAGACCTTTCAATGGAGACACACTTGTAAATGGAAAATAATTAGGGTTTCATTTAAAACAGAATATGCATTGGCATTCAAAATAGGACCTATCAATCATTAAATGCATAAGTATTCATTTTTTGGTTTGTGGCTTCTTTTTTTTTTTTTTTAAACCATTGTGTGTTATACTTCTTAACAGTGATTCCATTCATTGGCTTCTTTGTCAGGCTATTTGTTTTTTTAACAGCCATGAAGTCCTGTAAATGAATCAGTCTTACAACAAAGACTTGCCTCCATACTTGGGTTAGCTGTGCCTGTGATTGAGGTCCTCAGTTTTCTAGTGTGATCTACTTCTGTTATGCAACTGTTTCAACATCCATGAATTTCTAATAAAGAGACTTGTTTATGAGTGTAATAAACACACAAAACATTATGGAATCATGAAACAGCTAATTAACTTTGTGATTTTAATGTCCTGTCCTTGCACATGAAAACTAATTAGTGATTATATGGATTCCTGAATCAAATTTCCTTCTTTTTTCTCTTCATGTGGTTGTTAACTTAAATTCAAGAGATTTGTAGTATTTTTCCTTTACTTTTCTAAAAAGGATGTTGGAGTTCATAGTTAATAAAAAGCTGTATTGCCCACGCACTCTGAATCTGCTGGTGTTTCATTGTTGCCTATTTGTTTCACAGAGTTGCAAACAATTTGTTCACATTTTATCTTAGAGTTACACGCTCATCTCAGCTTTATTCAGGAGGCTGAATTCAAGCATGACTCAAGCAATAGTCTCCTAGAATTTAAAGCTAAGTTGCACCTAGTCTTGGGACAGCTATGTGGGGAAATAGGTTAGGAGTCTTCCTTCCCTGTGTGTGGCTGACTTAGAATTAAACACAGCAGTGCCTCATGCTGAACTGAACATAATTGTGGTGCTCAGGGGGATGGCAGTGATAGATGCTCCATGCCTTGAGTAAGTGAGTAAGGAACAGTGAGGCAAACTCCCCATGTCCTACTGACAATCAATAATTGTGGCTACGCCCCAAAGTTAGTAGTAGACCGAAAGCATTAATAACACATTGATCTATTGCAGTATATTACGAAAACTTCAGGAATGGCTGTGCTCCAAGAATTTTCTGAAGTTTCCTCATTCCTTCTCATGGATTGCTTTGTTGCTGTGTCACAGTCTATTTGGTGCTATGCTTATAATCACAATTAAATCAATTGCGGGGTGATCCCTGCCACAGACATCGGTATGGAAGTGTGGAAAGTACACAAGGCAAGGAATACAGGTTCTAGCCAGGGCCATTAAATGGCTCAAAGGCATTTGTGAAGGTTGGAAAGAAAATTGGATTAGGATCCTGGCACAGCATAGGTCCAGACTGCAGCTCTGCCACAGGATGACGGGGCACAAACATTCAGCATGGCAGAGACAGGGAGGCCATTCCAGATAGGAACTACAGAGAGGAAGACTGCTACTCTCTGAGATGGCAAAAGTGCTCATTATAGACAGAGATTTGCTGTAGCATTATTTCCAACTGTATGCTTCTTTATTGCCTCAACAGCTGCTGGAAAAACAGTGCGACATGGGCAGCAAAGGTAGAGAAGGTAAATTCAGCCTCTGAATGAGGTCAGTTACGAAGATGAATAACAGTGAGACACAAGGGTCCTTTATGTAGCTATTTCAAGAGTCATAAAGTCATGGATCAGCAATATCAAAACAGAGCAAAGATCAGTGGTCCTACTCCTTACAAAATGTCAGTTGCTGCTCATTTCCTGAACAAGAAGTTTCATAATAATCTTTCTTTTTCTTTAATTTTTCTTCAGTAAGGTAATGATACACAGACAAGTTCAGTGTCTTCTTTTTAAAAATGCAATTAGTTCATGAGGAAGATGAAACTGTTTCAGCTAGTGGAAATTAAAGCAGATTAAGGACTGAGTATGAATTAGTTGTGTAACTACTGCAGAAAAAGAAACTGCCACAATGGCTAGTCTTAATAGAAGTGAATATAAAGTACAGAAGACAATTATCCTGCTCTACTTCAGCCCTGAAATGAAACATTGCATTGAATCAGCAACCAGCATTGGTGTATTGGGGGGGGGGGGGGGGAATAGTTAACCATTTTAGAATATAAAACTTTTGAAGTAGAAAGCATAAGAAACCCAAGAATATTCTGCCAAAGTGATAGCCAACAGAGGATGTGATAACTCTCCCTGGAAATATGTACAGGGACATCTCAAGGCAGACTCACTAATCAGCCAACAGAAAAGTAGTAATGGGCTTGAACTGTGGAAAGGCAATCTTAGACTGGATATTAGACATATCTGCCAAAGTACAAGCTCAGTTAAAGGAAAAAAATTGCAGCATACTTGATGCTACTCCACAAGCTTCTCCATTTCTTTCATCTTACTAGTTGTAATATCTTACTGGTTGGGTTTTTTTTCTCCTTATTTGTTTTTCATTTCATTCATTTGCTACTTACATATTTTATTAACTGTGGGCTCTGCTTTTTGCTTGCTTGTTTGCTTTAACCTGAGATTCCAAAGCCTTCTGCTTACCCAAACCACCACCAGTCTTCAATACCACATGGGCTGAGAAGTCCAACGACAAAGATGGGGAGGTCCAGCCCAGTTGCTACCTTAATCTGCTTTTACTGATCCAACCCTAGAACCAGTCCCCTGTCCTTCCCTCTCGGTGACACTGTCGTGGTTTAACCCCAACCGGCAACTAAGCACCACGCAGCTGCTCACTCACTCCTCCCCCCACCCCGGTGGGATGGGGAGGAGAATCAGAAAAAAAAAAGTACAACTCATGGGTTGAGATAAGAACAGTTTCATAAACGAAATAAAATATAAAATAATAATATAAAATAATACTACTACTAATAACAACAATAATCATCATTGTAATGAAAAGAAAGACAAGAAAAAGAGAGATAAAACCCAAGAAAAACTAGTGATGCACAATGCAATTGCTCACCACTCACTGACTCACTGACCCAGCCAGTCCCAGAGCAGTGATTGGGGCCCCATGGCCAACTCCCCCCAGTTTATACACCACCTCACTGGCAGAGCATGGGAAACTGAAAAAACCTTTACTTAGGATAAGCACTACGTAGCAACAACTAAAACATCAGTGTGTTATCAACATTATTCTCATAATAAAATACAGCACTGTACCAGCTACTAGGAAGCAAATTAACTCTGTCCCAGCCGAAATGAGAACAGAAGGTTTCCCTTTGCTCAGATTGAACAGACAACTTGATACTCTGCACCCATAAATGCCTTTATTGCTCTAAACTATCTTTAAAAAAGTATACTGAGCCCTTAATGCATGACTTCTCTAGTAAAAGAGAAAAGTAGAGATCCATCACCCCAGTAGAAGGTCCCAAAAATCATATAGGCAAATTTCTTCCAGAAGGTCATCTTCCGAATTTTATTCCAGGGAGCTGCAAAAGCAGTCCTACAGGGGGTAATAATAATTCTAAATGATATACAAAAAGCTGGTATAGAGACTTCATTGTAAGTCAGCCCTTCTGGTGAATCCTTATGGTGGCAGAGGTATTCCTACATGCTCCTCATTTATGATGAGTATTAAGGTTCATTTAGGTACAGGCCTTGTCTAGAATGGTACTTTATACCCTCACCCCCCACGTTGTGAGACTCAACACAGCAAAGCAGAGTCAGATGTACAAAGTTGAAGGCTGAGGTGCTAAATCTCAAAATCCACCATGAAGTTCTGATTTCACACTTACTTGAGATCGTTCCACAGTGTTCTGATTACAGAACTTTTTACTCTAAAGACATAATCCTGTGCGTTGCAGTGGGTAGTTTACTAGGCTTTATTGCACTACAACACAAGACCTTGGCTGTCTAAGAATAACCTGAAGAATGATGATATTCGTGAGGTGATGGGGAAAATAAGTTTACTAGTCTGCGTAGCACAGAGGGCCCTGGAAGCCATAGGAATGTATGGCAAATTGTAGTAAATAATGGTGTTTAGTGATGTCCCAGTTCTGGAATAGGCTCTTAGATTACTCAGTACCCAGCATCTGCTAATACATAAAAGAAATAAACAGGGAAAGTTATAATGGGACATATCAGCATATTTATACTGTCTCCTCTGGCTAGCGGGAACTTACCAAGCAAACATTTTTCATCTCTCAAATCATTTCAGTATCAAAGCTGGATCAATGCTGAAAGAGATTTTTAACTGTTATTTTTCAGAACAAACAGTACCTCTCCTCTAACTGTGAAATTAATAGGGAAGGTAGCATGAAGAAATCTGCTGTATGCTGGGGCTGTTGACAGGAGTGGAAAAAAATTATTGCAATATTGCACTCAGAAGAAATCAAGAGAAAACAGATTTTGTAGCTACAAAGCACTAAATGCCAAGTGAACATGGCTGAATTCTTAATTGCTTCTCAAAAATTTGTTCACTAGACAATAAATTACACTAAAAGCCTTCACACAAAAAAAAGTCTGCTATGAAAGAAGATTAATTCTCTCCTAATAAAAGCTGTATTTCATTATTAATCTGTGAGTTTTGTAAAGCCTGAATAAACTTCAGTCCTAAATAAATCAGGAATATCCAGCATTAGAGATGGAAATCTAGAGCTTTGTTATAAACCTATGTATTACAAATATCTTTTAAATAATTTGATAAATGGGCTGAACGACCTACCAGTGTTTCAACATTAGGTAGTTCAGAGAAGGTCATCTCCGATGTAACAGATTTCAAGATTCTTTTGTAATTTCGAGATGGAAGCAAGGCAGCTTCAGAGTAGACACAGTGACAGCAGACACAGATAAGCCTGATGTACTCCTTGCCTTCTTTGTCTCTATCTTCACCAAGAAGGTCTCCCAAGCCTCTGTGTTAAGAAGCAGGGTTCAAGGAGCAGAGTACATAGCAGTGGATTAAGATCAATTACTTGACCCATGCCAATCCACATGCTGCATTCAAGGATGCTGGGAGAAATGATTCTTGCAAGGCTGTTTTCTATCATCTTGGAAAGGTCATGGAGATCAGGAGAGTTCCTGGATGACTGGAGAAAGCAAATGTTGCACCTGTCTTCAAAAAAGGCCAGTCACTCCAGGATTTCTGATTGAGAGGAGAGCAGGGGGTGCCATTCACCTTGATTGCAGCAAGGCTTTCAACACTGACTCCCACAACATTCTTGTATCCAAGGTAGAACACTACTGTCTGGATGGGTGAACAACTACATGGGTAAAAGCTGGTTGGATGATTGAGCTCAGGGGATCATGGTTAATTGGTCATAATCTACCTGGAGGCCAGTAACATGTGGAGTAATGCAGGGGTCTGTCCTGGGAACTGTCCTGCTTAACATCTTTATCAATGGAGGAGGTGATGGAGCGTACTCTAATCAGATCTGCAGATGGCACCAAACTGGAGGAAGTGGCTGGTGTGTGGGAGGGTAGTGCTGCCATCCAGAGGGACCTAGACAGGCTGGAGGAATGGGCTAAGAGGAAGCTCATTAAATTCAGGAAGGCCAGATGCAAATCACTGTACCTGGGGAGGAAGAGCCCCTTGCAACAGATACAGGCTGCGGCTTCACTGGCTGGGGAGCAGCTCTGTAGAAAAGCACCTGGGGCTCTGACAGACAATAAGCTGAACATGAGCTAGTAGTCACCTGGCAGCAGAGAGGTGTTAACAGGAGCAGAACCTATAGATCAAGGGAGGGGATTATCCTCCTCTACTCAACACACTTTGGACAGTGTCTCGAATATTACGTCCAGTTTTGGGCTCCCAGTATCAGACAAACATCAGTTAACTGGACAGAGTTCAGTGTAGGGCCACCACAACGGCTTGATGTTGGAGTACTTGACCCATGAGGACAGGCTGAGGGAGCTGGGCTTGTTCAGCCTGGAGAAGACAGCTTCAGGGGGACTGAGCAATGGTGCCCTATCACATACTGGGAGGTATATTGCTTTAATATCCATGTTGAGCATTTAATTTTACTTTAATTTCCTTTAATTTGATAATTGCAAGGATTTTGTAATCTAAATGTCTTAACTTGAGAACACACAGTTAAGAAAGAGAGGGGAAGAAAGTTGTACAGCTAATGACAGCAAATTCTACTCATTCTATTAGGCAAAAACAAGGCTTTGTCATATGTTAATTTATTGGATTAGAATGTGAATATGGGTAAGCAATAATGCTGTTTTGACAGTGAGTGATAAGGAGATTTTGATAAAATATTTATGAGGTTGTGGTTTTTTGACACCAATGATTGTGACTGAATATTTTTAAGGTCACCATGACACTGAAGAATTTTGACAATATATTTATGAAGGCATTGTGGTCCTAAAGATGGATGTAGATATGGAAGTGATGCAAATTAGATGAATTCATGAAAGACAAATATATCAAGGGCTATTAAGCACAAAGATATCAATTCTGTCTCAAGAAGTCAGACAGCTTAAAGCTGGGAGGTTATACCAGAGAAGTATCACTATCTGCTTATGCTGTTCTTAAACTCTTTTGATAAACACTATAGAATAATTACTGATGAAGAGAAGATATGTGTCGTGGTTTAACCGCAGCCAGCAACTAGGCACCACGCAGCTGCTCACTCACTGCCCCTCACCCAGTGGGATGGGGGAGAGAATCAGGAAAAAAAGTAAAACTTGTGGGTTGAGATAAAGACAGTTTAATAGGACAGAAAGGAGGAAGAAGAAGAAGAAGAAAATAATAATAAGTTGATGATGATGAAGACAACAATAATGAAAGAATTGGAATATACAAAACAAGTGATGCACAATGCAATTGCTCACTTCTCGCCAACTGATGCCCAGTTAGTTTCTGAGCAGCGATCCACCCCCGCTCCCCCCCCGACCAACTCCCTCTAGTTTATATACTGGGTATGACATCACCTGGTATGGAATACTCCTTTGGCCACTTTGGGTCAGCTGCCCTGGCTGTGTCCCCTCCCAACTTCTTGTGCCCCTCCAGCCTTCCTCCTGGCTGGGCATGAGAAGCTGAAAAATCCTTGACTTCGTATAAACACAGCTTAGCAACAACTGAAAACGTCAGGGTGTTATCAACGTTCTTATGATACTGAACCCAAAACATAACACTATACCAGCTACTAGTAAGAAAATTAACTCTATCCCAGCTGAAACCAGGACATTACGTTAACTGGAACTTTGGTCTGACCCAATATGTACAGTCCAATGCACAAAGTACAAAGGTACCCTATTCTGAGATAATATAACTACCTCTAAACCTAAATGAAGATGTGGATTAAGTGATGAAGGTTACAAAGGGGTGTGTAGAAACAACACTTCTTTAGAGCTTTCCTGAAAATGTTCCTTTTAAAATCTGTTAAACATTTTCTTTGGCCAAGCCAAAAGAATTAGAACTCTGACACTGATACTAGGTTGATAACAAGATTTTGTTTTTCAATTCTTTTTTTTTTTAATTTCAGATATAGAAATGCCTGCTTTTCCTCTTAATTTGTGTGACTTTCTGTAGCAATTAAAATGTGACTGGCCAGAACCTTAGCCTAAAATTGGAAAATACAAAATTAAAAAAAATCAAAAAGTAAAATGTTTTATTTCAATAAATAATGGAGACTCTTCACTTCTTTTAAATGAGGTAATGCCAACTATTCCATTAAAAAATTGAATCTAAAGAACTCAGTTTCTAAAAGAAAACAAAACATTTCAGATTTTAGAACTGATCTTATTTTTACATTTAGTCTTTTTTAGGACTGTAAATATTTTTTTTATGATCAACTGTTTTAAATAATCTTTCACCACCAGTAGTTTTAAGGAAAGAAATTAAAACTAGTGATGATACTTATTGCAATGGAAATGGGTTGTCTCAAAGAAATATAATAGTGTACAAAAAACCATGAACTTTTGACTGTGTTAAGGCCGCAATGAGGTATGTGAGCAGAGATTAATGAATGAGTTCAGAAAGCAATGGGAAAGAATGGCTTTAAAAATCTTCACTTCTAATGTGTGGTAGCATGCCCTGGTGAAGTTATGATTAGCATCTTTAGCCTACTGAAGTTAATAACAAAGGCTTTACCAGTTCAAAAGCAGAATAGATTTCAGCTTAATTGTGATGTCCTAATGTCTATGCTCTTGGCACAGACAGCTCCTGCCTTGGCAATATGTGAGCTTGTCCCAATAGTGGAAATTCATTGCAGAATAATGTGTTCATATAAAGTATCCTGGGACTAAAAGCATCCTAACTGTACTAGCACATCATTGTACCTGAACATTGAAACCATGCTAGGAGGGCTATGCCAAATCATACAGACTTTTCTCTCACTCTGAAGCTAAAAAAAAAAAAAGGTTCTATGCATTGCACTCCAATGTTCAGTTTACTAATGGCTTACATGTGAACTCTTAACTGCTACATTGATCTTTACAAACTCCTCAAATCTAACTGCAGTGAAAACTGGAAATATATAAATTTTAAAAAATACTGGCCATGCTAATATACTTTGGCAGGTACCTCACTCAGAAAATAGCCTAAATGAATCACAGAATCAGAAAATTTTTGAGGCTGGAAAGGACCTCTGGAGATCATCTAGAACAACCCCTCTGCAGGTGCAAGACTTCGTTCTGCTTCATGAGGTTCCCATCAGGTCACTTCTCCAGCCTGTCAGGGTCCCTTTGAATAGCAGCACAACTATCTGGTCTATCAACCTCTTCTCCCAGTTTTGTATCATCTGCAAAGCTTCTGTGGGTGTAGTCTGTCCCACCATTGAGGGGAAAGGTCATCGATGAAGATGTCAAACATGACTGGACCCAGTATTGACTCTTGAGGTACACCACTAGTGACTAGCCTCCGGCTGGGCTTTGTGCTCCTGATCACCACACTTCAGACTGGCAGTTCAGCCAGTTATCAGTCCACCTCACCGTACACTACCCTAGCCCATACTTCATCAGTTTGTCCATGAGGATGTTATGGAAAACAGTATCAGAAGCTTCCCTGAAGTCAAGATAAACAATATGTTCTGTTCTTCCCTCTTCCACCAACTAGTCATTTTGTTGTAGGAAGCTACCAGGTTGGTCAAGCATGTCTTTCCCTTTGTAAATGTGTGCTAACTACTCCAGATCACCTTTTTCTACTTACTATAGTTGGAAATTACTTCCGGGTGAATTTGCTCTCTTTGCTTTCCCAGACACTAGGAGGAAGTTTACTGGCCTATATTTCCTCTGGTCCTCCTCTTTTTCTTGAAGACAGGATTGAAAAAAGGAATTTAGGATTTGGGGATGAGAATGAACCATTACGCCCAAATGTAAAGCAGATTTCAAGTTAAATAGCATGTGACTAAACCTGAAACTTCTGCTTCTCTTTTTCAGTTGTAAAGTATTACTAATTTTAGCTGAATAATCTAATAGTCAACATGAATGGCACCTAATTACATGATTTACTATTTCAAATCTTTCATATTGCATAAATAATCCAACAAATGTTAAGTATATATATTATATAAGAAAATATTTTTCAAAATATGCTTTTGAAAATCATAAAAGTAATTTAATTTAGTATCAGCAATAATAGCTTAGTCTTATGATGTTACTGAGTTCTTTCTTTAAGGACATGAAATTTTCTCCTAGAAGAATATGTTTCACAGATAGAGAAGATATATATGTCCTGGAGGACTCTTCCCCTATGGCAACAATCATTATTTCAAAGTAATACCTTGATAATGAAGACAAAGGCAAACATTGTAAGATAATGTATATAAATGGAATAAAAATACTGACTCATTTGTACCCCTGTGACAGCAAACAGCAACCAGGGAAGGATGACAAAACAATCCAGGGACCAAGGCACAACCCTTCAAAAGATTAATCTCATCCAGCTTTAGGCATCTAAAAGTTAGGCGTATAGTCTAGCAAACTGTCTAGGCTTTAGATCCAGGAAAAAATTCATTCTCTCTGTCACAGGCATATCTGTTTTAGAGTGGCATCAATCACCTTCTAGGTAAAGTTAGAAGATATGAATCTTAACCTTCTTGTGCAACTTTAGAGAATTCTTTGGTATTTCCTTACATTAGATTTAGAGCTATACAGTCAGGATAATATACATGTTGTCCTAAAAGATCAGGGGAAAATATGTTAAAATGTATGAAATGCTAATATAAATATACTAATACTTCTAAGTGGAAATGAGAGTTCTTATTAGCACAATCCTGCATAAGTCATTGAGTCTGTGCCAGCAGATCCAAATACAGGAACAAAATTAATACCAGAGGATGTGATGGTACCAACTATGCTTTCAACACCTTTGTGTTTGCACACAAGTAAAATGAGTGAACTCTACCAAGGCAAAAAATAAACCCTTACATTTATAACAGGCTACCAAACACTCAGACTGCCTAAGGGAATATGAAGTTCATAGATGATGAAGATTTTTGATGACAGATGAATTGTCTACATTTCCATTCTAGATTTTGTTTCCTAGGTAAATGAGTACTGTCACTGACTCGTCCCATCAGTCCTGTCAGTGTGATGGAACTGGCCACAGCAGGAACTAACTTGGTGAAATTTTAGTTACACCTGAAACAGGTTGTGCTCTGAGATACATAACTCTCACTGAGTTCTGTGCTGGTAGCTTTTGTGGTTTTGAGGAAAGAACTTTGCCGAAAAGATTTTTTTATGAATTGTCTGTGAAGTTACAAGTTAATTTACCCATGCCTTTTGTGTACCTTTTCTGTGTGTGATATAATCAGATAACACGTGACTGAGAAGACTGTTAAAAAGCATAAACAGGTCTGAGAAAGTGTAGATATGGTGCATACTAGTGCTTTCTTTGCATCTTCTTTTGATCTCGGTGCTATTTTGGATTTACTTTTAGCAAACAAGGCACAAGCATCAGAAATCTGAAGATATTCACAGGCACCTTCTAGAGTGACCTTCTCAATAGCATATTTCTAGGTACACCATATATTCACTCTTTTAGAAGCAGCAAAACAAACAAACAAAAAAACCCAAAACCCACCCAAGTAATCAAAGCTAAACTATACAGTGAAGAAAATCTCCCAATACTTTCATGTGACCAGCTGAAGACCTAAGATGGCATTGCTTAAACACAGATTTTGGGGACAGCTCTAAGTGTTATTAGTACAACCAGGTCCAAAAGGCAAGAGAATACACAGGGAAATTCAGAGAGATTGTGAGTCAGCTTTCATAACCACCTGCATTACAGAAAGAGATCAAAAAGTTAACCCAAAAGTTGGTCCAAAGTACTTTCTATTTAGAAAGTATATTTCTAAGCAATCCATCCTGACGTGTTATTTCAGTGTTTAACCAGCCTTCTCACTAGGAAGGTACATTATGTTTTGAAGTTAAATATTTCTAGGCTCTTTTAAAAGTTCCTGTTATTTTATTTTTAATCCTTTTTCAGTAGTGCTGAAAGTCAACAAAGGGCTGTTATCTGCTACAAAACAAACATAAAATTTGTGCTTCCCTTCACAACATCTCAGATCATCCTCTTTCCTCCCTGTGTTACATATCAGCTTCCCTTTGTATTTTTCTGCTGAAAGTCCTTTCCCATTGTTCTCTGTATAAGCCTCAGCAGGTAAATCAACCCAAAGCAGATGTACAAAAGATCAGACAAGCTGGAAAGAGGAGAGGAAACTGTAGGTTGAGTAGATAAATTTTCTTGGAGCTGTAGTACATTACCACTGTTGGTCCTCAAGTGAATTGCCTGCTAGACAGCCCTATTTCTACTGTCAAAACATTTTCTCCATTTTAAGTACCATATGAGTAATTGCAATGATCAGTTCTGTTATCTTTATTTTCTTCAGTAAGCTGAATAGGGCAAACTCCTTAATTCTGCATGATGGAGTCTGTCTTTCATCCCATTGTTCAATTTGTGGTCCCTGAACTTGGTTTTGTATTCTGTATCTTTTCAAATATGTATTGGGTTTTGTGGCAAGGTTTTGGTAGTGGAGGGGCTGCAGGGGTGGCTTCTGTGACAAGACAGCAGAAGGTGCCCCTTTGACAGAGCCAGTTCCAGCTGGCTCCAAGACAGACCCACTGCTGACCAAAGCTGCGCCCATCAGTGATGTTGGTAGCATCTCTATGACAACATATTGAAGAAAGGGTAAAAAACACTGCACTACAGCAGCTGGGAGAGAACAGTGAGAATATGTGAGAGAAAAAGCCCTGCAGACACCAAGGTCAGTGCAGAAGGAGGGGGAGGAGGTGCTCCAGGCACTGGAGCAGAGATTCCCCTGCAGCCCGTGGGGAAGACCATGGTGACACATGTTGTCCCCTGCAGCCCATGGAGGTCAACAGTGGGGCAGATATCCACCTGCAGTCTGTAGAGGACCCCAACGCTGGAGCAGGTGTATGTGCCTTGAAGGAACTGTGGTCTGTGGAGAGCACACACTGGATCAGGCTCCTGGCAGGACCTGCGACCCTGTGGAGAGGAGCCCACACAGGAGCAGGTTGTCTGGCAGGAACTGTGGCCCCATGGGGGACTGACGGTGGAACAGCCTGTTCCTAAGGGACTGCAGTGGGTGGAAAGGACCCATGCTGGAGCAGTTCTTGCAGGACCCACATTGGGGAAGTTCACGAAGGACTATCCTATGGGCGGCACCCCACGCTGGAGCAGGGTAAGAGTGTGAGGAGGAAGGAGCAGCAGAGACAATGTGTAATGAACTGACCACAACCCCCATTCCCCGTCCCCTTGGGCTGCTTGTGCGGAGGAGGTAAAGGAGTGGGGAGTGAAGTTGAGCCTGGGAAGAAGGGAGGGGTGGGGGGGAAGGTGCTTTTAAATTTGTTCTTATTTCTCATTATCCTGCTCCATTTAATTGGCAATAAATTAAACTAATTTCCCCAAGCCAAGTCTGTTTTGCCCATGATGGTGATTGGTAAGTGATCTCTCTGTCCTTTTCTTGACCCATGAGCTTTTTGTCATATTTTCTCCCCCATCCTTGAGGAGGGAGAGTGATAGAATGCCTTGGTGGGCACCTGGCATCCAGCCAGGGTCAACTTGCCACAATGTACTAAGACTTAAAAAATGCTTTATGACCACAGAAGTTCCTGAATAGAGAAAAAGATGGGTTTATGTAAGTTGACCTGTATCACACAATCAGAGAACCAAAGAATGGTTGAGGTTGAAGGGGACCTCTGGAGATCATCTGCTTCAATCCCTCTGCTCAAGCAGGGTCTCCTACAGTCAGTTGCCCCAGACCATGTCCAGACAGCTTTTCTATACCTCCAGGGATGGGGACTCCATCCACAACCTCCCTGGGCAACTTATGCCGGTGCTCAGTCACCCTCACAGCAAAAAACATTTTCCCTGATGTTCATAGGGAACCTGCTGTGTTTCAGTTTTTGCCCATTGCCTCTGGTCCTGTCACTGGGCACCGCTGAGAAGAGCCTGGCTCCATCTGATTTACACCTTCCCTTCAGGTATTTGTACACATTGATGAGATATGAGATCCCCCCAAGCCTTCTGTTCTCCAGGCTAACCAGCCCCAGCTCTCTCAGCCTTTCCTTATGTAAGAGATGCTCCAATCACTTAATCACTGTAGTGGCCCTTCATTGGAGTATCTCCTGTAGCTCGGTATCTCTCTTGTACAGTAGCTTTTTAAGCAGCCATTAAGAAACTTTGTAGCAATTCCCATTTTTTGCTTACAAAATGTCCCCAGGCTCTGAAAAAGGGAAAAAAGTCCTCTAGAGAAATCACTGGCATCATGACCTGATGGTTTGAATCAATAAAAGGCAAGAAGAAAACTTCTTTAGTCTTTTAGGGAACACTGTCCCATGCACCCACATTATAAAGCTCTCCTATATACTAAAGTTAAGCAATACATGTCATATAAATCTCTGTTATTATTATTTTCTGTGCAATTTATCCTTAAACTATTGGCTGGTTTCAAGTACATGAGACGCACTTTCATTTCTCTTTTTATTTTCCTTTCTTTCTCTTATTTTTGTATGTGTTCCTATCAATACTAAGTCCATTCCATCATCTAACTGTTTACTATAAAATATTCCCTCTCTCATTTTACACCTTCATCTCAGAATGTCTCCAGTCTCCAACTTCACTCTTCCATCTCCATTTGCTGTTCGTAGCTTCCCTCAAATACATTTTGCAAATGAAAACGAGCATTTCTTTTTTTTTTTTCCCTTCCATTTTTTTCATGAAACTCATGCAATCTACATGTTTCCTTAGTATCTATACTTTGTGACTCTTAACAGTCAGGATGCTGGATAAGGACAAAAATCAAAGGCTGCATTATGTCATAGAATCCTTATCATGAACACTGATGTAGATGATAATTTTCGTCTGACCCATAACTAGTTGACCCATGAGCCAACTGAAGCTATGAAAGTAAACCTAAATAAAAAGCATTTTACATGTCTTCCATTAAGTTAAAGCTCTCTAAATGAAAATCCTAGGTCTTGGGGTCATTAGAGGAATACTTGATACTCTTTTGAGGAGTCAGAGTTTATAAATTAATGAATGAGACATAAATACTACACACTAGTTTAATCTGTGGCAATTAATCTTCCTTCAGTACTTTTCATGCTTTTTAATAGGAAACTGTACTCATATTACTTAGTCTGGATCCTTAAAGTTCAGAAGCATTTCCCAGCATGATTAAACTGTGAAATGTATTTGAAACTAATTGCTTCTGACAACTGCCATTAGACACATATTTGCAAATACATTTTATAATTCCTTAATAGCAAGGAGTTCTTGTTATCTTTTGAACTTTTGGGCTCTGCTGTGAGCAACAAGAACAGAATCACTTTTGCTTTAACTGTTTAAGCACCATGTGGGAGAACAAGTCACAATGATAAACTACAGCTATCAAAGGAAGCAGTACAGGTCAAGAAGAGTGTGCTGGCTGGTTGTATACATTGATGCTAATTAGACTACACGAAGTAAGAAGAAATGACATCCACATTTTTACAAAAGACTGTTTAAAGTCTTGCTCAATAAATAAGTCTAGAAATCCCATTTTTAATATTGTACATGTAAGACAAACTGTTTTGTTACCATTTAGAAAATGAATAATTCATAATACACTATAGTCTGATTTGTCATGAAATGATTACACACCTTTTGTCAGGTGATGCAGCAGACCATAGAATGCATTATGGTAAACATGCACTACAAGTAAATCACGATATGCTATTTCTCAAATGAATCAATCATGCACTGTATTTTCTGAAATGGAATTTGTGTACTTTCCTAATCTCCTGAACTGGTCCTGTAGAAGACTGGGGGGCTGCAGTTGCTTTATGACCTCCTTATATCTACCAGTTAAGGTTTGTTGACATAAAGTATAAAGCATAAAAAAAATGCCAACAGAGTTATCTCCTCCACAAAGTTTAAAAATCTAACTAGTGAAAGACAGGAGGTAGAAAAAAAGGGAGTATTTTCCTTAGTTAAATTATTTGAGCTAAAGCTCAGAAAAAAATTTCAACACTTGGGATAGATAGAAATAATGAATCACCCTTTTCAGGTGCTTTTCTCTCTCCATTGACTCTAGACAACTTCGGTTAGATGCCTTACTTTTAGATGGTAATCATTAATTGGGATGCATCCCATTGAGTGTTTTCGCCTAAAACAGAAAGTTTCTGGTTTTACGAAGACTTGGTTCAATATCTGATGCAGTCTAGTTCCTTACTCACAGGACTATGACTCCTACTTTATCTCTGTACAGTGAGGAAGGAATGGAGAGTCCTTTGTCACAACTTCTGTTGAAGCCGTATTACTCTATAGATAAAGGTCATTGTATAAAGAGTAATGGTGCCAAAAGAAAGCAAAGTGAACCCTTTTGTCAATGTGCACATTATAAGCCCAGTTAAACTAAAATGAGCATGCTTACTTCCTGATTTTCAGAGGCTTTTAGCTAGGTCATATGAAAACTAATTTTATTTGGAACAAGCAAAGATAACGCCCAATGGAGAGAAATCTATTTCAGTTCCAAGGTTCAAGTCCTATCTATAGATACCCAGGCTATTCAAATAAAGTGAAGATTTCAACAGGAAAGATTTATCTCCCCTCCTCTGCACAGGCAATACTTTAAGTAAGTAGCAACTGTAATGAACTTGTTGAAGAGATATTTCATACCCCCATTATACCCTCATTTTCTATGGCTTTCCAATCCCTATATAGAGGAACAGAAGTTAATGTTAATATAATGCTAACACTAATACCAGAATCTACTTAAAACTACTTTTCACTTTTAGACTTTCATTAAGTAAGTCGTTAACATTTTGGATAAAATGTTAATGTCATCACCACTAAAATGTTTTTGTCCTATATAAATCTGAATTTATTGTGTGTAGATGTGAATTTTCCAAATGGCCTATGTCTGATTCTAGAATATAATTTTTTTGAGTAGAGAAAGTTTTCTGTGAGTAGTGGAACTAGTAAAACCCAAATTATTTATTTAGCTATGTCTTTTTCCATCTTATTGGATCACAATATCCACATGCTTCTTCCTCTAAGATTTTTCTAAACCTCTTACTTATTTTCACATGGTATTTCCACACCCTCCTTCAACCCAGACTTCATTTCTCTTCCTCCCATATTCCTGTCTCCTATAACTTATGTCACTTCCATGTCTGTCTATTTCAACAAAGAAGAGGTAAAGAAATGTGGTACGGCTCCTGTGGAGACATGTGTAAGCTAACTGGTCAGCAAGTATTCTGGCAAAGACCACCACCCACCCACTGACTAATGAATAACAGCTGAGTTCTTTGGAAATTTTCTCTATAGAAATGTTAATATAATGTTTTCTTTCTAACGCTGCTGACTTTTATGAAATCTTTGGGAAATGGTATCTCTGAAACTTATGCAATAGTTAGATTTATTTGAAAATAGGTCAAGTGACAGACAAACAGGTATAAGTAACACAATCAGACTAAACTAGTTTGTGCACTACACATAAACCAGTAACACATGGGCAATCAAGCTAAAAAAACCCCCACAACCTACCAACAAAAAACCCCAAGACAAACACAAACCCCCACAAAACAACAGCCTGTCGTGAGCCGACCCTGGCTGGCCACCAGGTGCCCACCAAAGCCATTCTATCACTCCCCTCCTCAGGTGGACAGGGGAGAGAAAATGTAATGAAAGGCTTGTGGGTTTGGATAAGGACAGGGAGAGATCACTCACCAGTTATCATCACTGGCAAAACAGACTTGAGTTGGGTACTTTCCACAGGCTGCAGTCCTTCAGGAACAGACTGCTTCAGTGTGGGTCCTCCACGGGGTCAGGAGCCCTGCCAGCAAACCTGCTCCAGCGTGGGCTCCTCTCTCCATGGTTCCACAGGTCCTGCCAGGACCCTGCTCCAGCACGGGCTTCCCATGGGGTCACAGCCTCCTTTGAGTGTAACCACCTGCTCCGGCGTGGGGTCCTCCCTGGGCTGCAGGTGGAGATCTGCTCCACCGTGGGCCTGCATGGACTGCAGGGGGACAGCCTGCCTCACCATGGGCTTCCCCACAGGCTGCAGGGGAATCTCTGCTCCGACGCCTGGAGCACCTCCTCCCTATCCTTCTTCACGGACCTGTGAGGTCTTCAGGCTTGTTTCTTTTACATGCTCTCACTCCTCTCTGGGTGCAGTTGCTGTTGCACAGCAACATTTTCCCGTTCTTAAATCCGTTATCCCAGAGGAGCTATCACTGTCGCTGATGGGCTCAGCCTTGGAGCCGGCTGGCATTGGCTCTATTGGACACAGGGAAGCTTCCAGCAGCTTCTCACAGAAGCCACCCCTGTAGCCCCCCTGCTACCAAAACCTTGCCACACAAACCCAATACACAACAAAACCTCATGCAGAATTCCGTGCTAAGAAGACAATTAGAAGTCAACTTAGCAAGACATAAGAGAGATTTTGAAAATTGTCATCTATCTAGAGGAAATAATTTCTATGGTTGTTTCAACAGAATGGAACCATGAAAAATATGAAAGATTGCTTGGAAACAATCCAAAGATTGAATGAAAGATTTCTTGAGAAATATGAATGACTGCTTGGAAGATTCCCCTAGGATAAGACCCTGGAGCGAAGAGGTGCTCAGGAAGGCTGGTTAATATTCAAGGATCACCTCCTCCAGGCTTGAGAGAAGTCTGTCCCAACAAGCAGGAAGCCAGGCAAAAGTGCCAGGAGGCCTGCATGGATGAACAAGGAGCTGGCTGTCTCAGGTCTGAGTTGGACAAAACTCAGACATAAAAAGGAAGTATACAGAAGGTGGAGGCCAGGGGGAAAGACTGGAGTAAGGAAAAGATACTCTTGGTGGAAGATGATCAGGTCTGAGAATATTCAAGCAAACTGGACACATGTAAGTCTACAGGCCCTGATGGAATGCACCCATGCAAAGCTGACTGATGTTACTTCGAGGCCGTTCCTGATAATCTGAATGATTATGGTGACTGGGACAGGTGCCTGAGACTGGAGGAAAACAAATGTCACTCTGTGCTGGTTTTGGCTGGGATGGAGTTAATTTTATTCACAGTAGCTAGCATGCGGCTGTGTTTTGGATTTGTGCTGAAAACAGCATTGATAACACAGGGATGTTTTTGTTACTGCTGAGCAGTGCTTACCCAGAGCCAAGGGCTTTTCTGCTCCTCCCCCCACCCCACCAGCAGGAGGCTGGGGGGGCACAAGGAGTTGGGAGGGGACACAGCCGGGACAGCTGACCCCAACTGACCCAAGGGGTATCCCAGACCATAGGACGTCATGCTCAGCATGTAAAGCTGGGGGAAGGAGAAGGAAGGGGGGACGTTCGGAGTGATGGCATTTGTCTTCCCAAGTCACCACTATACATGATGGAGCCCTGCTGTCCTGGAGATGGCTGAACACCTGCCTGCCCATGGGAAGTGGGGAATGAATCCCTTGGTTTGCTTTGCTTGTGCACGTGGCTTCTGCTTTACTTATTAAACTTTATCTCAACCCATGAGTTTTTTCACTTCTACGCTTCCGATTCTCTTTCCCATCCCACCGGTGGGGAGTGAGTGAGTGGCTGCATGGTGCTTAGTTGCTGGCTGGGGTTGAACCATGACACACTCCTATCTTCAAAAAGGGCAGAAAGGAGGACCCAGGGAAGTACAGGCTGGTCAGCCTCACCTCAGTCTCTGGGAAGGTGATGAAGCAACTAATCCTGGAGACAATTTCCAGGAACACGAAGGATAAAAAGGTGATCGGGAGTAGTCAGCATGAATTCACTAAAGGATACAAATGAATGTGTACAAATACCTGAAGGGAGGTTGTAAAGAAGATGGAGCCAGGGTCTTTGCAGTGGTGCTCACTGACGGGACCAGAGACAGTGGGCAGAAACAGAAACACAGCAGGTTCCCTGTGAACATCAGGAAACACTTTTTTACTCTGAGGGTGACTGAGCACTGGCACAGGTTGCCCAGGGAATTTGCAGAGTCTCCATCCTTGGATATATATAAAAAAACATTCTGGATGTGGTCTTAGGCAATTGGCTCTAGGTGATCCTGACTGAGCAGAGGTCTTGGTCAAGATGACTTCTAGAGGTCCCTTTTATCGTCAGGCATTCTGTGATTCTGTGATTTCTGAACAAGTTCACAAAGAATGACTGTTTTCTAGCTACACTGATGTTTTGTTCACTTTGTACATGTAAGAGTTTCTTTAGCAGAGCTATGATTATGCATGCATTGTAGAAGATATGTTCAATAAGAGGAGTTTAGGGGATTATTTTCTTGTTGTAAAAACAGAATTTTCTTTTTGTTACTGTATGCACAGTTCTTAATTGGCACTGCGAGATGGAATAATACAGTCAATGCAAAATGGTCTACAAGTTGAAACAAAGCATATCATTTGATATCTGCAATAGCAAGAGTGGAAATATCACTTAGTGATAATTACCATGTAATAGCACCTCAACAACAGAAATACATCATATTAGTGTCTGCATCTTGCTGACCAAACAGAATTCTTATTGTACTGTCATTAACAGACAGATTAGGATCCACATAAAAAGAAGGAAATATCTGATGTATTGCAGTCAAAAAAAAAAAAAACAATTAAACATCTGATATTGAAAAGAAGTATCACTAGAACAAAGGTATTATTTTTCCAGACAGATTTCTATACTTGACATTTTCATTAATACCTTACTGTCCAAGCATATGAACTTTGTTAACTGCACACAGTACCTGTGTGCACAGTTACATATTTGATGAAAGCACAAGACGGTCTGGCCTGGGCAATCAGGCATTTGCATTTATCTTATGTGCAGAGGTTTTATCAAGCAGTCCAGCAAAACAAATCTGAAAAAGAGACTAAAAATCTGTAAACCAGAACAGTAAATGTCACTCTGGGCTTTGAACTACCTGTCTAGTAAAAGATCATGAATGTTCCTTTCTATCAGTGACTGTGCTTAAGCATAACTTACCAGCAAAGTGCTAGCCCTATCTCCCTTCTCAACATGGAGCCTCAAAGGTGATGGCAAGTACCATCTCCTCCATTTTGTGTACCTGAGCAAGATATAGCTCCTCTGGGAACCTTCTGACCTTATTTTTCATTCTTAGTTTCCACTGTTTCTAAGACACTGTTTTGTACTGCTCTGTTCTTTACCACTCCATTATTTTCAGTGAAAATCTTCTCCAAACACAGTATGCAAAACTTTTGTCTTTTTGCTGGCTGTTTCTCTGCGAGCCATGCTGGCATATCCCATCTCACCTGTTTATCCTGTTCATGTCCAGTCCTTTTTTCTCCACTCCTCTTCCTTCAGCATCCTTTTTTTTCTTTAAGTCAGGCTTGTTGGTTTTTTAAAATTGTTTTCCCCAGGTTTTGTTCACCACATTTCTTCCTGTGTTATTATGATTCTCTTTATTACTTGCTTCTCTTTAATGATTTGAAGCCATAGTTTTATTTCCCCCTCATCAGTCTTCCTGGAATACTCTTGTTTGTCAGTTTACTTCCTTGCTTCCTTCTACCCTTATTATCAAACAGAAGAATTAACATAACGGACAGCCATGTATATCCATCGCCCTCTTGTCTCTTATTTTTGACATCTTTATTCCAGAAGACAAGTAATGCTATGTCAGTGCATTCTTGCCTTTGTTAAGAATATGCCTTTTCAAGGAATAGCAAGTCTGACAGCCTGCTCTAAAATAATCAGATTTAACCTCCTCCAGATATATATATTTATTATTCAAATAGAAATAGTGCTCAGGGGCCCAGAATCCTCAATCTTGATTGTACTGGGTTGATTTTTAAGCTAGACAGTGTAAAAATACAGTCCTGGTCCCTTCTGTGAAAGCCCATGAAGATGAGCATCACAGGAAAGTAAAGGACTTGGAAACATATTACAGGCAAATATACAAGAATGCTCCTATACACTCAGGGTCAGTCCCAAGTTAAGGTCAGAGATAACAGACTCTGTTAGCACAGCCAGACTTTCTTCTCAGAGACACCTTGTTTTACAGAGAAGAGGCAGAACTCTCAGTAGAGGAAGCAATCAGAAGAAAATTCCTTTACATATTTTATACAATGGAAAGAACTTACCTTTCTTATGTTCCTAGCTCAGTCTGCTTCAAACCGTGACTGGAGTAACAGCAGATAACCATTAGAGAACAGGCTATTTGCTTCTATGTAAGAAAAAGCGCCAACGCTTCCACTTCTCTACTTTTCTGAGTAAGGACTTCCCATCCAAATAATACTGTAAGAAAGGACATGGCCAGTGATACTAACAATAGTACAGATAATAATGTACTGCCTAGAATTAGGTCACATCATGATAGGGACTCCACAAACACGGGTGAACAAACAGTTCTCTGATCCCCAAAATATTCACCTAAATATGAAGGGCTGATAGGCAGAAATCAAAATAAAACCAGAAACAGAGAAATAACAAAGACCAAATTAATAGGTGATAGAATAAACCAGCAACTGTTTTGCTGAGACAGTACAGCAAATTAGCTTTCTGGATGCATAATCTCATAAAACTAACTGGTCAGAGGCAAAAATCAGTCTCTTGATGATGGATAATAATTTTCAGATTTTTTTCTTCTTTCTTTCTTTTATTTGTGACAAAGAAAAAGGGGCTTCTCTCCTTCAAAACACAAAGCTGTATTTTAAAATCATAATATTCTTAGACCAACTAGATTATTTTTTTGCAGGATAATCTAATATTGCCCCTTCTCCTTCTGTCACAGCCTTGCTTATGTCACATCTGCATTTACCCTAGCAGTTTTGGTGTGTTATGTTGTTTGTGTGACAGACATATATCCCAGCTGTCAAAGATATGCTACTTCTATTGCTTCAGAAGGTAGCAAAGGTCCTTCAAACAAATATGGCACCTGAGTTAGCCAATACTCCTCAGAGATCCCTTATGTGGGATACCATATGTGCTTAAAGGTATACCTATGACCCTATGACCCTTAAGGGGGTTATTATCAGGTTTTCATGATTTCTTAAAAATTGTCTTGTGCTCTACTATTCCTTTTGTTATTTGTGCTGCATTGGTCTGTCTCACACAGACACTATTTAGTAGTCTTCTATTAGTACAAAAATAAAAGAATATTTACTTTCATCCCTCAATAACCCACCAGCAGACATAGTGTAAACTGCAACTGTCATAAATAAATAAACAAATAGATAGATCCAAGAAAATTAGTCTGATTATATTCTTCTAAGCAGTTTAGAACTGCTTCTAAGAAGTTTAGAACACCCACCTAATCAAAATTATAGTGCTATACTGTAGAACTTTAGGGCTGTCATACAGACCTTTAAAATAAAAAGGCTCATGTTTAAATGACAAAACAAGGTCATGCAGAAGAAAGATAGACAATAGATATCTCTTTTCTATGTGCTGTTTAAATGAATTAAAGATTATTTGACTTGAGGTCATATCTGCCTAGACCTGAGTTTAGAGGGAGTTCAGAACTGAAATCCAGATACAAGCTACCAAAAGGACCTCCATCTTTAATAGGCCATTTTCAGATCTGAATGTTTCCGTTTTAAATTCAGTAACTTTGCTCTTCAGAGCAATCGGAGCCATAGTTCACATATGTATTACAGGTATGTTTACAACAGGAATATTGCCCCTGAAATATGCTGTTCCTCAGGGAACAAGCATAAGGTCCTTAAGGGGCTGTATGATAGCCTGCACCCCAAACAGATTCTGGTCTTCATTAACTATTCTCTGTACAAACGGTACCAGTCTAAAACACCTAAAGGAGGCAAGTCTCTGAGTAAAGCAGTGAACAAACTGAACTAAGACATCTCAGAAGCTGCACGCCCTACTGTTGTAACCTAACATCTCAGTCCTCCTGATTTCCCTCTTCCATCCACTCAGTGTAAGTTACCAAACCTCATCCTCCTTTGTCTACAGGCAGGCCTGAATTCTCTTTATGCCATGAAAAATGTCTGCAGATATAGACCTGACTGTGGGTATGCTATTCAGTCAGAAAACTGGCAACAGGGGGAAAAGAAAGGAAGAAAACAAGTTTTACTCTTCTGTTTCCAGCGATGGCATCCCATTCATCAATGCACATTCCCAGTACAGCATTGCATTTCCTCTTCTCATCTCCTTTACATTCAGAGAGGCTGTAACATTACAGAGTTTTTGAAGAGGATGCAGCTCTCTGCTGCTACAAGCCCACAGCTGAGCCTTGTCCCTGTTGCAAGGGCAATACAAAACAGGACAAAGCCCTTTCATTCACAGCAAGACAAGTATGCTGCCGGATTTAAGATCTTATATGAGAAATGTATGACAATAACATACTGGGGAAAATACTGTTAGGCTACAATGTTATGTTCTGGAGTGACTGGGAAAAACAACAAGAAAATTAGATGCAGAAGTAGTACTGTACAGCATTTAGCAGAAAGCTATCACAAATATGAAACCTATTAAAGAAATGTAAAAGGAAACAAAAATTACTGAGGAAGAAATCCTGTTTTCTCCAGCTCAGTTCTGATTCTGAGTGCCAACATTTTATGTAGACTGTCATTAGGACATTTCCAGACATTTACAAACTGAAATGAGCACTGTCATGTCCCAAAGTTGGAGCGACTCAGGTTCGTGGATTTCCTTTGTCAGAATTAAGGTGAAACGACACCAGGGGAGTTCGAACAACAATCAACATTTATTCAACCTAGCTAACTTTGTCCAAGAACACATGAACTTGTTAATGTGAACCTTGCAACATGTCATTAAGCCGCTGTTTGAGAAGAGGAGGGAAGTATAGAAAAAGAAATGGAAGAAGAAACATGAAATGTATCAGAAGGAGAGCCCTCCCGTTGAGTCACGAGGTTCAGAGCAGACCCCCTTGCTTTCTGGACTCCTTCTCAAAGAGGAGCTCAGAGGCAGCTAGATCCACTCCTAGTCTCAGACTTGGTCAACGGTTTATGTTTCAAAGGATGAGGTGTAGGGACTGTGGAGAAGAGAGAAGGAAAAGAGGGAGGGAGAGAATGAGAGAAAGAAAGAAAGAGAGAAAGAAAGAGAAGGGTTTCACCAGTCCTGGGTCCAGCGTTGGTCCAGCCAGCGTAGAGATCCAGTTCCAGAGGGCGCGTGCCGAGGACTCGTTCTCCCTTCTTTTATAGTGTGTTCGATGGTCTCGACATGCGCAGTCCCATTCCCGGGGTTCTCTGGAATCAGTCAGTGAGCTTTGGTGGGGGGGGGGTGTGTGTGTGTGTTCATTGCAGAGTTGCCTCTCTTTTTCTGCTGGCATGACCGCTTAAGATAGAAGCACAGTCCCATCCTCCGTGGGGCCTCCTCCTCCAGGCCCTGCTGTGCTCCTTCTCCTGGTCACTTAAGATAAGGACTTGAGGCTTTGGAGAAGCGTAGTCCCACCCTCCGGGGGGCCCCCTCCTCGGGCCACATTGTCCTGTTCATAAAACTCCAGCATTTTTACAGAGGCCGTTTTCTTCACCAAAGTCCTTCAATGAATGTTTGAGACATTGACTATAATTTGTCAGACTGTCACAAGCACATATATAGTACGACCAGAAACTGAAATGAGCACGTACATAGTATGACCAGGAGGAGCTTGTGAGATTCAGAGGACATTTCTGGAAAGAGGGACAGAGAGTATGCCTCCACGTTTTTTTCAGACTTGATCACTAGAAAAGGACTATTAGTAAGCCAAATACAAACCAAGACAGATGACTATTACCAAAATAAATTATCCTAGTTCAGAGGTTCCTGGGTAGAAAAGCATGGTGGCACTTCACACCAGTGAAGAACTCTCTTCAAAGACACTCTTACAAGTCTGGTGACTGCAAAATACATACCTGAACAAAGGGGAATGATTAGAGGGCTGGAATGAAGGGGAATGATTCAGGGGACTGGAACAGTTATCCAATACGGAAAGGCTTAAAGAGTTGGTGTTGTTCAGACTGGGGAAGAAGGCTCCAGGGAGACTTTATTTCAGCTTTTCAACATATAAAGGGGGCTTATAAGAAAGACAGAGAAAGACTTTTTACCAAGGCCCATAGTGACAGGGCAATGGGCAATGATTTTAAACTGAAAGAAGGTAGGTTTAGGTTGGACATAAGGAAGAAATTTTTTATGATGAGTGTGGTGAGACACTGGAACAGGTTGCCCAGGGAAGGTGTGGATGCCCCATCACTGGAAGTGTTCAAGGTTGGATGGGGCTTTGAGCAGCCAGAGAGGTGGTAGATGCCCCATCCCTGGAAACGTTCAAGGTCAGGTTGGACGGGGCTCTGAGCAACCTGATCTGGTTGAAGATGTCCCTGCCCATGGCAGGGGGGTTGGAGTAGATGATCTTCAAAGGTCCCTTCCAACCCAAACCACTCTATGATGCTATGACAACCATTTATTTTGCTATTTCTCCTACATAGACCCCATTGTTAGATTTGGTGTAAAGTCAAAATAGACTTAAGTATATATCTATGTATGTCTTCAAATCTTTGCATGCTCTAGTCAATTCTTAAAACAGGATTTTCCTGCTAACTCTTACCTATTTTGGCTTTATCTGCTTAATATTCTTATGCCTTGGTGTAGCAAGCTACCACTGGCATTTGTTTCATGACCTTCCCCAGCACCTTTAATCATAGAACTGATTTATTCTGTATTTACTATTTATAACTCTTTAGAAAATTTCACATTACATTTAGCAAATGTCATGGAGACATTCTCATAATCCTTTACCAGTCAACAGAAACAACCGAGCTTCAGAATTATTTCCTACAATTGGGTAGCCAATACAAAGAAAGAGTCGTTCGAACTACAAGGATCACACCTGTAATGTTTGAGAATGGAATGTTTATGGATGGAAAGGTAGTATGCTCAGGTAAATTCTTTGTTAAACCTTTTGGTGTTTTGGAAAAACAAAGAGTATGTCAAGAAAACATTTAGATGGAGGAGTGTATACTTATGAATGGTTCTTTAAATCAATCCTTAATATATTCTTAAACTTGAGTTACTCGATTAACTGATACCAGTTGTATACAAGATAGCAGGAACAATGATACATTTGACAGGACTGAAGTTGAACAGCTATGCTTTTTCATTTTAGCTCTCGGTCTCTACATTTTCAGGTCAGCATTTGTAATAGAGTAACCCAGGTTGCCGATGCATCACTTCCAAAGACTACTGAGATTTCATTAAATACTGTTTTATTGGTATTCTGCACAGTAAAACTGCTAATAGATAAATGAGGAAAAACCCACAGAAATAGAAGGAGAGAAGATAAAAGAGAGAACAACGAGCATGAAATATTTCTTGTCTGTGCTGCAGATTCTGTCTCACTCTCTGATGGATTCTTTTTCTCAGCCCACCCTAGGGCAACTGGAATTTACACTTGTTCTGTAATCTGCAGTCCTGTGCATTTTTCTGTACCTATCTGACACAGAAATGTTGAAGCAGGTATTTGCTATTTAGCCAGAAGTAGGAATTTGAGGAATTAATGCCTCAAAAAAAGCAAAGAACAGAGGAAGGATACAGCAAAAAAAGGCTGCACTAGTATCTAGTGTTAATTTTTTGATACTATACAATAATTGTTTAGATAGCACTTTAGATATGCAAGTATCCCAAAACATCTTAAAATAAAATCAACAAAACCAGCCTCAGAAATACAGCTTAGCCTTAGGGTAAAACTAAAGGGAAAACTTCAGACCAAATTATCCCTATGAGAATGTGAGTTGAAGATTTCTGAAGCAAATGGAAATTCAGCTTCCAGAAATGAAAGAAGACCTTACAAAGGACTTCTGAGAAGCACTATTGTCGAGACATACCTGTATGTAGCATACGTAGGTGAAAATGTTGGTCTAACAGGGATAATGCATACTAAGCCATAAAGGTGCTCTATAAAATTGTAAACTCAACCTGCAAAATAGCTTGGAGACAAGAATACAATATTGTAAAACCCCCCTTAGTCAATCATTGTTTACTGACATCCCTGTTCTCCAAGATCAAAGCATTATGTCTCAGCCTGCATTGTGTATATTGTTGGTTTTTTCCTTTTATCTCAGCTCTGTCTCCTATAGATATTAACAGTTAAAATATTTCTAAGGCCTTTAATCTTAATATTGCGAAGACACAACCAGTCAATGCGTAACTATTTTGCTGTGAGTACTATTATCTCAGCTAGCAGGTAGATAAGTGACTTGCCAGGGCAATAATTGCATTTAAGTAGTAAAAGAAAAAAGGTTAAATAAGAATAATAAGTAAAATGGCTGGCTGGCTGGATAGATGAAGGGATGGATTTTAAATTTTAATAATTAATCTTAAATAAAAAAGATGTAATTTTAAAGGACTACTTTAAAAAAAAGTCACCATCTAACTTGCTCTGTGCCATGTTATGTTTGAATAACAGAGTTTTCAGTCTTAAAATATAAATTTTCATTGCTTAAAATAGTAAGTATTAGTTCTGTACAAACTGACACGCAGTCTCTGTCTGCTGTTCATGGTTGTATTATTCTGAAGGGAAAAGAAATGAAAGGTTTGGCACAATATGCCGCATTGTTATTAATGTAGTCAATTCTATGCAACTGTACATGAACAATGTTATTTTATATCCATTGCAACAGAAGGAAAACAGCATCACAGCATGACCTTATGAAAGTATTTCTGAAGTTTATAAAATTAATTCATCAACCACCTTGTCTTTGAAATTACTCTGTAAAATAATTTATTAGACTTTCTGTAATAGTCACATATGCTATACTCAGCTGTCACAGATGCTTCCACTACTTAGCCTGATAACTGGTTTTTGTCACAACATGACTTTCTTTCTCCAAAGAACCAAAACATGCTAATTAGACCTATGAAAGGGAAGGATATCCTCACTTTAAAAGCTCATATTTTTCTTTCTGTCTGCAAACTTAATATAGTCTATGGGTGTGTATTCTGGTTAACCATGTTGCATCACCTCATGATTTTCATAAAAAATTGTTGTTTAACCATCAGCAAATATATGTAGGTGGTTTGGTTTGGTTTTTTTTTAACACTATGCTGCATGCATGTTATTTCACTCACAGCTCAGTATCTCACTTTTTGAAATTGATGTATTTGTCTTTTTACACTAAAATCTCTGAAACGGATAATATTAATGAATTTGCAATAAACTAGCTTGAAATGACACCTTAATAGGTTGTAATTGGCATGTACAAACGTCTTCTGCAGGAGTGGTAAATTCTACAAGACTTGAGATATTGATCATTAGCACAATGATCCATGTCACAAGCACCTCAGTTTATCATAATCTCATTTCCTTAATGACATAAGTATTTTAATTCAGGAGATACTCCAATAAATCAGCATGATATTGCATCTGAATGCTATCAGAAAGAACATTACTTTGTTGGATGAAAAGGTAAAATATTTTCAGCAAAAACAATGAGAACAGCAGAAAACTGTGTCATGATCTTGATAACATGGTTACTGAGTTAACCCCTAAGTTACCTTCCCTATCCAAGGACTTCAGGCAATTTCCCCAGTGGTGTAACACAAAGTTTGTGTGGTTTTTTTTAAATTTTGTTTACTATTTTACTCTTCAGAGAAATTAAAGTTGTATAAATTGGTGTATATAATTGATAATAGCAAAGCTGTGTGTAAATAAATATTCCTTCTGCTAAGAATTGCTGCTCACACAGTCCCTTTGTATACTGGCTTCATGTATGCTGTGAAAAAAAGAGCTGGGTGCAAACAAGTGATCATTAAACGTCAACAGCACTGAAAAGCAACAGCTGCGGAAGGGAAAATCCCTCGCTCTGAGTCACTATGCGCTATCACTGTAATATGAGGTAAAAAGTTGTACTGTGGTTGGATGTTGAGAAAAGAAGAGGCAGTCAAACTCTGACAACACAGAGATGCGTACACAGAGGTGTATGACTAATTAAAGTGAAGGGTTTTCACCAACGATGCTCTGAGAAGCATCCACCATCCGAGAGATAAGAAACGTTAGCCCTGCCAGTGCGGAATACTCAGGCTGAAGTAACACAAGAGAGGTAAGAAGATGGTATGAGAGTGTGAAAACCACTGTGAGCATGATGGACATGACTGGGGTAAAAATGACCCAAAGAGCAGGTCAGAGAGAACGTTTTTTCCTATCAGAAAGTGATGATTCTCCAAAACCTCTCACTTTTAGATAGGTGCACAGATTTTGAGATTGTATCTTTCAAAAAGTAAAACTGATTAAAAGGATGATAAAGAGAAAAAAAATATCATTTCAGCCTTCTGGGGGAATACCTTTAGAATCTCCCTTTTTTGCAGGATTTTTTTTCCCATTGATTATAATATAATAATACAGTATCATTTGTATTATTTTTTCTTTGTATTGTATGCCATATAACAAAAAAAAATTGATGGACCTCAAACAATGTTCCTGTCCCTCTTCACCAACTCCATACAGTTTTCATTTTTTAAATTTTGAAATTCTAATTATTTACATAAGAAAACAAACAAACAAACAGTCCACCTTTCCCAGGCAGTCCTGAATCATCTGGTCACTGCTGCTGTATGTATCATCAAAATATTACCCTTTTATGAGAATCATAAAATCATTTGTATATTTCTCTTGCTTGAAAAAGTATTAAACCTTGGATTCATAATTAAAATCAAAGCATATGTATTAGATCAGTCTGCCATTAATACCAAATAGCACTTTCCAAACTGTAGGTGAAATCTTGGCTTGAATAGCTGTTGACCAGTCAAGATCAAAATTTTACCTGAGGATCTTGTAGAGATAATCTTCTTAGGATGGCTATCTCAACAGTGGACCCAAATACTGCTAAAAACTTTCATATAAATACAGCCCATGAACCAATTAAACATAACGTGCTTAGTTGCATTAAGCACAGTATGTTGTGAAGTGCTGAAAGTCTATTCACTGAATTGTTCCCAATGAAAAGATTGATAAGCTCTTTGTATGGACTCTCAATTGTATTATCAATAAGAAAAATCTTTGTGAAGCAGATTTCAGAAAGAAGATAGGTTTTGTAATCTTGCACAGCTGAGGACACAGATTTTCAATTTTCTGCATTATACTAACTTCTCTCCTTCAAGCAGGCTTTGCATTTCAGCTGGAAAGACGCATGAGCACCAACTGTTTAATGCTTAGAAACTGGAGTTTTAATAATAGAGCTCAAACAATACTTGTTTTCCTTTCTATTGATCTCTGTGCACTTGGATCTTCAGACTTAGAGAGGACCTACAGATTGCTGTCATCCAAAGTTCTTTATATGATTTTGGTTGTTTGCTAGAAGCCCTGGTAAAATAAAAACCATGAACTTCTGTGGGTAATAGTTTGTCAGAGACTTATTAACCTGAAGGGAGAATAATTTATTTCTCAAAACATATGAAAAATAAAGTGTAGTTCAAGTACATACTTTAAGTGCCTGGGAAAGACATGGAACACCATTAAAGTAGCACTTATGTTGTAAAATGAAAATATAAATGAGAGACCTCTACTTTCAATTGAGCATAATTTAAAGATTTGTCTTTTTCTCTGTGTAGGTGATATTTAGCTGACTTGACTAAAGGTCAATTCAATTCACTAAAGGTCAATTCAGCATGCCTTTTTTTCTAAGCACGTGAAAAACAGTAAGTTATATTTGGTAGTGCTGTTTTTCAACTTGCCAGTCATTTCATCTATATTTTCAAAATAGCTTAGATAATTGCTTCTATCAAAAGCTAAATTTTAATTTGTTGAGGCAGATCTTGTTGACATCCTTCATCTTACTTAGCACAAATATTTAATATAAATTTATACAAAGCCTGTTGGAAATGGAATACAAATAAAACGTACACAGAATAAAAAAGGAATGAGCACGCTACTACAGTGAAGTAAAGAGCAAAAATGTCCCATTTTTAAAGCTGTTCTAGATCTTGGGAAATCTAACACTTTCCTGTTACTCTACTAACTTTGGGCATACATGAGTCAAGTAGGACCAGAAACAAGATGTGATCTAACCATCAAAACTTTTCTCTCCACAGTACAAGGCAGATCAATGCATTAAGTGTCAAGATTTTCCTGGAAAGAAGAGGATGCCTCAAAACTGGAGCCCAAAAAGATTGGCTGATGTGTGGAAAACTAGAACTGGATATTGGCAAAAAGCAAATCCTGTCATGTTGAGATAGGATTGTCTGCTCAAAATCATTCAGGACTCAAAGTCTACTGTATTATTCTACTAGTGTGTATTCTACTGCTTTTCTTTCAAAAGTGAAGCAAAGATCACTGTTTTCTTCAAATAAGATTTACTCTAAACATTTTTCCTGAATATACATGTTTAGACCACTGCTCCACAGCACAGGCAACCAGGGGATTCAGTACTTCACTGCCCTCACTAGTGTCTCTGGGCTGCAAAGGTTAGTTCTTGCAGAGAAGAAAATGTTCAGCTCACATCCTTTAATCCTTCCAAACCAAAGAATTGATTGATTAACAGCCCATAATTAACAGATAATCAGATAACGATATGCTTATAAGAAAAATAAAAAATTCAAAATATAAACCAAAATACTGGACACTTGCAACATTGATACACACCTGCAAATTTCTAAACACCCTTTGCCAGCCAGTCCCAAACAGTTCTCACACACACACAGACACGCACCCTGCTCTCCCCGGCTGCAGGGGTTGCAGCTGACAGTACCCATCTGCCTCGCATCCCTCGTTTCCTAGCCAGGATGTCCAGGGTTTCTCTTGACTGCTTTGCTGTGGTGGTCCAGTCGGGACAACACATAAATGTGAATCTTACTTACAATACTTATTTGACAGGAAGAAGGCTTTAGAGCTAGCTCCAGCTCTCAGGACTGTTATATATTTTATATTAATCACTGACAGACCAGAATAAAGATAATAGCTCCAACAAAAGTTATTGAGACTACATGCTCTTCTAATGACTCTCTCAGGGTGAGAGTTTAGCTCAGACACTTCTGTAAAGTAAAAACACATGGTTTCAAGAACCCTAGCATAGAGAAAGGATTTTACTCTGGGTTTCCAACATCCTGGCTAATCGCTCTTTGAGAAAGAAAAGCAGAGATTGTTTCATTTATCCTGTGAAAAAAATTAGAATCTCTTACTGAATTCTGTGCAGAGCACAATCTCTCAGGCATGCTCAGAGAATGCCTGCATAGATTACAACTTTGAATGTGCACAGGCGGAGGACTTAGTGACTGAAATATCAAAAGCTACAGTGCCTATGGAACTTAGTTTCATCCAGAATTAGACAGTATATGGAGTACTTTAGCAATGCAACGAAATTCTGCTTAAAATTAATTTTACAATACATATTAGGGGTTTTCTTTGGTTTTCTGTTTTACAAATGTGGTCTTCAGCCTCTGTGTCCTTTAGGACACCATCTTCTAAATACCATATGTTTAGAAAATCTAAATCATTTTGAGTTCTGTAGATACAGTAGAAATGCCCCCTACACTTTTGGGAAATGACATAGTTATTTCAAGGTGAAATACAAAGAAATTAATGAAATAAAATTTAAAAACTGTTATATTTTTTCTATTAATTAACTAACAACCACCTGCTGAGGCTGTCATTTCAGTACATTGTACTTAAAAATGTAATAGCTATTTGCATTGCCTTGATTAGCATTATAACTGAGATTGGCAGTAATGTTCTACATGGATATTTAGTCATATTTGACAGCTAAATAACACAATTCTTTTATTTCATTTGTCAAAATTTCTTTCATGCAAAATTCTTTCACAATATGGTAGTGTAGATTATCCTATGCTTGCCTGGATGTATTATTTTCAAGGTCACTTGTGGGTGAAGTTGCTAGTTTTCAATGTCTACTGCTATTTAATGTTATTAAATTTTAAGCTTAATAAGACTATTGAAACCATAAAATAACAGTAGCAAGTATAAAACAATCTGAAACAGAACAAAAACCTTTTCAAAAAATAAATTATACTGTACTCCCAGACTGCTGCTCCCATAAATTAAAAAGTCTACTGAAAATCAAAGAATTCCAGTTTAATTGATGGTCCTTTCTATGCACCTTTTTAACCTCCTTGCTGTAGACCAACTGGCAGCACAGAGTTGGATTCACTCTATCTGGCTTCAGAAGTCTAACCACAGCATGAAGTTAAGAGGCTAGTCAGCCCACAAAAGAGGCAATCTAGAGGAGATTTACGTCACCTGAAGTTTGAAGCATGTTGTCTCTTACCCTTGATGATTAAGCTCTTTGATCATTTGTTGCAGTTAAATGTCTACCTTTAGATAAGGCGAATGTGGGCCAACGAACTTCCTAGGTAGTTATGGATACTTCTTCCCGGGAAAATCTGCCTGCAGCTCTTCAAGAAGTAGCATCAAATAATATGTTGACTATTGAAGGTGTCCCTTAGAATGTTTCTTAGAAAAAACCTTTCCTGCCTTACAGTCCTCTGCAGTCCCAAAAGTTATAAAACAAAATTTTATCTCTGTTTAGAGCAAAGATCAGATATTTGATAAGTGATTTCTGTTTGGTTAGGAAATGGGGGGACACCAGGCAAGAAGAATTGATATACAATCAGCATACTCACAAAGATGCCTGAGATCTTGCTCCCCAGGAGCTGGAAATGTACTGTCAGCATTAAGGAAGACCTGTCTTTTTCACAGTTATTAGAAGTGTGCCTTTTGCCAAGCAACTCTGTCTGCTTTCCTGAAGTTGTTTCCCTAGCTCCAGCCATATTTCCATATGAAGCCCAAACCCATTGGCATTTCATTTTCAAATTGTAAACTTAACTTTGCATGAATTTGTTGTGGTCACATGTGCGAACCAGGTGAGATTAAGCCATTTAACCCATAATTGCTTATTTGTTATAAACACACAAACGAGTTACCAAATTAGGCACATTACAAAATTGCATTTTGGTATGTAGCCTGTAACAGGTTGTAATGGTGTCTTTCAGGAAAAACAAAGTAGAATACACTTTTTCCCATGAACTATTTTGCTGTGAGGTAAGTGCATATAGTTCCTATAGACTGGCTGATGTGTTGTAAACTGCCATACTTCTTGATCACGATGTTATTTGTTTATGTGTCTGTTCCCTTAATGACACTTGGAAAATCGTCAGTACACTTCAAAATCTACCTCTGCTAAAAAAAACAGAACAGGCTGCTTCTGAGTGAGAACCTTCTTGTTATACTTAACTATGAAACTGATGACTTTGAGACTTTCTGACATTGCTGTTGGCACAAGAAATGAAGTAAAAACTGGGCCAGGGAAAGAGAAGTATGATACTGCTAATGGCACATTACTTCCTCAATATGTGCTTCATACACCACGAAAAGGACTCCTAGATAGTCTCCTTTGCTAATCTAACTGATTTTAACTTCCTACTCTAACACTAGCCGATTTTCTTCTTGACCTCATTCCCACTCATTAGAGTTAGCTGTGAAAATCTCTTAAATAACTCTGCAATGCCAAATAGCACTTGTAGTCTGTTGTTTATAGATGTCCAGAAAAACACCAAATGGTTGATTCTGGTTGTTCCATTTGGGTATTATATCATACCTGGACTGTCTTACTACAGAGATGCCCTCAGGTTTTTTCTACTTGCTAATGTTTTATTGAATAAACAGATGATTCATTTCCAGTAAGACCAGATGTGCAGGTTTTGGCTGGGATAGAGTTAATTTTCTTCATGGTAGCTAGTATGGGGCTATGTTTTGGATTGGTACTGAAAACAGTGTTGATAACACAGGGATGTTTTCGTTACTGCTGAGCAGTGCTTACCCAGAGCCAAGGGCTTTTCTGCTTCTCCCCCCACCCCACCAGCAGGAGGCTGGGGGGGCACAAGGAGTTGGGAGGGGACACAGCCGGGACAGCCGACCCCAACTGACCCAAGGGGTATCCCGGACCATAGGACATCACGCTTAGCATATAAAGCTGGGGGAAGAAGAAGAAAGAGGCAAGGTTTGCAGTGATGGCGTTTGTCTTCCCAAGTCACCACTATACATGATGGAGCCCTGCTGTCCTGGAGATGGCTGAACACCTGCCTGCCCATGGGAAGTGGGGGATGAATCCCTTGGTTTGCTTTGCTTGTGTGCACAGCTTCTGCTTTACCTATTAAGCTGTCTTTACCTCAACCCACGGGTTTTCTCACTTTTACTCTTCTGATTCTCTCCCCCATCCCACTGGGGGGGAGTGAGCGAGTGAGTGGCTGCATGGTGCTTAGCTGCTGGCTGGGGTTAAATCACGACACCAGACAAAAATCCATGTCCTGTAGTCAAGATATTCAACTAAATCAAGCAGTGAATAGAAGTCTTCAGGCTCTAACTGCAAAATGCCTGAACTTTAACCGAGCCAATCTACTTACCAAACTTCATCCCACTTAAATGGAAATGTTTAAAAACATCCTGTTACCTTGCAACATCATGTATGTCTTGTCAAGCAGAATCCTCAGATATTGACTCAGTTATTTCCTTTTCAATAACTTTGCTAAATCAAGTAAAATTTCTGCAATCAAAACAATTAACAAACTATATAACAAACTATAAGAAACATTCATTTTTAAGAAGAAAATCTTTCATCAGATTCCAACACTGAATGTAATGGATTTAAAACCTGTAGATACACAACATTTAACACCTGTAATAATCCACCGTAATCCCTTTTCTCAACAAACACTTCTTACCTACTGTTTTGGGGATGTATAATATAAAAACAAGTTTCAAGCCAAGTGGATTAGAAAGATAAACCCATCCTTAAGTCCCACTGATTTTCAAGTTATTATCCTAGAACAAAGTCTCATGTCTTGACTCTACTTTATCATCAGTTACAAAACCAGAATGAACCTCTGCCTCCAGCAATAACTGACAGTGAAGAACTACAGGGGGAAAGGGAGTAGGGCAAAGGATCATGTGTTTTAGGTTATCTAATAAAGGATATTTCTAACTTCTTTTGCCTGGGCATTTCTATTCCATTCATCACCATTGCCAACTCTTCTCATTTACCCCTCTCTGCCTCTCCCTTTGTTTTTCCTTTTCTTAACTCCTGCACTAATGATTCTAACTGAAATTTTGGGTTGTTTTGTTTTGTTTCATTTTTTTCCTTAAACTTTACAAGCATATTAGCCTCCTGATTCCCTTAAGAATATCTGCTTGAAATCCATCCGCTCGTCCCTTTTCTCTCTCTTGCCTGGGGCAGTGCATAAAACTCAACTGAACATAGTTCAATGGTTAACTGGTGCAAATACCTTTAATTCTGACAGGTTTGGACCACATGGTGTTATTAGAATCCAGGTATCTTCTTTCTACTGTCTCTTGTAATTTCTGATTGAAAGAAGCTTAAATTGTTTTGAACAAGAACTGACCCTCCTCTACAAAAAATCATCATTAATTTAGTGAGTTTATTCTTCCTTCTTTTATGAAATTCTTCTGAGACTACTGGGTTTTGTAACTTTTCTTTCCTAAACTCCTATATCATATTTCTTAGCTAACATCATGATGATCAGTTCACAGTTAGTGCTTGTTTGCTAAGGGATATCAATCCTTCCATTTATTTCTTTCCTTAGACCCATGGCCTGTACTTGATTCCATCATTTTAAACCAATAAACACTATTTACAATTTACATGTTTCATCAATCTTTAAAATCTGTCCAGAATTATCATATGCTTTTAAAAAAAGAGGAAAACTCCTTTTGTGACCCCTAATAAGATCATTTTCTTTTTGTGCACCTGAAAGAGGATGCTATATGTTTTCATAATATTCATATATTGCTAGAAATATTTTCTCTCCTGTAAACTACTTCTGAGAAGCAAGGGTGGAGTTTTGTTTTGTTTTGGGTTCAATTATTTTGTTTTTCTAAAATGTTATTAGGAACTACAAACACCAACTGGAGAAAACGGAAGAAAATTCAAAAGACATCCTCTGAAGGATGACCAGAATTTTCTTAATGGTAAATATAAATTTTTATGTTTTATAGAGCTCCATACTAACTTGTCCACATTGTTCCCATTTTTGTTTGCAAGCATCAAGTACTTGCTAAAAACTATGTAGCAGGTTTCAAACAAATATTTTGTTTTTAATGGGTAAGAAGGTGTTTAATCTGGTTAAATTTCTCTTTTGTCTCTTAGAGTATAATTTATAGTACTACCATAAAGTCAGATAATATCCAGAAAATTCCGGATGTTTCTTTCTAGTAAACAGAACTGTTCCATAATTTTATTGGAAGACTATTGTCCTCCTGTTTCCTTGTTTGTTTAAAAGAAAACCAATCTAGACAACTTAAAAAGATTAAAATTCTCCACAACAGAAAAGATCCAGAGCTGATATCAATCAGTGCAGTTAGGAGTGTTTTAACCATTTGGACCCAGTGAAAAGATCCCATTACAATAACATCAAGAAAATCTTCATTCCCTCGCTCCATGCCTTGAATTCCCACTAACTGCAATAAGAATATTGCAAGCATGCTGCACTTCATCTGGCTTAATCTCAGTTGACAAGAGTTTAAAACACTATTTGGAGACCAGTGAAGATTTTTTATTTCCTCTTCAAAAAGGAAAAAAAAAAAAAAAATGCCATACATTGTGTCCTAACTTTGGATTTTTTGTCTCCTGTTGACTTAAGTCCTATTATGTTATTTCAACAAGTACCCCACATCCCACTGCACAATATGAACATCCTGAGGTAGAGGATTGTTAGGATGTTTTCTTTTGAGTTAATGACACATGTCTGCTTAGTTGAGATAATAAAACTCTTCGCATTAGCAGCAAAATCAGTTTCTGGCTGACAGTCTAGTATCAGCTACTTTTTTTTTTTAGCAAGTGGATCCATTTCTTCCAGGGCTGCAGCAATCCTGTTCCTGTATGGGTAGTTAAGCAAACCTGCTTTTGTGCTATTAACATTATACAAATGAGGCTAAAATTCTTAATGCAATGACACTTTGGCTATAAAATGTGCTGTGGAGGGAAAAAAGTTGGTAATGAAACAAGCATATTCACAGAAAAGAGAAAGAAGCAGCTAACTTCCCATTTATTTTTGCATACTTCATAACCATTCTACATAAACTTCCAAACAGGCCTTTGAAGTTATGCATTAGCATAATTACACTATAATAAGTTTTAATGTTGTTTTTGTTTTTCATTAATTTCTCATTGTCTTACATAAAGTTGAGCTACACTGGCAGTATGCATTTTGCTTAGGGCTAGTCCTCCTCCTCACTCCCCGCACTCACATCAAAACAATTTGAGTTCAAAGGATGGTCCTTAAGAGTAGTATGTACAGAAGAATCCTTCCTTCCTTCCTGCTGTGCCTGGCTGCAGGATTGCGCGTGCCAGCTGTGCCAGTGCCTGACTCCCTACAGATCCTGCTGCGGTCCCCACGCTGGAGGAGAGCTCTGACACACTTCCAAGGGGTAGTGGCCGTGAATCTGTGCAGCGGTGCCACAGGCCTCACTCAAGTCCCAGTTTCCCGCTAGAAATAAAGCACAAAGTATTTCTCACAAAAATTTCCTTCATTAGTCCCATTAGTGCCATTTCCCAGACTAAGTGAGCTTTTTCAAGCAGTATAATTTTTATGGAACAATTTTACCCTTATCAGTCTCGGGGCCTCACACTCTCACTACAAAGCAGTGAGTATGGAATGCTGGAGTAAGTCAGACGCGGCATGCGGTATTACCCCTGGTGCTGACTGACCAGCCCCGCAGTGCAGGTTACCCGCTGGCTCTTTCTGAAACTTTGTAAGATGAAGGCCACCAGGATTTTGCTCTACCTTTGAGCTTCCTCCTGTTTAACAATATCTTGCCTGCATCGGACTGACCAAAACTGGATGCCATCCCTCGCTGTGCTGGCTCCACTCCTGTTCATACAGCCCAAGAGGCTGCTGGCTCTCCTTGCTGCTAGAGCACTGCTGGCTCGTGCTCGGCTTGCTGTCTGCCAGAGCCAGAGAGGCTTTTCTGCAGAGCTGCTCCCCAGCCCCCTGTTTGTGTCACTGCAAGGAGCTCTTGCTTCCCCGGTGCAGCGTTTTTAATTTGTTCTTGTATTTTATGAGGTTCCTGGTGGCCCATTCTTCCAGCCTGTCTAGGTCCCTCTGCCCTACCCTCTAGCATATTGACTAGTTATCCCAGTTTGGTGTCATCTGCAAACTTGATGAGAGTGCACCCCATCAGTTATGAAGTTGTTAAACAAGACTGGTCCCCAGGGTAGACCCCTGGATTACTCCACTTGCTGCTGGTCTCTGGGTAGAGTAGAACTCATTAACCACTACTGTCTGAGTCCAATCATCTGAACAGATGGATCATTCAACCCATCTCGTCCATCCACCCAGACCTTGAATATCCCATCCTAACTTGGATATGAGAATATCATAGGAGCCAGTATTGAAAGACTTACAAAGTTGAGGTAGATGACAACCTCTGCTCTCCCTTCAAACACAGTTCTCGTCTGCTTAGCATAGAAGGCAATTAGGTTCATCAGGCTCAACCTACTGCTGGAAAATCCATTATTTTCCCAGGGACTGAAATAAAACTGACCCACTTCTGGTTTCCCAGATTGGCCAGTTTGCCTTCTCTGAAGCTAGGTGAAACTCTTGCCTTTCTCCAGTCAGCAGAGACCTACCCAGCCTCCATACCCACCTCATTCAAAAACTGTGGAGTGGCTTTGCAAAGACCTTGTTCAATTCCCCCAGTGTACTTGGATGCAGCCCATCAGATCCCATGTGCCTGTAAAGGTCCATGTGAATCTTGCCATGAAAAGCATTTACTATAACATTAAAGTGGAAATATCCTTCTGAATATTTTCTCAGAAACGTTCAATTATATCACTTTTCTAGGTAATGGACATAAATCCTGAAAAGCTTTGCCAGATTTTTGCATTAGAGCTGGAAGTGAACCCTAGAATGGAGCATTGTTCCAGTACAGTCCCTTTTGTACTTCATGTCCTTGATCTACTGAGGATTACCATACTGTTTTCCTTGCTAACAGACAGTATATTAAGAACCCCTGATATGAAATTCATAGTTTATGTTCTGTACTCACTTTCTGTTTTTTTCTAGTTTCTGGTTACAGGTATCAAAATATAGATTATTCTTTGTGTCAGGAGAACCTACAGCATAACAGGCTGGTTTCACTGAACCATGAACTGATACAGTATTCTGGAAGTGACGGTTCTCAGTAAAAATCATCACATGTGGCAGAGAGCTTGGCAGAAAAAGGACTTCCAAAACCTTAAACTTTGTTTCTGTTCCACATTGGAATGGCCACAAATGTTCTTTTGAGAATGGAATTTTGTAAAAAATTGATTTTTTTCAATTTAATACCCAAGGTTTTTAATTCATCTGTTTTTCTTTCTCTTTCTCATTAGAGGTGACCAGAAAGCCCTGGACTGCAGAAAGCTTTCATTTGAAAAATTCATTGAAACCAATATGCCTCTCAGGATATGTTTTGGCTTCTATAAAATTATGTTAGTCACAGCTGTTCCAGTCAGGTTTAATATTGTAAGAACAATCATAACACAGAAGAGCTGCCTAGACCTTCTAGCATAATGAGGGAAACGTTATTTATAAAAATTCGAATTTTTCAGACTAATGAAAAGGATAGAAGTGAGGATAGTAAGAAAAGCAGGTGGACTAAACCAGATGACTCTATATCTGATTTCTAACTTTAGATAAAGAGAATAAAATAATTAGTTGATTGTTTTTTGTGGATTTTTGGGCGCTAACACAGATGGGTTAGATCAACAAATCAGATCTTGGGCTCCATCCGCATGGGCATTACTAGCAGAGATAAAGGCACGATCTTCCCACTCTGCTCAGTGCTTGCCAGGCCACACCTGGAGTACTGTGTCCTGTTCTGGTCCTCAGAATTCAAGAAAGATGCAGACAGACTGGAGAGGGTCCAAAGAAGGGCCACGAAGATGATCAAAGCACTGGAGAACTTGCCATATGAGGAAAGATTGAAGGAGTCAGGTCTTTCCTCCCTGGAGAAGAGAAGGCTCAGGGGGGAGGTCATCACAGTATTCCAGTACTCAGAGGGCTGCTACAAAGAGGAGGCTTGCTCTTCACAAGGAGCCACATAGAGAAGGGCAATGGGCAATGGGCACAAGTTGCACTGGGAGAGGTTTCATGTCAACATAATAAAAAAAAATTTTCAGTAAGAACAATCATTCACTGGAACAACCTCTCCAGGGATGTGGTAGAGTCCCCATCACTGGAGGTTGTCCAGATGCAATTGGACAGGGTGCTAGATAATCTCATCAAGGCACCTATTCCCACAAAAGGTTGGACAAGCTGATCTTTTGAGGACCCTTCCATTCCAGACTATTCTATGATTCTATCAGCAGGTTTATATAATCTAACTTGATTTTTTTCCAAAATGTTCCAATTGTGAAGCTCTTTCAGCACTGAAGATCTTGCTTGATTTTTTAAATGAAATAAAAATGAAAAGATGAGGAACAAGGTCCCTGCAAGTTTCTTCACATAATTGATAATAACTTTTGAACCATTAGTCAACGTGTTGCGTATTGAGAAGTCTGTACACAAAAATACCAGTACTCTTCATTATCATATGTGTAAATTGTACAGGAACACTCACTTGAGCATTCTTACCACACAGCATAACATGTATCAAAATATGCTGATTGTATCACTGGGAGTCTTCTCTCTTATGTGTGGGTTTGAATACAAGTTCATACATTTGAATGTTATTAAAATTAACTTTTCCTTTTTATAGCCATGAAAGAAATCAAGTGCAACCCACCTCCAGGTTAATGTTGTTTCAGGAAGCATAACTTTGATTTAGTTTTTTTGTTTGTTGGTTTTTTTTCCCCCAGTTATAATCCCAGCAAAATGTTACAACAATTGGAAACAGTTTGTTTTGAAAATATTGTCCCCAGATAGTAAGTTCATGTAGTCACTGCTCTAACAGTGCAAACCAATGCTGGGCTGATGAAGCATTTCTTTTATAAGCCTTAACTCTTACTCGCTACAGATTTTGGCAAAATTACTTTTTGGTAAGAAATTTGTTATACAAGAAATGAGATGTGACTTTCTTCTATGGAATGTTTGATCAAATCCACTTCCCATTATTTGTTAGACAGTAAACTTAGAGAGTGAGATACGTGTTAACACAATTTGAAAATGACAGTGAAATATCCATTGGTCTATAATTTATAAGAAGGAAAGTACAAATAAATCACTGCTAAAATAGAATACCACTAATGATGATTTTTCATTCAGTTTTCTCTAAGACTAAAGTAATAGAAATTTTGACCCTTAAAATTGGTGTGTGTAACTCTTGTGGTCCCTTTACATGATATATTTTTGTCTAGATCCACTACCCAGAGAATATAGGTCTTTTTCAACCCTGAATCATAGTCTCTGGATCAAACTATAGCAAGTTATGTATTTAGCTATAACCTTAATCATATTAGTCCCTGTTTGGCCAAAACAGTGATTGTAACACCTGGATATACTGTTGTCTTCTCCTTAAAATTACTGAAGTTTGAATTGGCAGTAACACCAATGAAACCATGTGCTCTGGTACAGTGCTTTATACCAACAAAAGTAAGAAATCTATTTAATGTAATTTCTGCATATTTGCGGGTCTGCTGCTCTCAAATCTGTGCATCATACATGTGACTTTTTTTAGGAAAGAGGATGTCCTCCCTGTTGCTGTCTGGCAGATTCTACAGTAAGTAGACATAGTAAAATGATGAAATATTTATCTTGCAATATTCCTATGAATGTCACCTTTCATTTAGTAAACAGAAGTAACATTTCTTGTTTTTTACAAGGGTCTACATGAATACTGGAAAAATATTTGTCAGAGAGACCCATTGTGGAGTCACTAAGTAACAAGTGATATCATGCCTAGAAAATCTCCAGAGCAGACAATAATTGAAGCCTGGAAAATTTGAGCGGTAAATATCATGTATGTTCTTATTATTCCCTAGACAATTAATAATGACCACTGTTGAAGGCAGAAGTCTTGGCTAGAAGTACCTTGATCTGAACCACAGCAACCATTTTTCTGTTCTTGCATTGTGAATTAAAGAACTCATTTTTTCAATTTCTGCTTTTAAGGAATTTGTGAATATCAATTTTACATCCTGACCAAATACATTTCTGTTTGGGAATTTTTCATGGAGTGGAAAATGCTGAGTTTCACTCCATAACTTTTTCATTTCACACAATGTTTAGGCTATTTCTGAACAGAAGGATGAAATAGGTAGATAAATGTTGACTGTGGCAACAAAAATGAAATTGTTGCTTTTAACAGGATACTGTGCAGATAGTGTCACATTACCACACAGCAAGAGGCCAAAAATCTTAAACGTAATCCACCATACCTGACGGTTTGTCAGAACAGAGCTAGAGAAAACTTGACTTGGCCAAGCTTGAATATTTAAATCCAAGTAAAGGAGTGAATAAAAACTACAGTAAATAAAGGAAATGGATGTGAAAGAGGCACCTGCATCCTGTGAGATTGCTGATTGTTGGCTGGGTGAGGTTGATGCAAATCTGCAGGACTGAAATAGATAAATTTTTATCTGCAGATTGGCTTTTCTATTATTTTTTAATTGATTACTTGTAGACCGCACCATCTAGCGCTGCAGTAACATGCTTTAAAGTGTGGTTTCCCACAGCATTTACTCATGTTAATCTGATAACAGATAAAGGCCTGTGTTTTCTCTTTTCCTCTCAGGTATTCATTTCAGCAAGTCCCTTTGACTTTCAATGAAATTGTGCTGGTTTACACCCTTGCTGTGAACAACCAGACTGGTAAAAATAGCAGACAGTTTGAAGGAAGGTGAGCTCTGGTGAATTAATGAGAAATTTATTTCATATAACCAGAATATTTCATCAAATGTCACTGAGTGAGTAAGGCAAAGAGTTCAGAAGAATAGAAAGATGAAAATTTACTTCCTTAATATCTAACAATCATCCTATACTAGAGACAATCAATGTGACGGGGTAGAGAAAGATGTAAACTAGTACCCTAGGAGAAAGATTATTAAGCTCATTACTAGAAATGTATCAGTTTACTAAAATCACATTCATAGCTATTTCTTCTTTTCCTTTGGCTCACTGAAGACTTTTCTCATATAGACATCTCAAGTGGCAGGGGGAGGAGAAACTGATGTTTGTCTGAGTCTCTGAGACACCAATAATACCATGCCCAGGGAGCAGAAAGGTCAGCTACCAGTATTCCACGTTATTTTCTCTCCTCCATGGAGTGTTTGTTCTTTCCTCCAACAGATCAGAAAATGGATACAGAATCTCCTATGATCCATGGAGAGTGGACAGCATGAGGACATCACCACAGATTCAAGAAAAGGTCTATAAAATATAGCTGGATTATCTTTACTATGCATTGCAGAAATTGTATTGGATATTTTAAACCTTTTCAAGTAAATATTCTCTGGCTTAATTACTCCTGAATCAGTTACTTCTTCGTCTTGGTAGAAATCCTAGACAAATAGTGTGTCCTACTTGAATATATAACACTGTAATTTACCTGCCTTTGGACCTCTGAATCTTTAGAATGCATTTCTTCTATTCCTCCAACTTTTTTTCCCCAGTTGGGAATATATTAGTGCAGTGGTAGTAGCATTTCAATGTAAATATGGAATTAAATAATGTTTCGAGAAATGGTTTTGGACACTTAAAAACTTTCAAAAGGCTAAGTAAAATACTACTCTAATCTAGGAGTATTTAAAATAAGCAATCAACCTTTCTAACAGCCTTCACAGGTGATAAAATAAGCTGTCTTGTTTCTTTCACCATATTTCTGGAACCTCACTTTGACATAGATATGTTGTTTTATGTGTGTAGCACTCCTTTGTAAGATGTAGGAAGCAATACATTTTTTTATGTAGCCTGAAATCCTTGCACTAGAGGTTGGCTACAAGCAGTGTGGAGAGAGAGGACTGCGTACTATGGCTCTGCGCCTTTCCCAAATACCATGAGAAGAATTTGGTGTAGCTGCATACAAGTGGAGGGTGCTCAACTGTACCTGTAGCATAATCCCTTATAACAGTAAGCCCCAAGTAACATACTGTGGGTCAGAAGAAATCAACATTAGATTTCTCAGCTGCCAGAAGTGAATGTTAACCAATGTGCTTCAAAGCATTAATATAGATTATTGTGACGATATATTGGTTTAATAAGGAAGAACAGCTAACATCTTAGCACACTGTTAAATTCCAATAATTACCAACTGGTTAATGCTATTTAAATACAATGAACTAGCTTTAAAGTTCATTAGTTACTTTTAGAATGATATGACCTTTCAGAAATGTTGTGAATTTCTCCCATATTACTACAAAAAAAACCCCAACACCCGCCCCAAATGCCCAACACCACTGTTGTCTTACTTTGCACACCTGAAAAAGAAGCAGAGAACAGAATAACTTCTGTGTCACTGAGTTTATAATGTGAGTGACATAACATGACCAGACTGATTTGAATAAGATTGCAGGGTCCATCGTGTGAGAAAAACTCTTGCTGTGAGTATTCTGCCTTAACATTTTCCATGAAAGATTTTGTTGTAAGAATCATTTCTACTTGTAAAAAAGAAATGGCATGGGACATAGAGGTAAAAAGATTTTTCCATTCGTCTGTGCTACTGATTTAATGATAGGCTGCATATTTGACAAAAGCATCTGAGTAGTATATAAATTTTTTAATGATTTATTTATGAGGTTATTTTTAATTTCTGGATTATTTAATTGCCAATAAGTCACTTGCACAGAGGAAGAGGGATCTATAATAAGATGAGAGCAGAAAACCCACTGTGTTTTAAAGGCCTTGGTGCAACTCAGCTTTCAGGAGAGCGTTGAAAGTGGTGGTTACATTTCTCACCCAAGGAATACCACCCTTTTCAATTATTAATTAATGTTTCAATTGTTTGGTGTAACTGAGACACACTTTACTCACCAAGGAGCTATAAAAAGCTTTTTGGTAGACATTAAATCAACTGTACTATCTGTCTCTGAGTTTCAAAACAGGCTTTTTTTGTCTTTATTTCTTTTACTCTGTAAGTGTGTAATACACAATAATGGCATGCACATTCTGTGCTTTTCTTACAAATAGGCTTAAAATTTTAATGCCCTCCAAAAGCCATTAGAGGACTTTTTTATTAAGCAATGTTTAAATAATACATTAATTCTTATTTTGAGAAAGTTTCAAGGGAAAATTTGGTCTCAAATCACTTCCACCTCTCTGAGATATAGTTTGTCACAATCTAGGATAAACAGTTGTACCATTTCTGGATGTCAGACACAGTAAAGAAGGATGGGTGAGTGAATCAGATTTCAAGGTCAAATTTAAAAAATAAAAATAAAATAGTCTTAACTTAAAAACAAACGCATAAGAGCTTTCTCTCCTTCAAGTCCTCCTCCCCCCTAAAAAAAAGAAAGAACATTCCAGGTATTGTAATTTTAAAAGCAATCTCTTTATAGCTGAAGTCCTCACTGTGACAAATCCTGTTTAGTGCAGGCTGAGTTGAACAGAGAAAGGTGTTAACAGTGGTTTCCTTAAGGGCTTAAGACCTCTTCCCTGCAAATGTTTAAAAACCGTTCATTTAAAAATCTTGCTAAACTTACGTTGTGACTTTTGGCATGTTTATTGAATTCTTCTCCACAGACATAGACTAGTTAGAAGATCTGTCCCACTTTCCTGGAATCTTTTGTCACTTCACAGAAATACCCTCCTCAGGAATTTAAATTGTTCTGCTATTTATTTAATACCCCTAATCATTAGAGGTATTTTTTTAATAAACGCAATTGAAACTTGCCTTTCCCATCACCCTTGTTTGTTCAAGGATGACCTTCTGTAGCCAGCAGTTTCTCTGGGAAGGCCAATGAGGCACGCTGCACCCTGCGAGGCCAGTCTTGTTCTAGATACGCAGTGAAACGTGTCACTGGTATCTGGTCATGCTCAGTCTGTGTGCAGAACTGCAGTAAAACCTCAGCACATATTCTTCATTTATGCCACAGCTGCCAGTTTAAGGGACAGCAGTGCTCACCTGACTTGAGGAAGGGGGAAAAACAACATTAAACATAATTTCCTAAATAAGTGATTTGCTAGATGATTCACTCTAATGAAAAATGTTCAGTAAAACAAAAAGTCGTTAAACAAACACTTCATTATACATAGCTTTGTGGAACAACTGTATCTTTTTGTGACTGTGACGGTACATAGATGAATAAGGTACTTTTAGTGAAAAGAATTTGCAAAATATTGTATATATATATAGATACATTATGTTGAACATTCCTTCAAAGAAAATTTAGTGTGAAGAAACCTGGTGCTAGTTACACTTTCCTCTGAACTGACAGAAAAGCATTTATTTGGCTTGGGTTTTGCAGTTCAAATGTCAACTGCTTGTTGGGGGAAATAAGTTAACACATAACCTTTACTTAAGTTTAGCACTAGCTTGTTATAAAACCATTGTCACTGTATTACATAGTCATCCACAGTGGTACATGCAGAGAACTTAAAATTAGGAAACCCTAGATAAAAAAGTAAAGATGGTTCCTGCAAACAATCTTGTTAAATTGTGGATTGTAGTACTAGCAGATGTGATCTCAGGAAAAGGTAGCACAAAATTGCTCCACACTTATGTTTTATGGGCAAGAGGACTGTAAATAGAAATTTTGCATATTCATTTTTTTGTGAATCATCCAATTATTCATCCTTAATGTTAACTAGCAACAAAATAGGAAACTATATGGGTAAAACAATGGTCAGGTCACTGACATGTTTGTTGTATGTCAGAATATACAGGGTATATCCTTCCCAGGAGATTACCTTGTTGACTACAATAGTGTCTACATTATCAACCTCTCAAAAGTCTGAGTATAAAATGACTTTGTATTTCAAATTAGTTATCTAATCTCACAAACCTCCTAATTTACTGTAATTTCCTGATGTGGAGGATATTGAGTCAGCCTGTCACTTTACAGAGACACTTTGAACACACGTGCAGTAGTTCTTGTTTCTGTAAAGAGAAAAAAAAAAATCAAAAAGGTTTGCTGAAACAATGGTGAGACAAACCCACTTTTGACATCTACAAATGTTCAGTATCTGCAAAAAACCATCCATCTGTCTAAAGAAAATTGAAATAATTCTTCTTGGAACAATAATTGTCATAGTTTTCTCTCAACTACATCTAGGAAGATAGTTGTTAGAAGTATGCTAAATTGCTGAACTGATGAATTTGCAGAAAAATCCTTACACAGAAAGTAATGTGATTTCATTCTAAGCATAGTACAATTGGTAGTACAATTTTTCTGCATGTCTGCGTATCCAAGAAAAATGCTGTGAGTATAATCAAGACCTACATATAGTGGGTTTTGATCTCATTAAAGCTTCAGTAAGTCAAAATATTTCAAGGGTACTGCTTCCTAAATTGGGCTATAATAACCATGACAACTTCATTGCTTCTCTTCATACAGGAATGAAGGTTCATGTTCTCAATCACAGAGATGTTTTTCAAGAGCTTCTGCTGCAACAAATGAAGTTAATATGGTATGCATTGACCCCCTTCATTTTTCCATAAGTACTTATTAGTATATTTAAAGATATGGATTGTGACATCTGTACTGAAATACAGAGTAGACAGATCTTAAACTTGCAATAGGTAGAATAAATAACTGAAATACAAAGAAAAGTAACACAGACACCCAGTGCAGGCTGTAAGGAATTTGGTCAGCCCTGGAAATCTTTGAAAACACTGGACTGGATGATGAGGCTGGAAGGAAAACTTTGGTCTTCAGGACAGTGAGGATGAGGAACAATTATCTTTCCTTGTCTACCAGCAGGAAGACCTTGTATGTTAAAAATCTGAGAAATTAAACATTAAAGGAGTTATCTTGTTCCAGCGTGTTACTTTATTTCAGTAAAAGGTTAGCTTTATACATTGGATGCCTTTGCTGTCTTCTGTTCATGCTTGAACACTCAGCTCAATACTTTTGAGCTAAGTGCAGATTATTTTTGGATATGGTATTTTTCTTGAAATGAATTGACTTCAAATGTAGTAACGTGATGAGCCATGCTTATGGTACTGTACATGGAAGGGCTACAGGTTGAGTCTGGAAGCAAGATTGCTATTAACCACAATGTTATTGGCATCACTTAACTTTATGCCTAGAAGACTGGGATGGAGTATTGTCAATATAATAAACACCGCGATCCATGCAGTCTACATTTTTCAGGAACTAAATGGTCAGTGGCAAGATATAACATTTAACATTGAAATACCACAGCATAACATCACTGTCATGACAATTGAAGCACAGATCAGATCACAAGATTTTGTAGCTGATAAGCCTCAAACCAGAATGCTGCTGGTCAGTAGTTAGGAAGAGGTCAAAACAAAGCAGGAAATCATTTAAAGGATAAAAACTGGAACATAATAAAGACAAAGAATTTGCTTATGATGGCCAAAAAATTATTAAGCAACAGAGACTAGAAATTTTATTTTTTTTTTAATTCTGAGAAATTATAAATTGAAATATACACCGTATAGAATGGGGAGAGATTAAGAAATTTGAAAAAATAGTCTTTATTCTGGTATCACCTGATTTCATTTTTGGTACATATGTCTGGTATTGTATAACTTGTGCCAGTCTGTGCTCTCATCTTAAAGTGCATCTGCTCTGCTCCACTGAGGTGTAAATATACAAGTACTAGAAAAAGTCATCATAGCTTGGAATGATCACTAGCCTACACGTCCCTGAAACAGTATTTAGTGCCAGGGACTGTAAAACTGAAAGACCTTCTGGATCACTGAGTTCTGTTCTTTTTCTTACTTCTAACACTGTATTACATAATTGCTCTTATAAATGGCTGGTGCTCCATCTTAAAAGAATAATTTTTTTCCTGCTGAAACGCTGGTATGGATCCCCTCTGCTTTAGTAAGTAAAACCCTTTTTTCACTGTCCTTGATTAAATTTATGCGTCATCATTTTATATACTTCTACTCTTTTGCTGATATTTATTTAATGTACATTTAAATATAAACATAATCCTCATCTTACTTCTTAATGCGTACGGTGAAATCACACATTTTTTTTCAGCATTCATACCTCTTCTCAGCAGTCACTTTTATGGATGGGAAAGACCAATATCTTCTATGCCACAAACAGCTCCTCATTGCCAATATCACTCAAAAAGAACATATGCCTGCTTGAGTGAGTGATCACAATGACCAGGAAAACAGCTAATGCTCCAGATGACATCTTATAATACTTTGTTCAAAGAACGCATTGGCACTTCCTTATCTATATTGGAGATGCCTGTAGAACATCCTGGGTTTGTCCATTGCATAATTATCTGTTATGGGTTTCTGTGGCACGGGGGTTTTTTGGTAGCGGGGGAGAGGCGGCGGGGCTGGCTCCTGTGAGAAGCTGCCAGAAGCTTCCCCAGCTCCGAGTAGGACCCGCCTCTGGCCAAGGCCGAGCCCATTAGCGATGGTGGTAGCACCTCTGGGATAATGTATTTAAGAAAGGGAACCGGTAGTGAGTAGGGGGATTGGAATGTGAGAGGAACACCTATGCAGATACTGAGGCGAGTGAAGAAGGAGTGGAGGAGGTGCACCGGAGGAGGGGATGCCCCCGCAGTGCGTGGTGAGATGGCAGGCTGTCCCCTCCCAGCCCATGGAGGTGAACGGGGGAGCAGAGGCCCCCGAAGATGGCCGTGACTCCATGGGAAAGCCCACGCTGCAGCAGTGTGTGACTGAAGATCAGCCCACAGAAAGGACCCACGCCAGGGAAGTTCGGGAAGAACTGCAGCTCATGGAAACGACTCATGTTGGAGAAGTTGGTGGAGGACTGTCTCCCGCGGGAGGGAGGGACCCCCCGGTGGAGCAGGGGCCGGGTGAGGAGTCCTCCCCCCGAGGAGGAAGGAGCGGCAGAGACAAGGGGTGAGGAACCGCCCCCGGCCCCCAGCCCCTGTTCCCCTGCGCCGCCGCCACCGCCGGGGGGAGGAGGAGGGAGAGAGAACCAGTAATGGGGCTGAGGCGGGAAGGAGGGCGGGGGGAAGGTCTTCTAAGGTTTGGGTTTGCTTCCCAATTTCCTTGTTTTGATTCGATTTGTAGTCAATTAAATTGATTTTGTTTCTTCCCCAACTTGAGCCTGTCTTTTGCCCGTGACCACAAGTGGTGAGTGACCCCTCCCTGTCCTTGTCTCGACCCGTGAGCCCGCCTTTACATTTTCTCTTTATCCCACTGTGGCTGGGGGGGAGGGAAGGAGGAAGTGAGCGGCTTCGTGGTGCTTTCTTACCGGCTGGGCTTAAACTACGACATTACCACACTTTGGCAACAGATAAACATCTTCCAAAGAAATTGCATCTGCAGGTGCTTCTCCTTATTGATCTCCATCTTAAGGATTTCTCCGTTTATAGTCTGGAATTAATACAAGGACATAAATGACAGTGAAAAGGTTTGAGTCAGTTCTTTCCTGGCTTATATTTATTAAAAAATCTGCTCCCAGGAAACTGGCAGTTGTCCTCCTAATTCCCTTGCTATTTGCCAGAGAACTGGCAGAGAACTGAACTCTCTTCTGGTGTTCTGAAGAAAGCCATACATTTTTTGATTGTCTATTTGAATGTTCATTTTACATGCAGTAGAATTATCAAAGAATTTTAAAGGAAACTGGAAAGAAAAAAGAAATAATTGGTGGATTTATTTAAATATTCATTTTGCATACTACTGCATGCATAAAAATAAGTAGGAAAGCTTGTCTGGTATATTTAACAAGGCATTATAAACAGCTATATTCACAGGTTAGATAATGAGAATTCTAGGATCCTAATCTTAAAGATTAGAAAGTTAGCTCATGACTAATAAATTTGAATTAGTGCTGTAAAAAATGGTGAAACATTTTTATTCTGACTTTTCAGAATTTTAGAGAAAGTGGTGAATGATTCAATGATTCAGAAAAAATAATGTAGCTATGACCTCTTTTGAGGGATAAAAACGACTAAGGAGTGAAGTCAACAGGCCTTTGCAGACACAACAGTAAGAATTCAATAGTATGGTAGCATGTGTGATTAGAGGTTCACTGGGCTGTGATTTAGCTAAATCTGTCCTGAATGCACAGCATTATATAAGGCAGTGGTTGATATCAGACCCAATGTCTTTCTGTTCTTTTGCTTCATGCCAATGATGATAAACTCGTCTGTAAATCTGATTTAGAGCAAGTTTTGGCTTCATTTGAGACAGCAGCCAGACCAAAAGGTATCATAATCAATCACAACTTGATTTAAGAAACCACAGTAACACTCACTTCCAGTTGTGTAGAAAGACATTTTGAAAGACAGACAATATAGTAACAGTACAAACCTCTTGAGACAGTAATTACACAGAGCTGGTAATAAGAATCAGGTTGACATGGACAGAATTTGAAGCAGAGACAGACAAGTTGTTGAATGCATTTCAGTAAAAGGAAATCCTGATCTCCTGATCATAAGCCTGGAAATAAGGAGAGCAGAAAAAAACCTTGTCTTTAGAGCTGTTAAAAAAACTGTTAATGGAACTGAATTAAATTAAAATAAATTTTAAAACAGCAGGTCTGACTCAGGCTCTGAACCCACGCTGAATGGATTTCACCCATATAACTGTATACGGATGTGAATCCTCTTTTGTGCTATTCAGTAGGTGATCTTGAAAATGTATCTTTCTGGGTACTAATGACAACTCAACAAGCCATTTCTCAGCCTGGAGATAATTCTGACTCATTTAATAGTGTGCAAAGCTGCTTTATTAAAGCTGTCTTATTAAAGGAGGAAGAAGGGAGGAATTAAAAACTTGTAACTTCCTGCCATTGCTTCCTCAGATTTCTAAAAAAAAGATGTTGAACTAATCACAGGATCATAGAATCGTAGAATAGTTTGGGTAAAGTACTAGATGATCTTTAGAGATCATCCACCATCCTGCCATGGTCATGGAACGTGGGCAGTACCATTCATTCAGGAGGTAAGGCAAGGCAATGCATCTTTTTTTTTCTTTATAAAATTATTCTGACCTTTTTAAAAAGTATTTGTAGGACTTGGATCTAACTTCAAACTTCATATTTAACAGCATTGACATCACATACATTAAACTTCATATTTACATTATATTTCCTACATTAACATACTTTAAACTTAATATTTAACATCAAAACCAGTTTTATTTGTAGTGTCCTAATTTAGTAGTCTGTTTGATTTTGTTGTGTTTTTTTTTTTTTAAGTGGATAGTTACTTTTCTACAAACAAGTAAATTACTTTCTCAGTTAATAATAAATTAAATGTTAAGAAGTTTTATATAACCCAAATGCATCACTCTGAAATCATGGTGGTGTAATTTTAAAATATATTACACTTCACTTGTCAGTTTTACAGGACTTTTGAGATGTTAATAACATGTTCTTCACTACTATGCAGTTATAACAGATTTTCTCTGCAATTAAAAAATAATAAAACAAAATACATACAAATGGACATGTTTCTTATTGTTCAGATGCATGCATAGAGCAGGAATAGCACTACAGGTTTGGATTCTTTATTGTATTTCTCTTCAACAGATTTATCTTATTATTTATTCCATGTTTCATTACAAATTACATTGCTATTGTCTTTTCTACCCTTATGTTAAGGATTTTGCTTTACCTTTATGTTTTTACCTTATTTTAGGGTAAAAATCGATTTTATCCACTCTCTGCTTTCACAAGTAGCTTTCTGAAATACTTGTCATACAGATGGAGACTATTCATCTTATCTCTCTTCCAAAAGAAGAGACATTTAGGTCTTAGTGGCTGTATAACACAAGAAATATTTCACCAGGACTTCTTTGTTTAGAAAATGCTGATTCATGAGAAGTAAACTTTTTAATTTACTGATTACTGAGGACTGAATTTTTAAGTCAGTCAGTCAGCCGTGAAATGTTGAGGGTGCGAACATAGCTTCAAGGCCTTTCCATATTTGACTGACACATTGATGTGGAATGATGAAATCTCACTTCCTTCTGAATATCAGCAGAGGCAAACAAGGAAATAAACAATTAAATGCATTTTTTTTAATAAAGAAGATGATGAAAATAACCTGAGGATATGTAAAAACCTCAAAAATTTTATGGGACCAAAAAATCATCTTGGACCCCACAAATAAAAAAGTGCTCTGAGTACTGTGAATGTCTATACAAGGAGAAGATAAGCAAAGTGAAGAATTGGCTGCCCACCAATTTAGTGTCAATGTGCCAGCATGAGCAAGAAAATAATCTTCCTCTGAATAGACATACAGTCGCACTACACAAACACACACCAGTAAGTGCAGTAAAGTGGATTGAAAAAGGTCAGGAAGTTTTCAGAATTTTTTTTTTTTCCTCTGAAAATATCAATTTGTCAAAACCCAAATCGTTTGTGAGGGAAGATTTATTTTTGTGAATTTTCCATTTCAATTTTGTTCTTAAATTAGTTTTGACATGCTGAAACATCACAACTTATCTGTTTGATAAAGTCTGATACAGAAACAGTTTTGGGTTTGGATCATATGACTATGTAAAAATATATGTTATTTTTAGTGAAGAAGAAAAAATTAAAACTAATTAGGTTGCTTTGAAATTAATAAAGTAAATGTTTTCATTTATCTGAGGGGGGGAGGGAAGCTGTTCCACAAAAAAGTGGAATTGAATCATGACTTGAATCATAACGGAAAAAAAATTCCATGAGATGGGAGCCACTTTTCATTTAGTCTATGATGAACAAGATTATGATTCTCAGAATTGCTACTTGATATGACTGCTGTCTTAGCTTTGGGTTAGACCTAGAGAGTAGAGAACTTACACAGTTTGTAATTCAATTAGTTGATTTATTTATGTATTGGTATACTGATTTTTTTTTTTAAAGGGGGGAATGAGTGAAGGTCATAGTTCACTACATCCAATAAATCCATGAGCCTTGTAAATAATGAATGAGATGTATGCATGCAATTTTTCTTTGTGTGGCTGCTCACCATGCTCTAATAATTACTTTTAAAGATGTTTTCCAGGTAGATCTGTACAGCCTATGTACATGTTTCCAGGACTTAAACTTATTAGCATCTGGGTAAATTGTTGCTACTGACAAGAGTAAGAGAAAAAGGACAATGAACTTGTCTGGTTTTGATGGCAGCAGAACTGCTCAATCTCTGCAACAGGAATCTAAAATGTATTGTGCCAATTAAACATTTAAGGAGTTACAAACATACAAGAATAATGAAACTAAGTGAATGGGGAAACATTGGGAACTGCAGATTAAAACCATTTTGCCATGCTCAGCTACATAATGCTCACAATGGTTCATTTCACTCTTCTCTGTTTATAAGAAATGAAGGGTATGTTCACCCCATGAACTCTGCAATATTTCAAAAAAAGGATTTTTAAGAGGGCAATTATCAAGACAGTTCCTTAGCCTGTCTTATACATTTAATGAAAATGGAAACTTTCACTGTTGAAGAATCTGCTTAATAGGAGTTACCTGCTTGAATCATGTATGTAGGATATCTGTGGCTTCCAGTCATGTATCATTTTGTACATAGAGAGCACAGATCCCACTTGTCCTTTTCACATCAGTGGAAACTCAACAGATGTGAAGAAGTCAATTTAAAAGAAAACAGTAAATATTGTGAAGAAAAGGTTGAAAGATTCCTCTTGAGAGGGTTAGGAGAAAATCGAAGCCAAGAAAATTTTGACAGCTAGGACTACAGGTCAGTAAATAATCCAGAAATTTTATGCACCTATTTCCTATAATTCTAAGGCAAATGCAACTTAAAGCGAAATCCATGCATCTGGCCCATAAGTCATTTGATTCAGAATTACAGTTATTCAAGGCCTAACATCTCCCATTTCAAAGTTCCATGTTGAATTTTAAAACAAATAAATTCTTAACCTAGCACACATAAGTATTTATGCATCTTCACATAAAAATATGCATATTTTATTTGCATCTAGTCAGAGTAGAGTGACAATGCCAATTATCCAACAAAGCTGAAAGCCAAGGTGTACAATAGAAGAGCATGAAAACTATAGTAGAGGAAAAGACATAAAGCCTTTTCAAACACTTCATAAGATCTTTATGAAGATCTACTACAGAGCTCCCATAAACAAGCAAAAGTAATCCCAGGACTCTAAAAGCAATAAAAGCTAGGAGTAGACTTACTGTGGAGTAGTCTGCTTGTGCAGCACCCCTACAAAACAGTTCTCAAGAAACTAAAAAAGAAAAAAAAAAAAAAAGCCTGTGGTGGGTTAGACTAACAGCCAAGCTCCCACCCAGCTGCTTGCTCACTCCCCCATTCCCTTCAGGATAGGGGGAAAAATAGGAACATCAGGAGTGAGAAAGCTCATGGGTCAAGATAAAGACAGAGATTGCTTACTGATTACCATCAAGGGCAAAACAGACTCAACTTGGGGAAAATTAATTTAATATATTGCCAAATAAAAGAGATACTAATTTGGGTGGTGAGAAGCAAAAAGTAAAACATTAAAGCAACAGCTTTCCCCCCTCTTTTACCCACCTCAACTTTTCTTCTTCACTCCAGACTCCTCTACCTACCTCTCTCCTCTCCCCCCAAGCACTGCAGCAGGGGATGGTGGTGTACGATCAGTGCATATGGTCACTACACAGCGGTTTCTTCTGCTCCAGCAGCTGGTCCTCCATGAACTGCAGTGATTATCTGCTCTGGCACCTGGAGTGCCTCCTCCTCCTCCTCTGACCTTGGTGTTCCCCTACTTTTTATCACTCTTTTTGTTGTCGTCGTCCTCACACAGGCCGCCCGCCCCGCAGCCCCCGCTGCCAGCGCCTCGCCACGGACGCCCAGTACAATGTCTGGTAATCCGACTGATTTATGAAAGAGCAATCACTGCCATTAATTCAACAAGTCATACTACAAATATACTATAATACACACCTATCTGAAAATCACACTGGCAGTCACATCTAATTGGCTGCAGAAAGTTACACAGAGCTCTGCTATCAGTAACACTTCAATCTTGTTATCTAAATCACAGTCTGCTAGGACAAGAGTGACCACTTGCCCTTTTGAAAACTGCTTAGTTGTAATCAGCTTGTTAATATGCGACAGAAGAACAATTGTGCTTTTAAACCTTTTGATATTAACATTGCGGATATGAATTTTTCCAGGAGTAAGAAAGTTTCCATATCTCCAGCAGGGAGATTTGTGATAAATTTTTCATAACTCTTGTCTGTTGCCATTCTCTGTCTAATCTGGTACGAGAATCAGCAGACAGGGTGATCTGTTTATTTTTCAGCAGAATCAGAGAGTTTTTCCAGAAATGCCACCTCATCATGCTAATAGTAAGGGGAGGTTTATGTGGCTTTTTTTCCAATAAGGCATATGATTTTTCAATTAAATTAACTTTTCTGTTAAGAAATATTTCCTTCTGGTGGAAAGTTTCAGCCTTTCATAAAAGTAGAATGTTTTCAGTCACAAAACAAATCACCTGAAACAAAGACTAAAATACTTATTTTGGAAGTAGTCTTATTGCTGTAATCACTAGAGTGCTGGTTATTTTGGAGTAGCACTGTAACTGCTCTCTCTTTTAGTTCTCACATGGTAAATATTACCTAAATATTAACTGGAGTACACATTTGAATGATGGATTTGAACCTACATTAGTGCCCTGTGCAAAGAATTGTATCTCAAAGCTGTCCAGATTAGCAGCTCACCATGTATGAGAGCAGGGACATTATTGTTGTTGCCCTGAGATTTTGCTTTCACTTACAAGGAGTTTGATAGCAACATTCTTTTAATTTGTTTACACCTTTGTGATATCACCTGTTATTGTGCTTGCCACATTGTACTAGGAGGATACAAAAGGGAAACACAATCATACTTCAGACCATTATTGCTTTAGCACTGTTTCAAATATGTTGTAATGCGAAACCATGGCCTGAGGGCTACATAATCTCTACTACACTCCATTCCGCAGTATAAAGATACACACACAGGGTGCTTTAACACATATGTATTTTTTGTCACATGAAGAAGATAAACTAGTAAACCGTGGGATTTTTTTGATGGAGCTGGATAAGTTGTCTGCCTTTTTAAGCAAGGTTAATGGTCAACCTAAAGAATTTGCCAATACAGATCTACCACGGTCTTTTATTGAGAGCTGATCAATCAAGGAAAAAAATGATCAAGTTTGATGCTACATTTTTTCTTCATTTCTTAAGCATAACCAAAGCATAGTTCTATATTGGAAATGTTCCCAAACCACATTCTTTATTAGAAAGTAAATATTGACTACTGGAGTAAAAGGACAGAAATCATTTTCAACCTCAACTACAGAGTCTTACTGTGGAATCCATAATAAGAACATGGAAGACAAAAAGTAAATTTAACAGTCATCACAACTGATTAGAAAAAAATAGATATTTTTGCAATCCTATGATCCATTCTTTCTTTTTCATTATTAGCTATTATGCCTGTAATCAGAAGTAATCAGCTTGTTCAGTTCAAATAGACCATATACTATGTATCCAGGACTGTAATTTGTTTTCAATCAGTGGTTTTTAACTGCAGCTAATAAAAGATTGTTAATAAAAACATTCTGAGAAAAGATGAGCACTCAACCAGGTTTTGTAATATTCATGAATAGTGTTGTAATTACAATTATAGAGACATACTCTCCTTTTCCTCTACAGAGAGAGTGATGCTATGGATTGTACCAGTGGTGATTCTCTAAAAATCTCTGAAAAAGCTTTGTGAGGGACTCACAAAATGTGCTTTCAATAGGTTTATCAATGACCTGAATTATCTGAGTTCCCAGCTGAAACCTCAGTGAAATACCACAGGGCCCCCACTTATTACCTGCCAACAGTAACAATTCTGCAGGGGCTTTGTATGATATGGACATGACATTTGCTTACCAACGGTTTAAGATCACTAAATCATTACAAAATTAGGTAAAAGTAGCCATTTTCAGTCACACAGTATTTGAAGTAGGCAGCTCAAGATACCAGTAGTGGTATTCATTTGACAAAATGTAGATGTTTACATCTGATTTAGTCATCCAAGTTGCAACAGAAAGAAAAATAGATCCTTCTGCAAAGCGATTGTTCTCACCCAGATGAAAGACATTCAGTCAATTATGCCCTAAAGTTATTTATTTCTCTCAATTGATTATAGCGGGAGTGTCTTCAATTAAGTGAAATGAACCTTACTGTTGCTATCACATATCCTGTTACAGTTCAACACCTTTCTAGTAAGAATGGATTTTCTTTTTTTTTCACTACTTACAAATGTCATATATTTTATGAGTGCTGCTGAGGTGGAGAAGCTGCTGGTTTGCACAGGGGCAAATGGTTCAATGCAGGAGCTCTTGCTGTCTTCAAAGCTTGGAACTGCAGGGAAACTCAGCACATAAAGGCTGGTTACCCCCTCTCCCAAAGAGTGACTACTTGGCCTGCAGAACCTCAGCAGGAGTTGGGAGGTGGCTGTCTCAGCCTCTCACCTGATGGACAATGCTTTTTTTCATCTTCATGGAATAGGTGCCTGTTTCATGGTGCCTGCAAGACTTCTGTCTGTGCTTTGCCGGTGTGATAAGCAATGGTTACCAGTGATTCCTGTATCTTTGTCTGAAATATTGTATGTTAGCATTATACTCCAGATAAAATGTAGCAGTATGAAAAATAATATTATTCAACTCTAGTTACTGATGGACCTTATGGAAACTGATAGGACTTTTTTTTTTTTTTTTAGTTAAGCTTAACATGCTTTCTATCAACTGTAGTCAACAGCCAGCTTGTACAAGGTATGAACTGAAGTCTAAAAGAGGTACGAAAAGCTAGTAAATAAAGCACATTTTCCTCATATACCCAGGAAGCAATTGTTTTGTCAGCTGCCTGGTTTTGGCAAAGGTAAGGTCAATGAATATGACTCATAATTGTGTTAACCTAATTTATATCTGTATCATCCTAATGAAATTTATGAATGTACAGAACTGGAGTGTGCTGTAATGAATCACCCTCTTTATTATAGTAACCCATTAAGAATCACCTCCCTGCTATACCAGCCACTGGACAAATGCAAACTAAAAAGGAAGTTTCTGCATTAAAGTAAGTGTGCTGGGTTTGGCTGGGATACAGTTAATTTTCTTCACAGTAGCTAGTATGGGTCTCTGTTTTGGATTTGTGCTGAAAACAGTGTTGATAACACAGGGATGTTTTCATTACTGCCGAGCAGTGCTTACCCAGAGCCAAGGGCTTTTCTGCTTCTCCCCCCACCCCACCAGCAGGAGGCTGGGGGGGCACAAGGAGTTGGGAGGGGACACAGCCGGGACAGCTGACCCCAACTGACCCAAGGGGTATCCCAGACCATAGGACATCACGCTTAGCATATAAAGCTGGGGGAAGAAGAAGAAAGAGGCAAGGTTTGCAGTGATGGCGTTTGTCTTCCCAAGTCACCATTAGGTGTGATGGAGCCCTGCTGTCCTGGAGATGGCTGAACACCTGCCTGCCCATGGGAAGTGGGGGATGAATCCCTTGGTTTGCTTTGCTTGTGTGCACAGCTTCTGCTTTACCTATTAAATTGTCTTTACCTCAACCCACGGGTTTTCTCACTTTTACTCTTCTGATCCTCTCCCCCACCCCAACTCAGGGGGAATGAGCAAGCAGCTGTGTGGGGCTTAGTCACAGGCTGGGGTTAAACCACCACAGGGAGTAAAAGGTAGTCTCTGTGTTAACTAATCATTGATTTAATCTTCTTTGTAGGATCTAACTAGTACTTCACCTGAAGAGGCAACAGCTTCAAGATGCAAAGTAGTATACAGCAGACTGAGGTAGGTCTCTGTCTCAATATTTTAGAATAATAATTTTTTCTAGTGTCATGTTTATTACATAATTCATAATGGAATAAAATAAGATCAAGTGCTAGAGATGATCACTTGGACCTCATCGTAGTGAACACAAAGTTCAGTTCACTCCCAAGTTGGACTTTTATTCTCTGCTTTTCACCTGACTGCAGGCGAAACACCTGAACCGTGAAGTCACCGACATGGGAAGCCATGAAATCTGGTCAGTCTAGGTACCTTCAGATGAAAGATTCACCTAAACCACTTAAAAGATTGAAGCTGAATTTATAGGTAAAAGTCAAGTTTTTCATGGAATGTGTCATAAATATCCAAAGAAATGCAATGCATGTTCAGGAAGCTATAAAATTAATTTTAGCAGAGCAGATAGTGGTTTATTTTAGCCAAGTTGATTTGTTATCATATAATCTGTTGTCTGGCCACCATCACCAGTTAACTTAAAAAATATTTTAAGCTATTCTAACATCAATATATAACCAGGACTAGTAATGACTTTTTTGATACAGAAAGTAGATAAAACAGCAGCTAAAATATACTTTCAAAGGCAGTTTACATAATGTACACATTGAGATGTCTTGCTTTTTTTTCTGCATGTTTAACAAATAAGAAGCAATGGCATGCCATGTAGAAAACAGCTTTTACTTGGCCACAGAGTAACATGTACTATCAGCAACAAAAAAAAAAATCAAAAATGCATGCTTGAAACCAGCATGCAAAACCTCTTTGAAAGTGATGAACATAATCTACAGAGGTCAAGAAATATTCTCTACATTTAAAGAAGAAAAAATAAGCTTTCTGTGTAAAATCTTAAGAATGCATAAGACGATAGCTACATAGTCAAGAATAACTCCTAATAAGAGGTTACAAGGTGAGTAACAGAGATCATCAGAATCTAAAAGCAGTGTCAAATTAGTATTTTTTTTTTATTTTGCAGGCACATGATATAAGCCATTGCTTTTACAGCAGAAAAGACTGAAAAGGGAAGAAAGGTGCTCAATTCCCTTCCTTCAAGCACAGTTGCATAGAAATTATGGATTTTGATATACACCTATAAGCAGATACATTAGTTTTAAGTTTATTCAAAGCAGTCTGAGAACATACCTATATGAGCAAATGAGAAAGCTGTGATTAAATTCCTGCTAGTTAAATCTGAGAATTTCAAAGCATGCATATGTAGGTAACTTGATGATTTATATTCGTTCACACTGGTTATATTTAATTATTATTTCTATCATTCCAAATCCTATTTTCTGTGAAATCATGAAGGGGATTAAAACTGTTATCCCATTTTAAGGGGATACTTTTAATAATTGTTGGTATTATTTTTATATTTTTATAATTTCAGTAAATTATTGTTCCATTTCCTTATGTTGTCTTTTTTCCTATCAGGTAGGTTTTGGAAAAATTTACTATGACATGTGATCTTATAATCAAATGGTTAGAAAGACTGAAAATTTACTTTGTCTCACCTGAGACATTTTAAACTTAAATTCAGGACAGTTAAAATATTTTCTTCCCAACAGCCTGAACTATAATAGAAATAGCAACATTAATAGCAATGTAAAAAAAATAAAGCTTCAATAACTTAAAAAAAAAAAGACTGCACTACAAAAAGTCTCACATTATCAAATAGACATTGTTCATTCTTTAGACGCATTTCATGGAATAAATACTAATTAGAAGCTTGAATTAAGCCTGTTAATCAGCATGGTGAACTGCTACTTCAGTGCATAGTGCTGTGAAAAGGAAATCAAGAGAAGTTATTTGTACCTCATTCATAATACCAGGGTGTGTATATATAGACTCCACATCATTGAATCTGGCCTAAAGTTCAGTTGTAGATTAGGTAGCATTAATAGTAGTGCTGGACATAACTTTCAGTGACTGGTTCTGAACTGAAGAATCGCAAAAATTGATTCTAAGAAACAACTTGATGAATAGAAATCCTCAGTTCAGTTCACTTAGGTATGATGTTTCATACTATTTCTGCGTATTCAAATGGACTGTTAAAATGAATTATAATGAGAATAGAGTTCTATTTATAATATTTCATCAAAAAACCTGACAACATTAAATTTCAACTTGTAATTAAAATGAATTGGAAAATAATTTTGTGTGTTGCAGGGAATAAACTTTTAAAACCCTTGCTGAAAAAAATTCTGACCACTCCCCCCCAAAATAACAAAGTTGCTAATGTATAGTTTAAATTTATTGCAGGAAAAACCCCCATATTCTACTAGTGGTCAGATTCAGAATAGTCTTATGTAAAAATTAACAAATCCTATAATTTTCAGAAATGTTACCAGAAATAATCTTTTTCAGAGAATATGACCTCCCCCCCCCAAAAAAAACCCCAAACACCCAACCATTTTCAACTTCCATTGATCTCTGCTTCAAAGCAAAAGTAAAGATCAAAGATAAATTAGTTGATACAGGAGCATGGGGTTGAAAAAGTTTCTAAAGGATACAAGATGATTTTAGAACCTCAAAAACAGTCAGGAAAAGTAATGAGCACCTCAGAAAAAATGTCTACTACTTGTGATGTCATACTTAAGCAAATTGTCTCTTACTCAATTCCTTATAGAACTGAGTTCTGTTGACAATGCATGTAATGCATTGTCTGTCCCCTCCCTAAATATATTTTGGATTTATTTTTGGATCTGCTATGCAAGTCCCATATACTATGGAAGTCCTGTGTAATTCTGTCTTTTTTATGGAATATTTCTGTTCAATTATCCTAGCTTATTTTTAGTCTTTTCCTTCTTGTTCCTTCTTGTTTTGCTTTCATTCATTTTTAATCTCCATTTTTAATACTGATCTTTGGCTTATCTTAGACTATCAATATTTAATTCTGCTGCCAAAGTGTAGCAAGTATCAGTGACTAAGTCACATGCTATGATGTTCTTATTCAAATGGACAGATTAAAGGTTAGGTTTTGTTTGCCTTTTGGTCATGTGAAAATGCCATTCAAAAAAATAAATTTTTGGCTAACTGATAGTGCCTCCATCTCAACTTAAAATATTGGTTTGATTGTAACTTCTAGGTTTTTCTTTGTTTTATTTTCCCATTATTTAAAATGGACGAAATATTTAAACGCTATAAATAGAAATAGTGTTTCTAAGTTTTTTCTAATAATATAGTATTTTTATAATATAAATGTGTGTATTATAGGTGTGAATGTTAGAAAGTGCTTAGAAGCATCATTATATGTATTATATATCTTTGTCATATGTAATATTATATATAGATATACACAAATGTATATACACATAACCACTCATTGCCAACGTTTGTCATAAATGACCACTGGTAATGAATGGCTCTGGGTCTAAATTTTTTATTTAAGTTCAGTTACTGTAAAGAGTGCTTTGTGACAAAAATGTGTTAACAGAACTTATTTTAAATCGAATAAAAATTCTGCCTTCTCATCCTAGTGCTGCCATGTTTAATTTTCATCATTATGAATAGTTAGCAAATTCAGGCAAGATTTTCCTCTTTCTTTTTTATATTTGTTTGGAAAAAAAAGACTTTCTCGTGAGAAACAAAATGAAGACTTGCAGTTGTTTCTGACTTGAGGCTGCCTAGCAGGTGCAGGGAAAGAAGAAACACTGGAAGGGATTTTAATCATAGTAGTGTGTGCAGGCATTTGGCACTCTGCTGTTCGTTGATTGATTGTTTCAAAAGTTTGTCTCAGTTCAGTAAAGGGTTACAAGGTGCACATCACCTAACCAGAAACCTGAGGTAAGCCTACACCTGTATTTCCCAAGTCTCAGACCATTTCTCACTGCTAGAAGCTGCTGAATCCAGTAGCCCAAGAAATGTAGGGTTGTGGCTGGTCCACATTCCCAGGTCCAGCCAGGAGAAAGGCTGGGCATGCGTTCCCAGCAGGCACACACATCCACGCGGTATGTAACACATACAGTGCCAGCCACGCAGATCAACACAGAAAGCAGAGCATTCATAAGCACCAAATATATACACAAGGCACATCCCTCCGGTAACTGGCCTGGGTAGACACTCAGGCTATCTGGTCACTGGCCGTGGAGCTCCCAGCTGTCCCATGCACAGACGCACGCGTACAAATGCCTCTCCCTGTAGCTGGTCTCAACTTCTGGCCTTGCCAGCAGCCAACTCCCAGACCCTGTGGTCTCTCCAGGAGCTGGCTTGAACTTCCCGGTCCCTCCAGTAGCCAACTCTCAGACCCCGCCAGTCTCTCCAGAATCCTATTCAGACTTACGACTGCTTCAAAACTTGGGTCCCAAGCCTTTTGTTCTACTTGAAAGCTAGCCTGGCTTGATGTTTGCTAGCTGTTACATGCTGATAGCGCGGCCCCATAGCAGGCACACGCTCCAGTCTCTCCAGGTACTGACATCCCAGACCCATGGGCCCCTGGGTCCTACTCAAGTTGCTGGTGCTTAGACCTCTATACACACACATGCACACAGAATAGCAAGTCCCTCACCCAATAAAACAGAAATAGAGTTTAAATAGGACAGACTGCAGGAATTAGGAGTAGGGAATGCTGATACAAGTACACTGTCTAGCAACCTGTTTACACACAACCTACTACTTTTACCCCCTTTTTTCTCTATTTGCCAGGCTTGTTTCTCCTACTTTTGGTCCTTCTCCCTACAGTAAGTCTTGTATAATCCCAAAACGTTCTTCCCATAAAAGTGCCCCCTGCCACCTCCTCAGACTGGAAGGTGATTGAGGGAGTGTTTCCCTCACTCCAGGGCAATGGTCTGAGGCTCCCTTGGAATCACCTGGGGAGGAGCCAGCTCAGGCGCTCCATTTGATCTGATGAGGTTGTCGGCGTTCCCCTGCCTGTCATTGTTCCTCCGGGTTCCTTTGGGTTCCTCTTTGCAGGTGTTGTGTCTTCAAGGCAAGCCACCAGAAATGGAGTTCGTAATCCATATCAAATAAAATTTAGTGAAAAACTGACTGGCAAATATTAAAGGTAGAAGTCAGCTGTCCTATTTTAGACATTTAACATCTGGATATCTGCATCTGATCTAGTCATCTTCATGGTCAAAGAGGAAAAAGCCTGCATTTAGGAAGTGACACCTTTCTTCTGAAAACAGACTTGGAAGAGCCGTTTGAGAAGTTCTATTTCTTTCTATTAACTGTTGAAGGAGCCCAAGGAGCTAATTCATTTAAAACGTCTAGATTTCTAAAGTTAGGTGAAATTAACATTAACCTAAAGAACCTGAAACCAGAGACATTTATGAAAATTTGGTCCTAACTATAGAGAATAAACTAACTTACTAGATTTAAAAGTTTTGCATTGCTATCTCTTCCGTATCTGTCCATGCTACCTAGCTATTCATGCAGTTATAATGACCTCCTTCATAATTTTTGAAGTTGTATCTCCCCTTGCTGACCTGTCTGAACTCAGTTCCAGTGGTCTAGTAAAAATGATACTGGCAAAAATGTCTCCTCTTTGAATACATCTCATATTTTAGCCTTCTGTTGAGGGAAACTAATTGATACCACAAAGAAAACATTTAGCTAATTCAAATGCAAGATGCTTTGACCCAAGCAAAAATTTTCCTCAGAAGTGTTTATAAATGGTAAAATTAGTTACAACACTTTTGTAGTTTAATCAGAGATGTTTGCAGGGTCATGCAACTCTTTGGAGGAGGAGTGGTGAAGGGGAAGCAATACTGTTGATCACATACCATTTCACTGTAAAATACTCTAAAACCAAAATGGGCACAGTAGAAAAATATCTTTTTGGAATGACAAAAATTATTACTAAATTTAACATAAAATTGGCAAATAGTGTCTTGATTTTTCCTTTGCATACGTGTTTGTTTACATATTTTTCTGTAGTATTCCTATATTACTTTGTGATATCTCTCTATGTCACTAAAAACATTTTATGTATTTTTTAAAAAGTTAAGCAGAAGAAATAATGAAGGGCAACCTCTACTGGGTAATGATTGGACATATTAGGTTTCCTACAACAGACAGTTTTTACTGTTTGATATAATGAAACAGTTTCACTATTTAACAAACAAGAAATAATATTTTTGGTTTAGTTAATTACCGTATTTTTCACAAAACAACCTGAAAATTATTTGAGACACAAAAGGTATTTAAGTTAATATTAAATAATGGTTGGCCTTTCATTATTTTAAGAGTAGAAGATTATGATATTTGAGCAAATATGTATTTCCATATAGTTTACAGTATTATAACATACTACTATGCTAACAAGCCATGAAATATAGTGTAAAAATAATAATACAATATAAATGAAAAACATAACATTAAACTTCAATTAAGATACAAAATCATACTTAGAAAATAAAGACACCTCATAACTAAATTATTTGAAATTGCCATGTTGTAGGAAATTTGGAAAGTATCTGTTACGGTCCTTGAAAAGAAGAAAAATAAATTTTGAAATACCAAAATATTCCATTGAGTGAAAACCTTTAGCGTTAACATGCTCCTCTTTCTGATTATATAAGTAACTTAGAAACATTTTAGCATTTTTCACCAGTAAGAAGAGGTGAATAAAAAAAAAAGTGATGTAAGCCATCTTTGTAGTGATTAATCCACAAAAGAGTCTTTCACTCTTGTCAGGGTTTTTCCACACAATTTGCAAATTAACAATATTATCTGCTGACACTCCTGTCATAAGGTATCAGAAGGTTAATTTGCATATAACATGGTATTCATTGAAAACTGAGTTTCCATACCAGTTGGGTCAGCCTCACTGGAAAGTGGGAAGTATAATTTCAGTTTCAGCAAGAAAGACGGTAGAAAACAGTTTTACTCTGATCTACCCCTGCAGTTTATAACTTTAGCTTAACTGAAGGGATAATTTTAGTAGTACAGTGGCTTGGGATTTCCATATTGTCGGTAAAGGGATGGGTCCTGCTTGTCACTTACTACTTGAACCATTCTCTGGAGCGGCTGGCTGTTCTCCACAAGCTCTCTGGGTACCAAAGGGTTTACCTAGCACCTAGGGCTTAACCTTGTCAGCTAGATGCTTTACAGTTAGTTGGGAGGAAAACTGAATGTCCTTTCATCTTTCTGCACTGCTTTTTGGTTTTAAATAATTCACAATTAAACATTAAAGATTAAAGAAAACCCACTTTTTTTTAAATAAGAAGGACTAATCATTGTGAACTTGCATGACAGAAGGGAAATGAGGAAGAGATATTACAGGAATTACTAGAACAGTTGGAAGCATCAATGTAACATCTATTCTTGCTAGGTTATGCAAATTAGTTACTACACACTATTGAATAAAGCCTGAGTCAAATAGTAAGAATTTGCAGGATCAGATCCATAGTCCATGACTGGGGAATTATCACTGAACTAAGAAATACTGAATTTACTCCTAATCAAAAGGCCAAAGAAGACTCTTTTTTTCATTAAGTGAAGAAGAAACAGATGTATGTATAAATTGACATATAAATTCTCCAAAGTTCGTTCTTTCTTTGTCTTTCCCAGTAGACTTAACAAGCGAATAGAATCAAGAAGTCTACGCATGTTCCCCAATGATTTGGAAAAGGAGGACATTTTACCAGAAGAACACTTGAATGCTTACCAAATTAGTCTGCAGCTTTTTGTTTTGACACCCTTTATAAAATGTGGTAAGCAATGTCTTTCAAGGATTTTATCAACAAGTGTCTGCATCAAATGCATTAGCAACAGCAATAAAATCAAAACACTCAGACACAGAGCACAAAGTGTAAGCTAGGTATTTCTAGATTTTTGAAATACTCATAAATAAAACTGGTTTTACATTAGTATCCAAGTAGCTGAAAAAAAAATTTAAGGGTAATGTAAAATTTGAATCTGAGCATTAATTAGACCTGAATGTAATTGCTTAACATGAAAGGTATTACTGTGGTCATCATGCTCTATTTACATGTTCTAATGGCCACACAGAGTAAAACATTATTTTAACTGCAATAGCTGTTATACCTGTAAATGATATCACAAATTTCAGTTGTCTGCATTCAGAAAACCTAGTTTGATGCATCTTATTGTACTTGTTAGGAACTTGGAGGAAGTTTAATTTTTATGGTTACCGTGAAGGAAAGCTGTATTCTCAAGCAGTCGTCGTGTTTGTTTGGTGCATAATTTCTGAAAAGACTTGTGAATTTTATTAGTCATCCGAACTTGCTCTGAGGCCAGCCTTCTTAATTTTCTGCAAAGTGCTAGTCAATCAATATGCCTTGCTTGTCAAGTAAACACTGACAGGGTCTTTATAGTGAAAGCTTTTGTAAAAAACTATTATCTTCCTATCATATTGTATATTTCCCTGGTGGTAATATTATCAGCATTAAAATACAACCTGTGGAGATATTTTCCAAACCAAGGAAAATTTACCTAAAGTAATTTCTATGCCAAATCATACTAGTCACATAATTCTCAAGATTATATACCTGTAAATACACATGTATAGCCCAGAAAACAGACTTTGTAGGAGTTCACATCTACCAGGTGAGATCTATCCACTTCCTTCATTCCTGAAATTTTATAAGGAGACTTGAAAAGAAAAAAAATTAGGATGTAACACTACAAATAAGAACAAAAATCTTTAAAGACTGAAGCTTCCTTTTTAAAAGGAAGCCTTTTCTCCTTTACGATCACATCTCCCCAGTTACACATAAAAGACATGGCCACATAATAAACAACAGTGAAATCTATTTTATAGGCTACTCTTCCAGCGTACTGCTTTACCATTTGGTTAATGAGATCATCAAAATAGGCTTTGTACACTTCAAAATACACCAATGCCCAAATCAAACAGATTATTTAGAGGAGCATTCATTCAAATAAGTTTGTAATGCACCAAAAGTAGATAATAAGAATACTGTTCTTCATATAAGATATAAAGGAATATGACTTTATCCATATCAGGGAGAAGAAACACTTTTATTTTGTAAATTAAAAAGTTTTATTTTAAAGAGTGAGAAAAGCTAAACTGATTAATCACGACTGTTTTAAAACTCTGCATATGTCAGAGTACTCCTTAGCTGCAGCATAGTCGTGTTTCCTATAAAATATTCTGTTAGGGGGTTTTTTAGGGGAGGGAGGAATTAGTAACTTTGGTTTAGGTCTGTCATGTACTGTGCACTTGGGGAGTTGTTCTGAAGCAAACAATGTTGTCAGTGCCTGTAACACTGCAGTGAAAACACTGCCCAAAACGTGAGCTACACCCAGGCGATGATGAGAAGGATAGACGTAAACACAAATAGGCCAAGAGGAAAAGAACAGGCAGTACTGTGGTTTTCAAAAGAACTTCAGTTGCCTTCCCATGGACTTACAAAGATACTCTAACATGAACGTATACCGTGCTTTCTTTCACCTCTGTCAGGACAATATATTAACTGTATATCACCAAGAAGTTCCCCTTAAAAGGTGGAGCTACTGCCCGACATGAGACTCTTTGCTGGCTTGTTTGAACCATGGGATTAGCAAGCAGGGCTGGAATTGAGCAGCTGGCTCCAGTTTCTGATTTCCAGGTCAGCTTTCTTGCGGTTCATCAAATCCTCATTTCAGACTTAAACTCAGATTCCAAATATTAATGTTTCTTCCTTGTCAAAAAGGACAGATGAATGGTGGTGGGTTTTTTCTCTCTCTCTTTCTTCTTTCTTTTAAAAACATCTGAGCTGGTCATTGTTATATGAGAGTTATATGAAGCCATTAAAACCCCCATTGCTGAAAATCAAATTTTGTGCCCAGATATTGCTGTATTTAAGGTATATAAAAGTTAAACACATTCTGATTTCTCTGGGCTAGCAGAACCTTATTTGTTCTTATTCTCCATTTCCTAGATATAGCAAAAGAACTAGATAAAGATCAGCATTTAGGTTTATTTCAGCTTCTCTAACACCTCTCTGAAAAGACATAGAAGAGATATTGTGGCTTGCTGTTCAAGAACTTCACTCGTTTTCCATTTATTATGCTAATTATCCACGCCACCTAGTACAGATTTAGGTTTTGTGTGAAAAATCGACAGCGTGAAAGTCAGAAATCTTGCATGTATGTGTGTGGAGGAAGAAGCAAAAACAGGAGGCAGACATGCATTTGTTCGGGGTGGGGGACCATAGTTTCTTTTTGAGCTCCATTCACTGGGGAGCCACAATATCATAACACTGATATAGTAGCAGCTGACTAAAGTGTGTTTCCTCTTCTTCCCTCTGCCCTTGAATCCTGTTGCAAATGAATTACACCTGTGAGGGAAGGGATTCAGATTTGAATCAAGGTTTTTGTTTGCTTGCATATATTTGAATCTTCAGTGAAATGGTCTGTTATGTTTTTATTACTAAAAAGTTCATATAAGTTATACAACACATTTGTTTTTCCATAAATGCTTTTCAGGGGTGGTTCAGGGAACCCATCCAGGTAGATGGGGGATGTTGCACTAAGCATTACACAAAAAAGACAAGAGACTGATGCCTAAGTATCTCTGGGTTGAAAATATCTATTATTGTGGTAAAGGCTTTCTAGGTCAAGATATGTTAGGTGAAGTAGGAACCATTCCGAATGATTTACTGTCACCTGAAAAGCCAGGTTTTGGATCTCAGCCACTCTGCTGTGAGTTCCTTTGAGGGATGAAGGGAAAAGTGTTTCTAAATGTATTTTGCCTACTGAAAGAAAACAAAATCTGTAGCATCATAATCAGCACAGCTCTGTGTTCAGCAATGTTGAGGCCTGCAGTTTATCAGCTCTGCTCACATGAGTAAGTATCACTTCAGTCAATGGGAATTCTTATAAAAGCAATCTGCAGGTTTGGAGATAAATCAAGCAGCTAAAGAGGCATTAAAAATGTGCAAGGATGGCAGAAGGATACAAGCAGTTTAGAATATATTTAGCTAGCATATAAAAGAACAGAGCTTGAAGCTGGCTTGGTTTTAATGTAATGAATGCTACAATATCCCTCTTATACCATCACCTCAGTGACATGGACAGGAAGATTTAAAAAATGGTCTTGAAAATAAAAACCTTTAGATTTTTTTTTATTTGGTTTTTTTTAAGTCTGCTCTTGTCATTTATGAGATGGCAGGTAAAGCACAGGGGGGTATTAAAAATATAAACAAGCCTCTTGTCCTTTTGAAATGGAGTTAGATTTTGACAGCAGTGTCACTGTTGGAAATGAATAAGAACTGTTACAGCCATAAGCAGCGAGAATAAATAAAATAAAATAAAAAATAATCAGTGAGTTCCTGTGTATTCCAGTGAAAATATTTAAAAGGATATTTAATGATAATGTACTGCATGAGTACCAAACCTGCACCATTTTTACATGCACAGCAATTGATATATGTCCTCTTACTGTATTTAATGTTATAATTTCTTGTTTGTTTAGGAAAACAAAAAGCTAATCAAAGGAGTTATTATTCCTATATTCCCAGTATACTCTTAAAGTTTAACTAGAAAGGAAATATAAATTTTGAAGAGGAGGGGGATTTTATTTTCCACATTAAAATTCATCTGGTTGGGAACTGTGACCAGAGCCAAAGTGAAGGATCTGAGTAGACCCCAGAGTTTTAGGGGTGAGTCTCTTTGCAAACCTTGATGGTGGAAGTGTCCCGACTGACTAAAGGCATTAAAGAATGCTGGTATGAGAAGCAGTTAACAAAAGTTATTGTTTAGTCTTGATTCTTCCATAGTTGATAGCTTCATATACTGCTCCAGGTAGAACCATCAAAAAAAAAAAAAAAAAAAAAAGGATTTCTTGCTGTGATGAACACCTGACAGCATTGTTAAATGTCATAGAGCAATAAAAATAGGTTAGTGAGCCAAATAAATTCCCAGTGCAGCTGTACAGCCTTTAATAGCTGAACCAGGATTATATTCTCCCAGTTGCCATCTAGAAAGAGATTTATTTTACTTGAAGTAAGCACAAATGAGGCTTAACTTAAGCCAAATATCTAGAGGGATGCTTCTAGAGAGTTAGCTATGAACTACGCTGCTAGGCCATGCCTAAAGAAATCATAGAAGTGATATCAAAACAGAGATGCAGGAAAACCTACAGCAGTTTAGATAAGTGAGCAGCTCACTGTGCGAGCAGCAAATGTTGTTTACTTTGACCTTAGTGAGGCATTTGACACTCTCTTCCATAATATCCTCATGGAGAAACTGATGTAAAGACTCAGTATGTGAGAAGTGGGGTCGACTGAAAACTGATTGAATGGCCAGGCTTAGAGGGCTGTGATCAGTGGCACAAAGTCCACTTAGAGGTCAGCCACTAGTCGTGTAAGCAGGGGTTCATACTGGGACCAATACTGTTTAACATCTTCATTAATGACTTGGCTGATGGGACACGATGCACCTTCAGCAATTTTCCAAATGATACAAAACTGTAAGGAGTGATTAATACATCAGAGGGTTCAGAGGGACCTCAAAAGGCTGGAGAAATAGCATGACAGGAACATTATGAAGTTCAACAAGTGGAAAAGCCAAGTCCTGCACCTGGGGAGGAATAATCCCATGCGGATCCTGGTAGAAAACAGGTTGAACATGAGCCAGAATTATGCTGTTGAGACACAGAAGGCCAGCAGTATTCTTGAGTGCACTGGGAAGAGTGTTGCCAGCAGATCAAAGGAGGTGATCCTTCCCATCTACTTAGAACCGACGAGGTTGCACCTGCAGTACTGTGCCTAGTACAAGAAAGAAACACACATACTGGAGAGAGTCATGAATAAGAGATTGGAGCATCCAAGCTACATGGAGGGCCTGGGAGCTGGGATTGTTCAGTTTGGTGAATAGAAGAGTCAGGGTGAGCTTATCCATAAGTATAAACACTTGATGGCAGATATTAAAGAAGGCAGAGGCAGACTCTTCTAAGTGGCACCCAGTGACAGGACAGTAGGCAATGGGCAGAATTTGAAACACAGGAAGTTCCTTCTAAACATAATGAAAAAATAAGTCTGAGATGGTTGGACACTGGAAGAGTTTGCTCAGAGAACCTTGGGAGTTTGCATCTTTGGAGCTATTCGAAACCCAACTAGACATGGTCTTGGGTAACCTGCTTTAGCTGTCCTTGCTTTTAACAGAGGGTTGAAGCAGAGAATCTCCAGAGGTCCCTGCCGATCTCAGCTTTTCTGTGATTCTGTGTCCATTGTCAGAAGAACCCTTTCTTCCAGCACATTTTTTCCTATGACCAGCATGCCCTTGAATACGCTTTACAATGTGTACAGGCCAGTGGGTTTTTTCCAGTTAGCATGGATTTTTTTTTCAACGACAGCAGCTCGGTCTTCACTGAGACTTTTGAAGAATAATGAACACCATAAAACCAGTCTTTTAGAAGGTAGGGGTGAGTATTTCCTTCTGGTATTACTGATAAGTCTTGTCTAGGAGTTGGAAAGATCACTCTTCTACCCCTGTGTGGGAGAGCTAGAGATAATAGATGTATCTGGAGTCTTAGAAGCCCAGGGGCTACTCTTTCACATGACACTGGGCAAGATCGCATTGAGTAGGATGATAAAGAGGTAAGATTCCTCACTATTGCTGTCTGACAGGCAAATTTCAGAAACTGCAGTTTCTGTCTTTGATGTCCTGTAAGAAATCAATTCAGATATAAGGTTTGCTGAGAGCAAATTCCAGATAGGTGGCAGAAATTAGTGAACACTGATAAGTGAAGAATCAATGAGAGGATGAAGAGGTGCTGACTGGTACTTTGGAAGTACTACTCTAAGGCAAATGGACTTACTTGAGAAGATGTAAAGTTTTCTCTTCCTACAATCGTTAAATAAAATCAAACCTGAAGAAACTATGTGATCCATTTCAAAATGTTATGCTACTTTAAATTACTTTTCTCTTTGGTTCTTGTGCTTGGGAAAGCAAAATAAATTCCATCATAAAAAGGAAATTATGAAAAAAGACATTTAAACACCTTTACTGTTTTAGATCATTTAGTTTCTCCATGCATGGACAACAGTTGAATAATGTCTACTGATGTGAATATCATCCTGCAATAAAGCCAGTCACAAAGGACATCAAGATATAAATTATAAATGAATTACAAACCTAGTCTAAAAGCAAGTTCTTAGATATTTTATTTTTTTGTGTGTAGGCAAATGGGGTGGTTATCAGGTGTTTCTGGCTCATATATGCATTATTTCAGGTTTACTGTGCCTACCTGATAGAAAGAAAAATGTCTGTTAATACAGACTAAAGGTCCTGAATAAATTGATTTTGCATTCAAAGATCAATAAAATCCATTAGAGTGTTATGGTATTTTTACTTTCAAAATATTCCTTCTTTCTTCTCTTTATAAAACAAAGCTATCACAAAACCCTCAAAAAGTCCTGCAGAAAAAAGATCAGCCTCCAGTAAGGTGGAGTTCCACACAATAAACTACAGCTTCTTACTAACTTTTGCCTGCTCCTAACTGTATTTATATTTTATCCCACTTTTGACATTTTTCATATTCCACTGTTTTTAAACTTCCTTTTTAAAAGTTGCTTACTATAGCACAAGTTTGATTATTTTAATGATGTTTTAAAAATACTGTAAAAAAATTAATTGTGGAAAATTTAAACTACTCATTAAAACAGTGGAAAACAAGAAAATTTTTTACTTATATTAGAAAATATTTAATTATTCTATGCAACTTTAAAACAATCATTGGATTCTATCATACTCCATTGTTAAGTCTGGGACCTTATTTTACATAAAGTGAGAATATATAGAGATTCAGATCTTTAGCTATAATAAATTGAAATAAAACATCATTTAACAATGTGCATAACCTGAGTGCCTGCTTCAGGAATTTTATGAACAATTGAGGTGATCATCAGTTCCCTTAGCTTATCAGTTATGTTAAAAATACAAGTGAAAGGGCTTATGCTACCTTCTTGAGAGACTGAGAAATGAAAGCTAAATTTGCTGGTGGAATTCCTAGCACATCATACAGTTTGGATTCACTGGGATTACTAGACAAGTGGTTGATGAAAGATGAAACAAGCAGTCAGACACACATGGCAACAAAGCATGTAAATAAGAAGCTAGGCTTCTTCTATTTGGACTATGTTTTCTTTCTTCTCCCCTCTAGGCTGAATTAAGACACATACTGGGGATAGTCTGTTATTTAAGTGGGCTGCTTGTCTTGTGTCACATAAGAGGAGGGAAAGCAAAAAATTTCATTTCTGCCCCTATCATTTTAAGTTCAGTCAGTGACTGTTAAAATAACGTGTTTATGCCATTAAGAGAATTGGAAGTGTTCAGTCCTAAAAGGCAGTTTCAGAAGTACAGCTGTTCTTTATTATCTTTCAGCTGCTATCATCTTGCCTATTCCCATTCCCAAAGTTCCTACTCTTCTTCGTGTCTACAGTTTCACCCTAGTAACTGCAGCTTCTACTTACTCCCTCAATCATGTTAAACTTCAGCAACAGCATGCACAAGGTAGGTGATGTTATACTATTAAAAGTGGTAAGATAAACAGTTGCCTATGTATATATGCTCTGTTCTACTTTGACTCTTCTTCCCCATCCCTTTATATGCTTACTAGCCACTTTTGGTCACTATTTGTATTTCTTTCTCTCAAAGAAGAGATATTAGTGATGACAGTTATTATTTTAATCTTTCACAATAGCAAGAGGGAGGCTTATATCCACAACCATTGCAATACTATTAAAATTTTGCTCAGGATAGCTCTGGAGGTCTGAGTAGCAGGTCCCAGGAACCCTTCCTGTTCCCCAGCTGTGTCCTCCCTGGGAAACAGAGACCTCGCTGGGAGACTTCATTTCATATTGGAGACAATGTCATAAGTTGATGCCAAGGTTTTCTCTTCCTCCACTCTCATCTTTGGATGCTGCAGTCTTTAAGCTGTACAAACTCCCTGTTGACTTCCCTGTCTCTTGGGACACAGTTCAATATGGAGATTGTTGCATAAAGGAATGGTAAGGACTGATAGAGGAGACGTACCCTAAATTTTCACATAGTCATCAATATTCAGAAATGTCTATACTCCTCTGAGTAAGATGAAATCTGAGGAATGTCCTCCCCTTTCTTCCTCCCCACAGCTGCTTCTGGCCTTCAGGGGATGGCATGTCAGCCTCATGCAGGCTCCCTTCCAGCAGCCACTCAGCTGCCTCTTCCCCTGCTCCCTGATGAATGTCTTTCTCGGTTTCTACAGCAGCCAATTCCAACCTCAACCCTGAACAGCTGAGTGAAAGTCACAGCAGGGAAAAGCTGAAGCCAGCTGCTGCTGGCACTGAGGCCATCCGGGCAATGGGACGTGAAGAAAGATGGAAAATATTATCTTGGTTTAGGGCAGCTGCTACTTACTGGCACGCAGTGTGGTAGGACCAGGGCATGTTGTACGCTCCATGGTGACTCTGGAAAACTGAGTGTATCCCAGCCAAACTAGCCCTTTTACAGCTGTTAACACTGTTGAAGTTTTTTGGGTTTTTTTTAGTCCATGAATAAAGTTAAAGGACTTTGACTTTATTCCACCATCCTACACTGTGTTTCACTGTCATCTGGAAGCAAAAACCACCATCCTTTTACAAAGAAAAAAATGGTAAGCATTTTTCAGTAAACTCCAAACCCTACCACCCCCCATCCCCATATTCTAACTTCTTTGCTGCATTTATTCCAAGTATTGTGCTAAACATCTTAAAACCTCCCCCTTTAGCAGGACTGGCCTATGCAGCGCTCAGTTTTTATGTTAGAGCTGGGTGTACTAACCTGAAAATTTTCTGTGGAGGTTGATATACTCAGGAAGTTTCTGAGCTACTCCTTATCTTGTTTTCATACACTTTTGTACATCTCTGTGGGAATAAAAAACATCTTGATGTAATCACTTGGTCTAAATGGAGAACAGTTTGAAACAGAAAGTAAAATCCTGCTTATATATACAGCTATTCAATATTCATGCAGCAAACAGTGTTAAATAACGTAAAGCAAATACATAAGAAGAGAAAAAATAACAAACCTGTTTTTTGGATGAAGTGGTAAGTGATTTAAAACATTTTATTTGATCTAATAGTAGCAAAAGGGGAATTAACATACAAAGCTTAAACTGGGCATATATAATATGCTACATTCATTTGTGCTATTCAATGCTTGTAATAGTAAAAAGTTGCAGTTCATGTTCCAAACTGCTATTCTTTGAATTTATGAGTCTGAAGGAGAATAGGACTGAGCACAAATAAAATACACTGAAATCCTATTAGAATTAAGTTTTGTCTCTTACACTTTGGGATCTTCTTTTACATTAAGTTTAACCTAACAACTTAGGGTTAAGCTTCAAAAAACATGAATGCCTGCAGATGTAAACTGGGAATTTCTGGAGTTTCCACAAATGATAAATATTGGCCATAATTATTCCTGCTTCACTTAAAATCTAAGAGCTACTTTGGATAAGCACTTCTGTAGTGATGCATTTTCTGTCTGTGCTCTCAAGAGCTGGAGGAAAAGAGAAAGAAAAACAACAAACAAACAAGTAAGGAAATCTGGCTGGTTATGAGAAGAAATTATAGTACTTACCAACATATATATGTAAAAAATGATAAACAAGTGGGACTTCTAGTGCAGCACATTTGGTAGGTTTCTCTGAAAACAAAATGTGTCTTGCAATATTTCAACATTCAATAAATTGTTTTTAGAAAATGCTGGATCTTGCATGAGCTTCAGCAAGACACAGTGTCACATGAAGTCTTAGTTGAAAAGCTTTGTTCCGCAAGGGCTGCTGTCCTGTGGACTATAAACCTTAACAAAGGCTGTAAGGCAATAGTCAACTGTAGTACATGTGGTAGGAAGCTTGTGTATATTGGAACAGCTCTGGGGATCAGTCCCAAGCCTTGTTTGACATCTCCATCAATGCCTTACAAGAGGGAGTAAATGGAATATTAATGAATTAACAGACAACATTGAATTAGGAGGCGTTTTGAATACCAATTAAGGGAGAAAGGCACACAACAAAAATGTAGAGCTGATGGTATTGTGTTGTGTATTCTGCTGGCTCTGAGGCAAAATGTGGCTTACTGGATCTTGGTATTTGCTGCAAAACATTGTTCAGAGAAGGGCTAAGAGAGGACAAAAAAGCTATATGAAGAACTAGCAAAAGGGACGGATACGGAGAAAAAAGTGCAATATAGATGGGAGGGAAATGATTTATGGACACAATCACAAAAGGTAAGAAATGCCCTGAACAACTCATGTGGAAGAGGCCTGGACTGCACGTGGCAGGAGGGTGAAAGGGGAAATAACCTCTAGTTCTGTACTAATACATTTGTGCCCTTCCCCTCTCCCTCTAAACTACTGTCCAGCACGTGGAGCAGAGAGCATTGATCATTACAGTGTCTACGAGGACACATGAATAGGTGATAGCTAGTTTTCCTATATTGTTGATTATGGATAGAACAGGAGGAAGGAGAGTTATAAAGGGATGGCCACATAACGGTAGTGCAAGAGACCTTAGATGGCTACATCATATAGGAGTGGGAGCTGCACTGACAAGAACTTAAATCAATTGTGAAGTACAAAAGCATATTGACTGTGAATCAGCAATGTAGTCACTGCAGTTTAGCACAGCTCCGGCTTCTTTTCCCCCTACTCCAGCCAAACACAACAGGGCAACTGCCATCTGATTTGTTCAGGGCTTAATCAATGCCTGTGAAGTCAGAGGGAGTCACCAACTTCCACGACCTTTGGAGGAAGTCATTTAATGAAGTCGCACACAGAGAAAACTGAGGGTCCAGACAAAAAAAAAAAAAAAAAAATTCATTTTCAGATGAGTGCTGTGCAACCTCCCCTTGTACTCAGCTAATTTCCCTCAGGTCTGTGCTGAGAATTTGGCAGTTTTCACATGTATCAGCCAGCACACTGCCTCTCTGTGGCAGTATCATAATCTCAGCTCCTTTATCTGTCTGTTAGATTATGAAGTTATCTACTTCCAAAATGATTACACTGAGGCATCTGAGAAACGGGTCAGTTTTAATTCCTGTATAATTTCCTATATGGTAATTGTGGTCATATCCATAGTAATCACTCCTCATTTCTTTTCATATAATAAGTTTTGGCATTCATTGTAACTTGATTCTATAACTAAAGATAATACTTCTATGAAAACAAAATCCTAGAATCATATTAATTTCTCAATGCCTAATTTAGTTACTTCTATTTCTCATTCCCAGCTTAACTCTTCTTTTCAAATCTGATGTGTTAAAGAAAAAATAACTCCTGCAAACTGAATACCAATTATGAGTAAAATAGAAGCTATCTAAAGCACTTGATGCTTCTGATTTTTAAATATAAAGAGTAGGATACTAATAAGATAGCAAATGGTCTGAGGATCTCAAGGCATCATGTCTGAGCAAACTAGGGTAAGTGTGAAACCTGGCCTTTATAAAGATGACCAGTCTGATGGTAGTAAAAGCAATTAATGTTGCACCTCCCAAAGAAGCAGAAACAACTGTCTCCTGACCATCCTCAAAAAGCCTCGTGGCCAACTCAACTACTCAGGCAGCCAAGCTTTTCACATCCTCCCTTAAGGTGACTTTCAGACTTTTGCCTCAAATCAATCACCTGGCTGTAGAACAGAGAATTCTGGTCACCTATGTACGGTTTCATGGTTTCTAGTTCAACACATCTGTGGCTGTTTCATGGTTAGCTAGTTGGAAGGGAAAGGGAAAGGGAAAGGGAAAGGGAAAAGGAAAAGGAAAGGAAGGGAAGGGAAGGGATTGACTTTTCAAGACAGGAAATAAAATACAAAAATTGATTTTGCACAGGGAAGAATCAACATGACTCCTCTGAGACTACTTTCCTAGAAGGCTGTTGGCTAAGAAAATCTTACATCCCTAGCAGTTGTTCCCCAAATATAGTAGCTGAAGAATAATTCTGCCCCTGTTTTGAGTCAAGCAGAAATAGCTGCAGTCTGCAGGATTGCTAACAGACCAGAATACTCTCACTAAGGTCATTATGCTTAAAGAGAGATCTATTTTTTTTTTTTAAATGAAAACCACTTCCAAGGAAAAAATGACAAATTGGCTATTTTATTTTCCTGATTAATGAGGAAAATAATTTTTAAGTAGTTTAGAAAAAAATATAGAATTTCTGACTGCCTCCATTGGTCCTACATTTTAAAAATTTAAATATTTTCAAATTAACCTGCTAATTTATTAGATGGATTTTTTTTTCAGTTCAAAGAAGAAATAACAAATGCAATGAAAGAGCAAATAACAAAATTAGTACACAATCTTTTGTTTATTTTCACTTGGCTCCAAGATTTTCAACTGAGCTTTCATGATCTGATGGATTGTTAGCTGATTTTTGCAAAACACTTTTTAGCCTTTTATTGAACAGAAAATCTGTTTTAGAAAAAAGATGTTGTTTAGGGTAAGACTAATGTTTTAGGCTATGCAAGCCAAATCATACCTAACTAGGTCAAACTTAAACTTGTCTTTGATAAAAAAAAAAAGTCACCTGCAAATTTATCATTGCTGAAATCTAAGTATATCCATATACCTATAAATATCCTTCTTCTCTAAGACTATGGGTGGTGAATCTAGAAAAGAATACATTCGTAGTGTCAAATTATTCTTTTTATTAAAAATCCAACACGCAATGCAATCATATGTCAGCTGTCTGCATTTCAACATGCTAACACATCATATGTAACCATTCTCCACTGAGAGGCTTACACCACAAATGAATGTACTGATCTGTTTTATTTTACACACGTGCTTGAACTAATTAAATTAGCAAAATGATAATCTGTAACTTTACCCTACAAAAAAAAAACAAGGCTCAAGTGCCCTAGAACAAATAAAACATACAAATTTAACTTTTTTTTTTTCTTGCCCTTGGGAAAAGTAAGAAGATAATTTTCTTTGCCAGCCAAAATGCTAAGCCAAAATTCATCATGTTCAAGTTGTAAAGCACTAAAGCTTTATTATTATTGAAAAATATGTGGATACAACAATAATAGTAGAACTAGGGAAAAAAAAGAAACAGTGAACTTCAATTTTATTCCTTCTTAAACTTACTGTATTGAAGAAAGAACATGGGTAGATTCTTATTGGAATAATAATACTCTACTTTTGAACAAGTCTGATATTTAGATGGTTTGGCCAGCTGATTTATAAATTCAATTTCTAAACCAATTTCCTTTCAATTGTGAATAATATGAAAGTCATGACTAAAAGGAAAGACTTTCTCTCAGACCACACTGGATTAAAGTGCAGCATTTGTCAAAAAGTGAATCATGAACAGACAGCAGACAGCCAGAGCCTACATTAAAAAGAAAAAAAAAAAGAAAAGGAAGGAATAATAAATCTTGTGCTCTGTGGTTTATACCAATCTCTAGTCATTAGAGCCAGAGGCTTATGCCTTTCTGTGTGATCTGATAATGGCTGTTGTCACTAGCAAAATTAGTATTCTGAACTACATGGATTTGGGATTTGATCCTTATGATAATTCCTGGGGTTTATTTTGTCAGTTCCATGTGTATGTATTTTTTTTCCCTCTGCAGCCAAGACCTATGCAGATAGATAGACATTAAATGAGATAATTCTTTTCAAAACAGTCATTTAAACCTACAAAGAGAGGTTCAGATCTCTATGGACAGAATACGAGTCTATAATATATATCACACCACTGTCATTTGCTCTAAAAAACTGTATACTTATTCAGAGTTGCAGTACCTTCCTGCCTGTCTTCCATGATGGTAGGTGAATGGAGGGATGGTGACACAAAGGAAATATAGCACTAATAAGGACTAGTGCTGCTGCTTCTCCATTCCTCAGACACTGATACTTAGATTTTCATTCACACAACTGGAGTAACTAACCTGGAAAATTCTTACTCCACACACCTTGCTGCCAACAGCTTTACTACCAACTTCTTTACTATAACCCTAACATTCCCACTTGACCTCTATATTTAATTGCTGAGATTTCGTGGAAGGAAAGAGCTGAATATTATCAGGTATGACTATGTGTCCTCATAGGTACAGAAATGTGACTTTTGTTTGCATTTGGAAACTTAACACATGTGAGCAGGATTTGTCTCTGAAAAGGTAAAATTGTTTTAGGGTTTTTATAAGTATGCCTGTGGCCAATTCATGGACTTTCAATGCATCTTTAGCACCATTTCATTGGACAATCTGTTTCTGACTTCAAGTAGTGTTAGACTAGAAGGTTTGGACATGAACAATATCCATTCAAGCCTTAGGTGACTCACTGGAAAGGTGCACTGAAGCTTTTCCTCTATTAGTGAACAGAACAAGTGGTGTTCCTTGTACTACACAAGAAATAAGCCACATTCCTGTGGCAGTCTCCATTCTCTTTTTCCATCTCAGAATAGGTACAAGAGCACCTGGAGACAGTACCCATGGAAACACTGTCACAACATCAGGCAAGATCATTTATTCTATCTTTGATTTTTCTGATCTTGCTTGGATTTTTGACTTTTAGTTGGATGCAGTGATATTTTTAGCAATGTGTTATGTTTTCTTTCCTTCAGAAATAAATACTTTCAGGCTTACAAATGTATTACACTCTGTAAAAGAGTAAGGATTTTTAATATGCTACACATAAAGTTGAATTTAAGATTCCATTCCATTCATACATAAAATTACTCTTTTAATTCAACTTACCAGAATACTTTTTTGTTTGGTGTTCAGAAGACAATCAGTTTAAATAGTTAGAGGGTTAAAAACGTTCAAAGTCCATGGAAGTAGCATGCTTTTTGCAGCCTTGAAGCTCAGCAGAAATACGTTCTACATGAAGTCTGATTCACTTCTTTACAAAGCGTTTTTTACTTCAATTCCTAAAGAATGCTCTAGCAAAAAAAAAAAATGCTAACCCTGGTAGGCCTTAGGCATTCCTCAAACCAAATAACCTGGACGGAGAAGATTAAGACTGGTTGGTTATTAGAAAGTTCACAGGAAACAAGAATTGCTGAAATGAATGTTGCCCAAAGCACTGTTAAACTTTAATGCTTTATGTGTGCATGCAGCCTAAGAAGAGATTAAAACTCCTGAGACTAACTTTTAGGCAACCAGCATTGACAGCCTAGCACAGCAGACCTCGGGTTCAGAGCCAGCCTTAGAAGCTGGGAAAATAGCTCTCAGCTGAGACCCGCTGTGCCATGGGAACACAGCCATTAGTATTTCGCACAACCACGTTAAACCTGTCTTAGATGCACCTAGACAAGACATAATCAAATCTTTAGCGTATCATAAATAAACTATTAATCAGAAATGGTGTCTCACAGGAAAGGAATAATATTACCTCACTTTAAATGTCTATAGTGTAAATCTCTGCATTTGAACTAGCTACCTAATGCTGTCTTTGTAGTCAAATGTAGACAAATAGGGAACAATTAATCCAGATTATTTTACAAGTCTGCTTTAGAATGAAATTAATTACAACCCTGAAGTGCCCATTCCTTTCTGTTAGCCAGGGAGACCTGCAGGGTGCACATGAATGCTGGTTCACATGTCCTCATCAAATGTATCTGCATGTAGTTCAATGACTCCCATCTACAATATGTAGCAGCTGAGAAAAGCCAGACAATAAGAGAAGGAGAATACAGAAAAGTAATAAAATACAGATCTTGACATATTTTTTATCCCTGGAGATGACCAGGTATTTCAGGAATACTTTTTGACAGATACATTTTGCTTTCTTTCCTGAGGAAGTATAAAATAAAGGGAATCTGCACCCAAATTTATTTATGGTGCAATCTAACATAATTATCTATTTGAGTGGTATTTGTATATTCATTTGCAAGTTCAGTGCCTAATCTGACCTAACCATCTTGATGTCCTCTATAATCAAAGGAAAGAAATAAGTGCATTTGGAAGACAGTTACTCCCACAAATATTAGACAGGTTTCCAAAGGTCTCTGATTGTAGAGAGCCTAGTCAAGTAACTCATATCAGAATATCACATTTTAGATAGCTAGATTTGGGGAAGATTAATTCCTCCTTTCTTTTTTTTTTTTTTACAATATATATAATTTTATATTCTCTCTTTCTAATTTGTTTTATTTTGGACAATATAATTTCCTTAAGCACACAGAGTGACAGAGAAAAATCTTTACTTATTTATAACATTCCTTCAAGAGCTTTATAAGTTCATCAAAACCCCTTATTTAAATATGTGGACATTATGATGTACCTGTAAACCTTTTGTTTCCGTTGTCAATAATACAACAATTTCAGTATTTGCTGTCCCTTAGAACAACGTATTAGCACCTGAGCACTGAAAAAAGAGGATCTGATCATTCACACTCCAATGTTCAAGGACCTAAGAAACCTGTGGAAAGCTCTGATTATGCTTTTATATTTTTTTAAAGCTGATCAAGACCTATGGTTAAAGAAAAAAAAAAGAACAAAAGGGCTTCAAGGCATTAAACAAAGGGAATGAAATGATTTATTACTCTGCTTATATGTACCAAATCAATTTCCCACCCAAGAACCAGATAGTGATTCAACATCAAGAGATTCAGTAAGCACATAAATGCTTAAGCTTTAGTGACTCTGAAGAGCAAAGGAAATTAAATGAAATAAAAATAAAAAGCAGTATTGAAGTTATCATCTTAAACATCCTATTAAGGATATTGGTGAATAAGAGTCCAGCATCAACAAACCTAATGGCTAAAATGTTTGAGGTGATCTATTTTGGACACTATACAAGGTCTTTACAAATTGCTATTCATGCCATAAGGCACAATAACAAAGAAATCAACACTGTTATTTCTTTATTATAATTTAGAATATAAGTACATTATTTAGAAGAAGGCAATTAGAAACAGCATGACTCTGACTTAAAACATTATGCATATGAGAAATAAACAGAGAGGATTGGAAAGTTTGTATCAAAATTATTTTCACCGAAGATGTGCCAACTAAATATTTAGATAAATCCTTTTATTCTAATGAAACTTCATTTGACTAAAAGAACCTGGATGAAATATTGTAAAAATGTTAAAATATTAGGCTTTCATACTTATGGAATGAAATGTCTCTATCTGAAAAATAGAGAAGTAGGAACTTTAGGAATCCAGAATTTTTCTGGCTTATTTTGAACACCTACTTTAGAATAAGATGAGCGAAGCCTCAGAGAGGCCTACTTTTACCATTGGTTACAGAAGGAAGGTCAGATGGATGTGTTTATAGTTGGCTAGGTGAATCACTCTCTTATTTTGGGTGTTCTAGGACACCTTTTTTTTATGTTACCTGGAGTAGCATCCAAACAAAAGTTCGTTTTCAAAAAATGAGAATCTTGAAGCAATCCAATGACAGAAGTTGAAAACTGAAAGCTGAAAAATACAGAATTGGTCATTTCACACTGCTCTTAATTCTTAATTTCTGCTTGTACAGAAAGAACCCAGATAGATTAGGGGTTTTTTTTTAGTATCTTGTCAAACCTGCAGCTAATTTCTTATTCTTTGTACTTTCAAGAAATAAACTCCTACCCTTTAGTTATATCTGGAATTTTCTCTAGACAGCCCATGTGTTTCTTCTAATGTATGTCTATTGTTCATTGAAAACGGTGAGTAAAATAGAGCCTGATATTATCTACTTGTGTCTTAACATTTCTTGAGGTTATTATGCTGTAAATTAAAGCCCAATTTTAGAACAAATAAACTGGAAATTTTGAAAAGCAACTATAGAATCCTTGCAGGAATTAGCCAATGAAGATTCATAAAAGCATCTATGTAAAGAAAAATCTGAAAGGGAAAGTACAAAGGCAATAAGATGTTAAGAGAGTAGGTGACTGCAGCAAAAAGCCACAGCAGGAATATATTCAAACAAGCAGTTTGCAAAGGTTAAGCTGTATATTGGCATCATTTAGTCTCCTTATTCCCACTTATCCAGGAACATTTGGTATACATCTTGATCTTGAATAGTTATCTCAGATCCTTTCATTTAAGATCATCTCTGTGCTTTATTAACATTCTCATCTCTCTTCCAGTTTATCAATGAGCATATTAAATGGAGGTCAGAACTCTGGCCTCTAGAGTCAGCACATGATACCTCCCATCTACTTATTTCATTGTTAATTTTCATTACTTTTTGTTACAGACTTTTAGTCAGATTTCAGTCCATTGACCTTGTTCGCTGCAGAACAATTTATACAAATTTTTCAAGTGAAATGTGATAGAGTCAGTGTCTTTTTTATTGCATGAGTTTATACCTTTGAAAGCTCTTCTAAGATCAACATAATCTAGAAAATGAAGTCTAACTCAGTGTGTCAAACAGTTCATTGAGATGTTAAAGAAAATAATATATGCATATGATGTTAAAAATGATAACATAATTAAAATATTTCACAGAATAGGATGCCTAATTCTTATGAGTTCATTGCTTTCCAGGCACTGGTCCTGCATATACTGAGATTCTTCAGCCTGAATTGACCTCCATAGAATTGGAAGTGCTAAGTACCATACAATATTGAGCTTTCCACATTTAATGATTTTTCTTTTGGATTTTAATGTAGGAAATCACTTAATCATGTGTGAAATGAAAGAACCATCCAAGAAACGAAAGAACCATCCAAGCAGTCTCACTAAAGTTAAGATACCCACTTAAAAGTATTGAGTTACACATATAGGTTAAGTCCTGATCTTCACCTAAGGTAAATCAGTGTGGCTTCATTTAATTCAATAGAACTAGGCCAGTTCACCTCATCTAATGATCTGTCAGCTCACACTTTTTTACTAAGGATAGGAGCTCAACCTAAGAGGTTCTACTTTGAAAATCATTCTATTCCTCTTCTCCAAAAATGACTTCATACATTTGAAAGTTTTAGCCAGTGTTTTTAATTCTTCCAGTTGTGTTTTTTGTTCTTTTTTCTCTCTTGCAAGTACAGTGTCACAAAGTAAATGTTTACTTACAAAAAACCCCGAGTATGCATATTAGTCATTTTCACAATATTCTCATTGAGTGTTTTGCTTAGTTTGGTACATATGACTGGCAGATTAGATCTGATCCTAACACACAACATGTATCATTTAGGCCATAATGTAGGACTTGGACCTGGACAGACTCCTAACAAAATTAGGACACGTAGATGCAAGAGTATCATCAGCTGGGAAGTGATTTACCATTCAGCTCTCAGCTGTGCTTCCAAGCCCACACCATTGCTTCTCCTCCACCTTCTTTCCCAATGTGAAGTGAAAGGCATTGTTATACCCACCTGATAATTTAGCTAATAAAAGGTGTTAAGCTAAACCATTTAGTTTCGGATGGGAATAGGGAAAGTTTCACAAGCAATTTTCACAAGTACTGCTCTTGACATACTAATTAACACAATGCATCCCAGCCATATTTGTGAGTATTTTGCCATCTTTTCTTAAAAAGCAAATAGGTTAGCTTAATACCTGTGGTTTCAGCTGATTGATGGGATTTTTGCATGGAGGGGAGGAGAAGCATTCACTGGCTATCACCACTCTAAGCTAGCAGGAAAGGACCGAGAGCACTATCTATCTTTCACGCTGTCTTGCTCGGACTATCAGTTTTTCCTGATACTTGGTAGTTGCAGTACTTGAGCACCCAAATGAAAACCCAGGCAAGAATCTTAAATATGTGAATGAACAGTGAACTAAAGCACAAATTCAGTCTGAAATATCTGGTTGCTCTGGGTTAATGACAAATAAGGAGAAAGTGCCAAGCTAAAAATATACCTCAGATTATATATCTCTGCTGAACATTGCTAAAGAAAAGCCAGAAGAGATCTTTTAATCATTTAAACACCTTTCTTTTTACAATATATAAGGTTTTTTCCTCTTATTTCTTGTGTTCTGTTCCACTTGTTTTCAATACGAGTATTGTGCATGTCTATGACATCAGAATTTCGTTTCTCATACATATGGTGATCATGAAACCAAAAGCAGTATTTTTTTATGTGCAAATGTATTCTGTGATGCTCAATTTCTTTTGTGAACTATGATCTTATGAACAGTGACTGTATAGACAGCTTGGGAAACTAAACTTTCTTTGCCTCGCTGGCTCTAATAAGAAGATAGGAGAAAACACTCTTCTAAAAAGACATGGAAGAACATTATAAAAGATACTGACAAAAGGATATAAAAATGCTCTGGATTTACAATGATGTCTAATAAGGTGCAGCTGTCTCCTGGTAAGTAAAACTATGTTTGAACTAGTTAATACGTACAAGATTCAAGAAATTCCTGCTTGAGATGACAAAGTGATGCTGGCATTTGCTGCAATTTATTTATTTATTTATTTAAATATGCTTCGCAGCTTTATCAAGATGTCTGGCCTACATGTCATGGCATCTCATGATGCCCTCAATAGCTTGGCTAGAGCATATTTACGTGACAAACAGGAAGAAAAACTGCTCAGACAATTGACTTCATGGCCACCATGTCTAAATCATATCCTTTTGCAGGATAAAGTCAAGAAGTGAATTATAAATGGGATCTTTGTTAAGTAGCAACAGAATTAAGGAGTAAAAAATGCTATAAATGTTTCATAGAATCATAGAATCATAAAATGTTTTGGGTCAGAAGGGACCTTAAAGATCATCTAGTTCCAGCCCCCTACTGTGGGCAGACACCTTCCACTAGATCAGGTCGCTCAAAGCCCTGTCCCAGTGGACTTTGAACACTTCCAGGAATGTGGCATCCACAACTTCTCTGGGCAACCTGTTCCAGTGTCTCACCACCCTCACTGTAAAGAATTTCTTCCTTCTGTCCAGCCTAAACCTACCCTCTTTTCCTTTAAAACCCTTACCCCTGTTTGGCCGAATCCCATTTCTGCTGGACATGTGTGGAAAGAGACAGTGCTATTAAAAGACAAAAGGCCTGTTGGAACTTCCTACTGTGTAAGTATCATGCATCTAACTGTTTTTCAGAGAAATCAACACATTCCCCCTGCATCCTTCCTGATACGTATGGATGAGTAGGAAATGAATTCTCAATCTCTCCTCATTGCAGGGTGACATTCATTTTACTGATTGCACAGCTTCCCTTGCTCCTGAGCAAATTCTGGGGAGGCTACTGGTTGTGATGACATTTATTTTGTCTGCAAGGAAACTCAGAAAGTAGAATAAGTCCACATATTTTAGATACATAATAGTTACGAGAAAGTAAATTGTAGTATGTTCTTCCTGTCACTTGCCCTTAATGTATTTAAACTAGCGTTCTAGGTGATGACCTTACACCTTCATAAGTCAATATGATGGGCTCTTCTGCCTAGGCTTGTGATGAGCACACAGTTGTAGCAGTTTTGTAATGCCTCACATCTGGTGACAAAGATAGGAAGGATAAGAAAAGGCCAGAGCCATATGTTTTTATATTTTCTCTTTAAGACCTATTATATATTTATCTAGAAATCCAATTACGAATGTCAAGGTTCTACTCAAGAGCAGTGTTATGAGAAGAGTTAAATAGGATATAGTCCTCAGCTACCTCACTAGTACTGTCTCTGGTCCTTATTCTTCCTCTCCATTTCATCTATCCAGTACTATCTGCCAGTGACACACATAGGAGTAAATGTCTAGCAGCACTTTAGCCACTTTTGATTCACCAGTCCAAATGATCAAATTCTCAAGTTGAATCATCCATTGGCAGTCTGTGACATGAATGACCAACAAGGTTTGAAATCACATTGCTGCAACTTAACAGTTTAAAAGCTCTGTTTCTATGCCTTTAAGAACTGTGTGACAGTACCATCATATTCATACTCTAGTGACCTATTCAAGGAGCCATACAACTGTGTGAAGCACATGCTTCAGTCAAAGTATCAGTACCTCTAACTGTTATAGAGTGACACCTCCCAAACAGAAAAAAAAAAAAGAGGACATGAATTCTTTAAGATGGTGGTAGCATCAATTTAGTATAAATATACAATGTTATAATACATAACATTATTATCAAAGGGCATCGGTACAAAAAGGTACATTACCTTACCCATCTGTTGGGAACATCTGATGAGGATATTTTGTCATAAATCTGACTAACTTATCTCTGTCTCAGATCTTTCCATTCAATTATTTCTTACTTGATTTCCCATTCATAGACAGGCTTTCCTTGCAGTTCAAGTTCCCGTTAGCTTAATTTTGCCCTTACTTAAACATATTTGCTTGCAAGAACTTTAGAGAAAACCATCTGAAAATGATTTTTTTTCCACTCTGTTAAACTTTTTCATAAAGTTTGCAATATTTTGTTACCAAGATTTTGCGTTTATTTTACTTACAATGACAGTGGCCCCTTTGTTTAATCAGATAAAATCTGATAAACTGACCAAAACATAAAGGTAGTTATTTGTATATAGATGAAGGGAGGTCTAGTAGGGATGAAGCTGAAAAATTCTTAAGATATAGGGCCTGATCTTGAATTTATAAATAATTCTTTTGGGGATACACTTACAGCTTACAGCTCACATGGTGATGTGCTCCAGTATTACAGAATCATCTGCTAGGAGACTCATAAAAGGATGTGCCTTTTCGACTTCTTATATACGCCCAATGGCACATCATTCTCATTCCCAGTCAGAAAAGGAGGAATAAAATTGTATAAAACTGCACCTTTCCCATTTGTGCAGCTTTTTGTTTGAGTAAATGTGCTTGTTTTGGCTGGGATAGAGTTAATTTTCTTCACAGTAGCTAGCATGCGGCTGGTTTGGATTTGTGCTGAAAACAGCATTGATAACACAGGGATGTTTTCATTACTGCTGAGCAGTGCTTACCCAGAGCCAAGGGCTTTTCTGCTCCTCACCCCACCCCACCAGCAGGAGGCTGGGGGGGGCACAAGGAGTTGGGGGGGGACACAGCCGGGACAGCTGACCCCAACTGACCCAAGGGATATTCCAGACCATAGGACGTCATGCTCAGCATGTAAAGCTGGGGGAAGGAGAAGGAAGGGGGGACGTTGGGAGTGATGGCGTTTGTCTTCCCAAGTCACCGTTAGGCGTAATGGAGCCCTGCTGTCCTGGAGATGGCTGAACACCTGCCTGCCCATGGGAAGTGGGGAATGAATTCCTGGGTTTGCTTTGCTTGTGCACGTGGCTTCTGCTTTACTTATTAAACTGTCTTTATCTCAATTCATGATTTTCTCACTTTTACTCTTCCGATTCTCTCCTCCACCCCGATGTGGGGGGAGTGGACAAGCGGCTGTGTGGGGCTGAGTTGCCCGCTGGGGTGAAACCACAACAGTAAACTATTTAGGTTGCAAGTGTTAGTAATTTGTTCCTGCTTGATTTACACTACAGAGGGGTAGATACCTTGACAAACTGCCAGACAATGGGGAAGCAAACACCTTTCATTTCAATGTATTAAGTTCTTTCCTGCTTTTTCCCCTCTGATTCTCCCTACCTCGTGATCTTCAGACCATTAGTCCCAGACGAACGCAGCAAGTTGTTGTAGAAAATGTTTGAAAATTATTTAGAAAAACATTCCCTAATTCTCCCATATGTTCCTACAGTCCAGAGAAATGTATGGATACATTTGCACAAACACTGAGAACGTTCATCCAAAAACTAGGATGTCAGGAGAAAGACAGTAAATCTTATGGAATTGTTTTGATTTATTCCATGCTGAGAAGTGAACAACAAAATTCACAGAACTGGAACTAATTCAAACAAAAGAGTTCCATTGATATATGAAGTTGATGGATGTTGCTTGCTCTGTGTATTATGATTTATAGATAGCTAGCATACATGTATTTTGAATGTTGAGTTTACATTGTTGAAAAATAAAGTATCGTAGCTGTGAATGGAAATCAAGTAAGGTTACAATCTAACAAAAATGACTGTGAAACAATACCATCTATGTAATGTAGCACCCAGAAAGCAAAATCTGCAGTTTTACTCTATGTACTGGCAGATTTTAAGAGCACCTAGACAAACAACATTTTTGCACATGAGAGGGAATCAGTGCTCAGTTTTGACATCAAATACTTATCCTGCCTTTTACACATTGCCATCTTTTATACTTGATTTTTCTCTCAGTTTGCATGACAGCAAGCGTTTGTGCATATGCAATTCCATGGCACATTTAGCCATCAACAAGGCTTATTTTGATCCATTTACAGAGAAGTGATATTGCTGTAAGAGCACTAAAGGCAGCATGGAAGAGTTTAAATGAAATTGTACTTCAGAAGCCACAAAAACTGCTCCCTGGTGTCCAGTAGCTTTTATGAGCCTTTGCAAATAGGCAGCAGGACTGTTAACAGACCACGATGACATGAGAAACATGTTGTATAATACAATTATTTTATGTTAAAGCAGTGATACAATTCATTTTAATAATGAAACATAATACACTGCTAATTGATAGTGCATTACTTTTTATGGGATATGGAATATGGAAGTGATGGGAACAAATCAAGTATATGTTATTCTGTTCTATGATAACTTCTGCGTAGCATGTAGGGAAGAGTATAAATAAAAGCTCTCAATTACAGTAAAAGTGTCAATATTGCTTCTGCAAAGGCCATGAAATGTAAAATATCCCTTCAGCTCATCTGTTTTTATCATATTAAAAAAAAATAAAATTACTGTGTTCATACCGAAGTTCTCATAATACTTTTATGGTTATTATAAATAGCTAGTCCCTCATATACTGTTAACAAGAGCATGTGCTCAAAAGGAGGACTTCACAGTAAATCAGACTGGTATTACATATGACCAAAACCTTTTTAAATTGAAGTTTATGGTATCAAGTCTCTTGAAGCAGTCTAAGGCCCAGTAAAATGACTCATTGGTTTGAAATAACCCCTTCTGAAATACCAACTTGTCTGTCACATTTAAGTTTTAATAACCAAGTACAACCTTTACATAACAAGTAGGATAACTGAATATGTAGAAAAACATACTAAATATTATGGAATTAAAATTACAGCTACCATTATAGCTAAACGAACCAGTCTTGCAGCTCTTTGGAGGTAATCTTTTTAAAATAAAGTCTTTGATCTCATGTCTTCCCTTTATTCAGGACTGAAAAGAGTGGGAGCACTGGGAAATGAAGGCTCCCTGGTTCTGCAACAACTTGTCCTTTTCTCAAGTTATCAAAATTTACATGTGCCCTTTCATGTTATAGAATCTCTTCAACTTGACATACTTGTTGATTTGAGGCACTATGACTCCATTCATTTAACCATGTGGCACTTTAAAGTGTAGAATCTGAACACATTTTGCATTTGAATACATTTAGCTTGCTCTCCTCTGCAAAGTAGGGAAATGCCATGACAGCCCTCTAAAACACAATGAAAATCACCTGAGAGAGGGGGAAAGGCTAAAGAAGGACTTTTAAGATCGCTTTGCCATGCAGAGGTGACTTGTATGATTCAATGTCTTTGCACTGCACTCCTCCCAGCTCCTTGTTCAAGGATCGTTATGGACAAAACCTGCTGGATTGCCTCTGCATCTGTTATTGGAGACATGCATGTAAAAATCTAATGTGGGAGAGATGTGGATAGAATTGTAGGTATTCAACTGTATCATATAATGCAGTAAAGACATTATTCATCAAGACCATCTAAACCAGAAAATGCGTATGCTAGTTAACCTCTCCCTTCACCTTCTGAGGGACTTGGGTCCCTCCTCACTGTTAATCTAACATACCATCTTCTTTCTTCACAAATTTAGCTCCATTTCTCCTCTGTCCATCTCCTACACCCACCATTAGAAAATATGCCTTGGATTACTGAGTGCAGTGCCAAAGTTTTAGATGTCCAGCCCTGTTGCAGAACCCAGAACCCAGTTTGAGGTGGCTGTATTGTATTGTGCTTTTTATTGAATACTGAAGTGATCAGGATCATGGATACTTAGGTCTGTAAAAAGCCAGTGGCACAGTTCAGCACAGAACAGACTACTTGCTGAAGTCTAAATATATTAGCTGCATTGTGCTGGCAGTAGCATGATACTTCTTTTCAATTAAAAAGCCCTAGATTTCAGCTTTATTATCTTGAATGCAGTAAAGCATTGATATGGCTAGATTGCAAGGGCAGTTGAGGTGTTCACATTTGCACACTACAGTTACGAGAAATACTTGGAAGGTTCTTTCTCCCTTTACGTGTCTGCCTACTGAAAATACAGAAGCAGTTTTACAGGTTAAGAAGGTAAAAATAAGATGCCTATGCTAGGATGACATACCAGTTAAACTGGGATTTTCAGGGTTACAGCTTCTGATTTAAGCACCTAGTATCTATCTAAGTGCCAATTCACTAGCCTGAATTCTTTTTTTTTTTTTTTTTTTAAATCTGGTCCTAGGAGAGATTATAATATACAGCTTACAAGAAAGTTAGAGTAATTATTGATGGGCATAAGTTGCTAATTTTCCCTGACATAATCCTGCTGCACAACATCAAAGGCAGCAAATAAATGAAAAACTTGAAAAAAAAAGATGAATGAGGATGTCACTGCATCAATCTTGTTTGCAGCCAACGGAGCTTCACATGGACAGGAAAATTCATTTTAGGATTTGGCTTATGCGACCTGTGTATTCATCTGGATCCCAAATAAGAACCTGCAATTTGCTGCTTCATCTGATCCTGACTTTTTGGGAAATGATTAGATTTTCCTGACCCTTCCTGCCAGATCTTAATTGTATGGTAGTTAGAGGGATAAATGTTAATTATGAATGCTGTCTGCTGTCCTCATTTCCCTCTTCCCGTCCTCCTGTTCTACTTAATCAAATTTTAACTCTGGTTTAATTACTTTGTTATCCATTTTGGCACTACTTCACTACACAAAAAAAACCCCCAACCAAACAAAGCCTGAAACCCCACACCTTTCTTAAATAAATCATATACTTAGCCTGCCTTAATAAAGTAATACTATCAATTAAAAATGCAGTCACTGAAAATTACATAGTTTCAGCTATTGTGTCGATATTTGCTAGTTTTTTAAGTGGTACAGCCACAGTTAGCCTATGTTATTTTTCTTTCTCCTGTGGCAGAACCTTGAATCTCACCTTCCCACACTCAATACACCAAGTATAGCTCAACCATCTGTATATGCCAGCAGGTGTGATCAGTTGTAAGACCACTTGGCATGAACGGCCTGCCTTACAAATCACTCATGCCACTGCTGCAACTAAGTCCTCGCAAGTCAAGATGTTAATAGGCAGTAGTTGCAGGGAATTAATAGAGAAGAATACTGGGATATTGAAAGAGAGATATACTTTGTTGTTATTGTTATTGTTGTTGATGATGTTATTTTCCTAATCAGATATTGGTGCTAAACCCTCTTGTCAAATGAAGATACAAATGTCCAGCAAAAAGTAGGTAATGCATTTTGAAGTTTACCTCAGTAACTACTGATTCAGAAATTGCTTAAGTTTTTGAGATTGCCAGCCTTCTGACAGTCTTGTAAATCACGTTGCTGCATGTTTTAATGAAGTTAAGAACCAGCAGTGCTATTGTACAGTAAGAGTGGTCGCAAGCTCTGATTTCAAGAATAAGGCCATACCATTTTCTGTGTAGAGAAAAAGACTGAACCAAAGCTACAGCTAGGATTGGAAGACTATTGAGTTTTCACACAACCAGCCAAGTAAGAGCTGACAGGCAGCAAGGCACAGCTTTCTAAGGCATACCTCAGCAGTAACTGATAATGTGAGCATTCCTGAGCAAATGAAGTGGGTGAGTTAAAATCAAATTTATTTATTTGAAGTCTGAATTCACATGCTTGGATGGGTTCTAAAATGAAGTCTCTCACACTGTCTCCTGTTTAGCAAATCCTTCCTTGCTGCTTCATCGCTGCTATCTGTCAAATGCCAGCTAAGACCCAGTGCCCTCCAGTATGAGTACTGTGTCTTCTCCAGAAAATCACCTGTTTCAGCTGAGGTAGAGAGCACTAACTGAACTACTATTTAACGGTGTTTCTTAGTTCACTTTTTCCTGCCTAAGACCCCTGTATAAAGAAGACATTTTCCTTCACTCCACTGCAATGTTGGCTGTTGGCAGGGAGATGACAAGCACTTCCCTACGTATGTAATTAATCTTGACAGTGGGGAGGCAACACACAGTAGCTGTAGTATTTGCTTGTCCCTACTGCCTTGCGTCTGGGATTAATGTCTGACTTCATGGTTTATGCTGAAAAAGAACATCCACATGTAGCTAGGAATTCTGAACTGGTGCCTAAAGCACCGAAACATTTTACAACGTGCTCTCTATCACCCCTTTGCTGTTAGTGACTGTGTCACAGCATAGTTACAGGAGAGGCTTGCTGTGCGCTAACTTGTTGAACACGGGAAAATCTGACATCTCAGGAACTGTTCTAGAGTATCAGTCCGGCATCTCAAGCCCAGAACTGTCTGTGTTCCCATCCTGAAGAAGATGTCTTGAATGCTCCCATGCTTTCATGGTGATGTGAGTTCTTCCATCTTGCAGGTGATGGTTAATAAATAACTTGCAAAATTAATCTTGTAACTGACGTTGGTCAGTAGAACACGGTGTATATGCTAAGCATCATTTTATTGAGTAAGGTTTTATATGAGAAAGAAACAGGAAAGAAAAATCTAATACATAGATGTATGAGGCCCTGAAATAATAGTCAAACAAATTGATCAGTTCCATCCTAATACACAATATGTCCTTCAGTCAGCATTTTAAGCATTAGCAGAAAATTACTCCCAGGAAAATCCCAATAGCCTCATATAATGCACTTCCACTGTGGTGTTAAAATTTGTTTAAACTCCACACAGTTCAGTGTTTTTGCACTGGAGTTAGCCTTAAACATGATCTCACACATCTGCTTGCCAACATGTCAGTGGCACAAGCTAGCTTTCTGCATCCTGTCAAAGAACCCCTAATTAACCTCTCCTCACTGTAAACTGACATGATGCATGACACATTGTAACTACTGAGAAGATACGATGAGCTGCTTGACTATCACGGTCCATGATAAAAATACTAACTGACGTCAATTAGGCCTACCTAGAGATTGTTGTTTCAATTTAGAGTGGTGCCAAGGGACTCATGATCATAAATAAACAACTGTTCTGATGAGATTATGCTAGCGGCATAGTTTGGGCTGTTTCATCACCAAGCATTGTACACGAGACAAACGCATCGATACATTCAAAACCTGCAAGTATTTGTGCTTTGGCCTTTCTGTGTGCTTCCACAGGTGGGATAGTGAGTGATACTGAGGAACTAACTTTTGAAGAAAGAAGCAAACTACAGAGTGTTCGGTCAGAAGAAGTATTTAAAAAGAAATATATGTGCATTGAGCAGGATTAATAAATATTTAGTGAACCATTTATGGAATTTTTACCTAGAAAACTGAGAATATATTCTTCCTTGATGGTAAATAGTATCTAGGTTTGAAATTAGATGATCTATTTTATTTCTAATCTTGTCACTATTCTAATGCTGTAATAGTTTTAAATTATTTCAGTTTTGTGCATTTCCATGATGTAAACTCAAATTTAAACACCTGTCTTGTGCATATACTCTCTTAGATTTCTCTACAGTTCTTCTTCTTCCTTCTCCTTGGACATCTTTTATTCAGCTTCCCAGTTCAGCTTTTTTCTGTCTCCTTTATTGATGAATCCTGACTTTTCTGTCATTGTCAAATGAAACCAGTACTCTTCCTCCATTTCTTCATTGCCGTTTTCCTTTGTTGTTCCTCTTCTTCCACAACAGATGGACAGCTGTATAGTACCTCAGTTAGAGGCTATCAGTACTAAAGTAGGTAAAACACATTTAAGGACTGCACAGCAAAATGTGCTGTCACCTAAATTCTTATATGGTTCTGAGATATTTAAGAGACAAAGCAGTGTTGATGAACTGAAAGCAAATTACTTTTATCAAAAAAATTGACAAAACTTCAGCAGAAACTTTTTCCTTAACTTTTCTTGCACCTTGAAATCTTAAAAGTAACATTTCGATAGGTAGGTACAATTTCATATGTACATGAATATGTGTTTTAGCAAACACTAACAAAGATGAAACTTCAAATCTCAATATGAAATGATAAATGAAAAAGAGTCATTACAATTTGTAGTTGTAAGACTGGAAGCAGATGGACAGCCATGTGGTACATTTCACATTGTTTGCTGCAACACACTTTCTACCAGCTTTTGTTTTGGCAACAGCACAGATGACACACTAATAATATTTGGGATATTTCACAAGATGTGCAAGCAAAGGTGTCACTTGATTGTGAGGACAAAACTGTCCTTCACAGATTGTTATAGAGATCATAATCTTCCTTTCATAAGTATCTCAAGACATCTAAGAGTTGACATCCTTATTTTCCTCTCCCTTATCTTGATGTCTACTCTGCACATAATTCATTTATGAAGTTCTTCAGGGATATCTAAACCCTGGCTTCAAAGCTTGAAGGAAAAAATGAAGAGAAGCTAGTTCTATGCATCTTCCCAGTGTATTTCCTGCCCTGACCAACTGAAGCAACTGTCTTAGTTACATAAAATGCACCTTTTGTTTTGCTCTAAACTCTCTAAAAATATCAAAATTTGTCCAGATATGACAGAATAAATGGGTTCTCTATGCTGCTTACCCAGGAGTGGAAAGCAGAAGTGGGAAATCAAAAGTCAGTGAACTGACAAACTGAGCTGAACTGGGATCTAAGAGCAAGGATTTGTCACTTGTAGTTGTCATGTTCCCTGCTAAAGTGAGACAGAGGGAGAGAAAAAGGTGCTTCTGGGATGTACCACACATTACAATTTGGGTTATCTATAGGTCGATGCATCTAAAGTCTTCAATTTGAAATGTTTTATACATTAAAAAGTCAATAGCCTTGTCACAGGATGAAACCTACCTGAAAGCACAGCTCAGATAAAACAAGGTCTGTATCTGCCCAGCTCCAACTGATTTGGCGATTCTGGTATGCGCTGGAAAGACAAAGCAGCACAGATAATTATTAAGAGGGAAGCTTACCCGAAAGCACTGCTAGATGAGATCTGACCTACATCTGCCCGCCCGAAATGGTTTAGATGTGCACTGGAAGGAATCAGAGATAAGCTGTTAACCACATTGCATCCTGGTAACGCATTTTGGGCAGGAGATCAGGAGGCAATGCTACCCCAGGCAACCGCTGCTAATAGACTTCAGACAGGGTGTGAGTAAACCAGACTGGGGATATGTGACCAGCAAGGCTGTGGGCAGGTGCTGCTGACCATTTAACTTAAACAACGGCAGTATAAACAGCAGTAGTCCCTCGACGGGGACATGTCCACAGAGGTCCACCACCCTGCAGCAGGCTGAGGGCAGCAGTCCTGGGGTGGGACAGTCACCCATGGCAGAGAGACCCCCGCCACAACTCAGGCACCCGGGGGGCTGCCCCATTCCCGTGCCCAAAGGTGAGGGGCACACCCAGAGCCCAAAACAGGGGCCTTGACTGGTGTGTGTCCTGTGCGTAGTAGGACAGATCTCCAGACAGAATTCAATACCCAACTGCTACACATACTCCTCTTAGAAAAATAACTTTAGGTTTTATGTCACTATGTTGACTGGTTCTGCTCTTGCAGTTATCCCCACACCACACCACTCCCACCCTGCCAATGACAAGCCTAAATGATGACAAGCCTAAATAATAACGTCTTTACTGATAAACATGATTTTGTTGAGACGGAGGGATTTGTGGGGGGTTTTTTACCTCCCCTAATCTTTTACCTGGAGAGGAAGGAGGATAAAGAAAAGAGAATCCAGATGGAGTTTTTCATATACTGCCATCCTGACTGAGAGCTCAGTGCTGGAAACAGGGCCACCAGTCCCTCCTAACTTAGCACACAGTCTCATATCCTACACATTTCCACGCAGTAGAGAGGACACAGGGATTAGTGAAGGTTCTACAATATCCATTTAGATATCCATTTAGTAAAACTCCATAAAAATCTTTCTCACATCGTCAGTGACAGAAGTTGCTTTGAAATGGAAGAGTGACTCAGCTTTCAGACTTAACTTGTTTTAGTTCCTCAGGATTCCTGAAGTTTCAGAGATGAGCTATGCCATTCAGGAGTTCACAGAAATGCATGGATACATACATCCTTCTTATTATGAGACTCTGGATGTTGGTTCTGTTGCTAGCCAGAGCTTGGGGAATGGGTGTGATTTCAAAAATGCAGGCAGGATACAATAAATTACAGAGAAGAAAGTTTTGTTGGGTTTGTTGGGTTTGTTTTGTTTTGTTTGGTTTTTTTTCCAAAAATACACACATGAGCAACAGAATCATAAAAAACTTCAAAAAAATCTAAAGTAAACAAATAATTGGACATCAGTCAAAATATAGAGAGATCTTCACCTGGCATTTTCCAGGAAGAAGCTGTGCATGACTATCATAATATTATGTCAACCCATATTCATTTCCTGTATTCACGAAACAAGCATTTTCTCATCATTATCCAAGCCTCAGCGATTCAAACAAATCTAAACATTCCAGATATGAGAAGAAACCAAGATACAGAAAGATATTGATAGCCACAGAAGAAGAAAGACAATCTGAGAACATTTCTATGTTGCACATGGAGAATAGCACTGACATATCTGAACTAGCTCTACAGCTGAAAGCAAATGGTTTGATGCTGGTTTCAAGCTAATATTTGGGTGCTGTACTGTGCTAATACAGCCTTATTGCTTGCAGGACTGAGGAATGGTCTCAACACAGCATTAGTCCAGCTTAAACAGAGCTTGAACAGTTCTTTATTTCTTGGTATAGACATATGCTTAGGACCATTACTGAAACAGGAAAGGATATTTCACAGAATAAATATACAATGTATCAGGCACAGCCCTGCTTAATTGTTTTGCACAATCTTTTTCACCACATTATAAAAGTGTATGAAGGTAAGACGTAAAGCAGCATTTAGAGGATGCAACATGGCACTTATGACAACACTTCACACATTTCCGTCTCTAAAAATGCTTTGTAATCCACCACCAGTTTAGCTTCAGAACACCCAAAAGACATAATTGTATATTACCTCCAAACACAAAAACTCTGGCAAGTGAGTAATTAAAGGACAGACATTCCTTCCCACCTGCAAATAGACTGCTCTTTGGTTATAGCAATAGCAGATTCTTTCACTTCTCTGCACCATTTACCTCACACACCAGAAAAGTTAGATTTATTCATTTTTCTCCCACCTTGAGCAAAACTCCGATCCCATGGATCCTACTCTCTGCTCTCTTCCCTGACACTGTGGTCTGACTAAATTTATCTTAATCTATGGTGTCATAAAGGCAGTCCCGATTGCAGGTCCAGGTTCATCCCCCTCATTTAAGTAGGAAATATGGGTGTTACTGACTCCTGTTACAATGAAAGGAGAGAGGCAGGCGCTTCAGCAGGCAATTCATCCTACCTAAAATCAGAATCACACTCAATAAGTACTGGAACAGGACCTTAGATGCATACATTTCCAGTTTAGGCACTGCAATTGCATGTCTGAAATTAGAATTGATTAATTTCAGTCTTAAAGTGAAGTTTGTCAAAAGTCTAAGAGAAAAATTCTGTTGGAGCTGAAGGGAAGACCCTAGCTAAAGTGATCTGAAACTCAGAACTTACATTTCAAGGAAAAATTTAGTTTCTTAAAACATAATTTTGTTGTGTATTGGAACAATACAAAAAGATTCTCCCTTCTAATTTAATTACATGTAAACAATTATGTACTTTTTTTCAGTTCACATTTTTTTCTCCTTCTTCAGCTGCTCACTACAAGCAGCTAATGTCTATATTATGTTTTACATTATTTGTTGCATTATCTCATTGAGATAATAAACTCCCTGGGATAGAAGCTTTGTCATTTTATGTTTTAGGAAGCAGATGGTGGACCTGTCAGACTGTCACTTCCTCTGACTCACTGATGATGTCTCTTTACAGTGAGGATCATTTTAAGAGAGAATTTGCTACTTACAGGAGGCGTCTTTACTGTGACTGTGTGGCATGTTCCACTTCCATATTGTGAAAAAAACAAACAGACAATGGCATAGCAAAAACTGAATTTTTTTTTTTTTTGGTGCCCACTGCAAGAGCAATAATATATAAGCCAAATTAAAATTGTCCAAATAAGAGTTTCTAGTTTATTTGAAGCCGGTTTTCTTGCTGCTGATCACAGTGACACCTGATATGCAGTCTATATACCATTATTCCATGTCTAGTCTCATTTAATAGTTGAAGTAACCTTGTTGATCATTTTATTTGTAAATTGTTTCACAAGAAATCTCTCAGTGTCATCTGCAAGTCATGGGAACTAGTCAAATGAATGCAATATGATGCTGAAACTTTCAAAGTAATTATCATCAACACTTTGATCTTACCCCATTACACTGTAACATATTAGCATATTAAATCTAAATCTAAATTAGATGTCAATGTAACTCCAAATTTAATCATCATGAGGGCTTTATCTGATTTCATTGATAGCTTCTTGTTGTATAAGTAGTAATAGCATTTTACTGCTGTTTCTGATTAACATAAACAAATTAAATTCAGCTTTCAGAAAATATTCTTATCATTCAGATTATTCTTATCCCTTATCATTATAGGGAAAAGCCACAAAAATTGTAATCTAATCATATTGTCTTTCAAAATAAAAACAGCTATTGTTTGACATTTAAATATTAAAAATATGTTTATGATGCATTGCATATGTATATGATGTGATCATATTTTGAATACAATGTTGTTGCTATTATACTTGCATTACTTGATTTTTGCCTGAGACAAAATTTACCACATGAATATATATTTGACTTATACAAATATTTTTATTTGCTTATGTACATATTTGTTTTGGTTTTTTTTAATTGCAGCACAATTTGTTTTTATAATCAGCTTTCAAATCAACGGCCAATAGGAAGTAATCAAAAATATATCACAAGATGTAACCCATTTAAACATTTAACAATTGTGTAAGGAAGGTTTCAAAATACATATTTTTAAATTCTCAATATTCTCTTCCATTCTCCATTCTGTATGCCTGACAGGATCTTGCATGCTGTTTGCCACTTGCTATATGTTTACTATAGTTCAACCAATTGTTAGGAACAGTTATTTTTTGTAACTGTTCAAAATATGAGAAAATTGGAATTTTTCTGCCTGTTCTTTCAGAACTTTCACCAGTTTCAGGATGACTGTTTGCATGAATAAGTTTTGACTATAAGGGCTCACTCTGTCGTTTTATTAAAAAACAAACAAACAAAAAACAACACTACAAAACCAAACAAAAAACACCCCCCAGGCTGTAGGAGCAGGATAGTTAAATGAAGGAACAATACTTCCCTCTATATCTCAATCTTGAAAATGTAATAGGATAAATTATCTTTAAAAAGACAAGTAGGAAGGTAGCAGTGATGGTGGGGAAACTTCAAAGAAACATATGTTTATATGAATTTACATTCAATTCCTCAGTGGTCAGTTCTGTAAATAAAGAGACCCTGAGTAATTTTGTTTGCTAAGATTTCAATTTAGCACACGAATCTGCTTTAATATGCAAGGCACCAAACCCCAGTGAGGCAGTTCTGTAGTAATGCAAGAAATCTGCTTGTGAAAGTTTCCATTAGGGCTGGAGGAGCTGGACAAAGCAGCTAAGACAGTTTTTTGGAGGGGAGTCATTCACGTGTGTTTAAAGTTTCCGCTACCAAAATGCTACACTGCTGTTTCTAGCGTTTTGGTAGCGGAAACTTTAAACACACCTCAACAGTTATGTGAAGGTATAACCCCAGAAGTAAAGCAAAATAAAACATAAAACCCCTGAAGTAATTTTTAAACATGAAGTCCTATTAATTTGAGTCATTCAGCTGTGGATAAGACCTATCATTCTATCAGAACTTAAGGATATTCAAACCCTTTTTTGAATGGTTGGCCTTCTAAACATCCTGTGGTCCTAAACATCCCATGGGAATTAGTGTTCAGTGCACAGATATGCATCTGAACTAGCTATCCAGACTCTTGCCATAGCCATATAATTTAGGAAGCAATTCACCTCAGTCTGAACCAGATTTCTAAAACAAATTCCTATTTCCCTCCACTGATAATGGAGGATGGTAAAGGAAGCCTAGGAGATATCCATAAATCCAGGGTTATTTTTGTGAAATCCTGAGGCATCACAGTTGGCATAAAGCGCTTTTAATGCTCCTGTCATCATATGATAGAGGACTGCAGTGCCAAGAAGTCCATCTTCAAGATGGGCATAAATGAACCCGTAACCCATCCTGCATGAACATGTGTCATCCCTTTCTGAACTTTTGGTTTCCACAGCAGCCTGCAACACTGTATTCCACAAATTAATTAGGAAAAAAAAATCCAGACAATAAAACAAACAAAATCAAAAACCCCTCACTTAAAAATTCTCCCCCTTTTTATGAGAGCTTGTGCCCTAATTATTGGTGGCCTCACTGCCTGTAGAGGGAGTTAGAACATATATATGTTCTAATTGGTTTTAAATAGTGACCAGAACTGCACACCATTATGTTAGCTGTAGGTTCTATGCAGTAAAATAAAACAACCTGTTTTGTCTCCATTTCTTTTCTAGTAATTTGAAATATCTCTGCCATTTTCAACTGCTAATGTTCAGAGAACAGATGTTTTTGGGGAAGCATTCAGAGTGGCTGAAAGACCTTGTTCCCAAGAGGTAACAGTTAATTTAGAGACTGCCTACGTGTAAACGTATTTAAGGTTGGTTTTCCCCCCTGCACATTACTTTGCATTGTTGATAGTGTTACATCCATCATTTTATTGCTAGTCATTCTGTATTGGAAGTTTTAGATCTGACTGTCCTGAACATTTTGTATCATATATAGACTCTTTGCAGTTCACTGCCATTTTCAAACTGATTAAGGAGAATAGGAAGAAAATGAATAAAAACACTGGCTCTTCCTACAGCTATTAAGTAGCAACTGGTTCACTGGCAATAATCACTTTGAAAAAAACAATGATTCTACCTCTTTATTATTGTTTTACAAAGTTCCTGCAAGCCTTGCCACACAGACGCTTTTTATGGACTATGTTCTCCTCCTCTCCAAAAGAGGAGGTTATTTCTCTGGAGGTCAAAGACTGTCCACACAAGAATTGATTCACCATGTAACATAGGTATAGCCTTGTTTCCATCCCTTATTTCCATATCTCTAGAATCTTATGAGCAATTTAACTGTTCTTGAACTCTTGTAAGGAGTTATCTACAGCCCAGTGAGGTAATATAACACAGTGAGGTAATATAACATTACTCCCTGTACGCATTTTTTTATCTGCTGCTTTTTCTTAGCATGCACAGTTCTGTTAAACATATTCTATGGTTCCCAAATCAATATTGCTTTAGTATTGACTTTAGTTGGTTTTGCATGTGTTTATATATACAGGTGGAGAGGATACATCATAGGTAAATTTCAAGAGCATATTAGAGGTCTTTCATTTTTATTTATAAATTACAATATTAATATTCATGGGAAGTTACATCTTGATGCTTATTAATGTATACTTCTTCCTATTGGTACTAGTGAGGTAGCTAAATCCAAAATTAAGTGCATGCTTTTTCCCCAAAAGTGATAGAACACATAAAAGCTTTGTATTTTGTGCCTAAAATAAGACATGTTATAAAGTACCAGTTGCAATATATTTTGAGCTAATATTAGAAAATTGAAGCACATAAGTACTCACTAAACATAAAAGTTTAAAAGACAGCAGAAAAAATAATTTTAAAAGATAAATGTGTGGCCTCTGAGCTTAGATACAGGGAGTCTGCAAAATTAAAATGAATTAAATCAACATTGGGATACATACTGTTGCTACCTAGACTCAGCTATAAAAATTGTTGTGCAGTCAGAGAATGGTCTTAAGAAAAAGCCAATCATATCCCATGTTGTCAGAGGTACAGTTTGAGCAATCAAGAGAGAACATGGAGGTGGAGAGTTCTTTTGTTCACAGCTTTGGTGAGAATCCAATAGCAAAATGTTCTCTTCTGCTAACGAGTTTGTAATACAATGTTTTCTGGAAGTCAGTAAAATCCTACTAAGAAAGGGAGCTTTTTCATCATCAGATATCTTTAGCTTCCCAGGGGATCAAGGATTTTAGACGATATTCATTCAGAGACTTAGGAGATTCTGAAATGTCTTTGAAATCTAAATTAAGAGAATGCATATCATCATGGGATGTTATGCTTGTTTTAACTCATGGGAATCATCAAATTCCTAATAATGAGGCATGTAGAAGGAAAAAATCTTTAAAAAATAATGTCATTCTGTATTTGAAAAAGCCATTATGTACTCTCACCATGTGAAAATCACGAAATACCTGTCCTAAGAAGGATATTGGACCGCATTTACTAAGCAAAAATATTTTAAAATCAGTAGGCTCAGCAAACTTGTACCTACATCTGCAAAATATGTAATTTTAAAAGCTGAAGGTTTTTAGAAGTTGATAGATATAATTTAAAAATCTCTCCCACTTGTCCCCTTTCTGGCCAAAGAGCCATTTTAGACCATTCTGGGACCCTTCAGAGCTTAAGGCCTTCCCTCACAGACAGCTTGCTTTATCATCTCAAAATATCCTGACATGTTCCTTCAGGCAGCCAGTGACGCAAAGCGTATCCCTCTCTTTCTGAGGTTGGTTCTTGAAATCCTAAATATTATTCTCCTTCCTAGACATATCACATGTATTCTAACTAATCAAGTTCTGTTTCATCCCAGACACGAGTCAATCTCTGTTCAGTCTCTGTTTCTTTATCAACTGAGGAAAAAGACAAGAAACAATTCCACTGCTGGAGTTTAACATTACATTTTTCATTCCTATTGTCTTAAAACAGTCTTGCTGTAGGATTCTGACTCATGGGATTTTCTCACATCCACCCACAGGAGCTAATCCTCCCTGAAGCTGCTTCCACATCTTCTTACACCTACTACCTGTCAGACCTCGCCCTTCCTAAGCCTCCCTCCTCTCTTTCACTCTCCTCCCCATGTTTCCTGCTTCCTTCAGCTACTTCTTTTGACGTGGTATCTTTGGTGACCCTATCATCTTCATGACCTCCCATAACATATTTTTTCAATTCCCTTTTGAAATCTGATAGTTCTTACTAGCCCCACTCCAGAGTCTGCATTTTGTTTGGGAGGTCTGTGCCTTTAAAGAATCATGGAGGAAATATTCCATCATTCCAAATGTGAATTTAACACACTACCTCCCCATGAAGAAACTTGTTTATGTGCCTTTACATTCAGATATTCTGAAACTAGAGAAGAACAAATATGAAAATGGTGATATTAAGTAAAATCAAATTTATGTCTCTGTATTTGAATTACAAACACAAATACCATTTAGACCATTTAGGCCCCTTCTCACGATCGTAGCATTTTTCAGGTGTTACCTAAAGAGATGCCCATCCTTACTTGAGTATTTATTTTAACCTTCTCTATTACCTGCAAATGCACCTTCTGACATGCTGGTAACAGTGATACTGACGTAACTCCCTGTTCATTGCCTCTAAAATCAATGGTCATGGAGAGATGTAAATTTTTGTGAAACAGTACAATTAATACTGTACTATTATCTACATGGTGTCCATAATCAAGAGCCAGAGTATGCTTGAACTGGAAAATAGGTTGCTTTCTGTTCCTTTCCCTTCTCTGAATGCTTTTAATGGATAGAAAATTCTCTTCAAATAAAGAAAAAAACCTTCAGGGATGCTTTAATCTGTTTCCACAGATAATAGCTGACTTGAAACTGCTGTGCCAGACGGTATCACTGGTGTAAATTTACAAGCAGTCAAGAAATATCCCAAGGAATTCAAGACAGCACATTATTATAATATAAACTACACAAATGAAGTAAACATACTATTTCTGGGTCTCCAAAAACCTTCTGTTCTTAGTACTGTCACATTTAAAATTTGGTAGTCAAACAAGATCATCTTTACTGCAAGATTAGTATTGTTATTGCTACTGTAATGCAAAACATATGGGAATTTTAACCACTGAAAAATGAAGTATTTTCAAGTGCTTTAATGTAGAAATGGACTGGGCTTTCTGGGCACATGCAATATGCAATGTTCTTAAATTATTTGCATATGTCAAACTGTAGCAATAAGCTATTTAGTTAGGAAAAAAAAAAACCCCAGAGTTCATTTCAAAAGGTGGATCATACATTTAGAAAGGGGGTCAGTTCAGAAGTCCAGCAAGAAAAAGGCACCTCTTCAATAGACCCTTCACAGGATGATCGTTGGAATATCCATTCCTCTGCAAATATTTATTCAGAGATGATAAAGAGGATGTTTCATCAAGCCAGAAAGAGAAAGACCGAAAGGATCCTGGGAAGGCCAAGCCTACCTCCTTTGCACTCCTAAAGGAGACTTCAAAAGGGAACCAAATCTTAAATTAGATGAAAAATAGCAGGTACTTGATTTGAGGTACTTGGTTTGAGGTCAATTGATTCAACTGTCACTGAGTACAACTGAGTATGTGATATTTTATATAGAGGTTAGGGAATGGGTTAGGTATTATATATTGTTCTTTTCTTCTGTCTATATTCTACATATATACTCTCATGTGTCTAGACCTAACTGTTTCCCTTGGTAGATCTGACAGAAAAGAATCTGCTTTTACAAACAACATTAGTAAGATAAACTCTACTCAGCTGCCTCCAGAGTTTTCTTAGAATTGCATAGCAACATATTTTCCAGTGTCACAAAATACCTTCTGCATTCTAAGCCCTGGAGTGAGCACATCAAATCAATAATTGCTTAAGCATATGCTTAATTAGGCTAAAAAGCATATGCATTTTGAAAGTGCTGCATGAATTCTTTAAAAAAAAAGTTTAGTGGTTTTTTAGAGCATTACCTTACCCTGTCTCTCCCCTACACTGTTTTCTGAAGTACAGAAAATGTTCATCTGAAAATTAACCCATGCATCTCAGTCCAAACATATTCACTATTTGGATCACAGCATATTTTTCTCTGTGGTACGGATAGGGGGTTTCTTTGTTCCATGCTTATATAGCACCTGATATAACAGTAGATGAAAAGTTCCGTGTTCTGGCCTTCAAATCCATCACAGTAAGTTGTGAAAGAGATGAAGGGAGTGTATAGGGATTATACCTCTTCCAATACAAGAAAAGGCCATCAGATGAAGCCACCAAATTCTGAACACCAAAAGAAAGTGGATCCTCACTCAAAGGTTTTCATGGAATGTTTCTGATCTGGCCTCAGAATTCTTCAAGTGATTCCAGGCACTAAGAAAAAAAATAAATCACTTATTCATCTCTACCAACACATACCAGAATTTACCTAAAAGAAATCACTATAGAAGCACTATTCCTAAAACATGATGTGAATTAGAGAGGTGGATTTTTTTTTCTTCTTTTGTCCCAGGGTCTGAAAACCATAGAAACTAATCTGAGTTTCTCTCTAATTCTGTATTATCTTGTAATGTAGGGGAGATTTCAGCCTCCTATGACCTGCTTTGTCATGTCACTTCAGATTTTCTCTAGGGTATACATCTTATTTTTGGGAGTTCTAAGAGTAAGAATCAGATTCTTTTTTTCTTCCAGCTCCTGTTATTTTAAGGTTGCTACTATAATTTACTTGCTCTTGACCTGTGGCCTAAAGCTTATGGCTATCACAGCTTTATTGGCCAGGTTCTCAGTGTGAGCAATCAGGAGGGTGCTAGGGGATACTGAGTGAAATAGTCTGCAAGCTACTTATCAGCTTGAATCAATCTGCAGGTTGTTGTTGACCAAGACTGCAGTATCTAGCTGTTCATACATGTTTTTAGCAAAATTAACAGTTTCTACCGTTGTGCCATGTTGAGTCAAACATCTTTGTGAAATGACTAAAGCAATCGATCATTTTGCTTTTGCTCTCTCAGTCTGGCTTGTGGTCTACCCTAAATGTTGGATTTGCTGCACCATCTCAGTGTCTTTGCAGAAACCATTTTTTACCCCCAGATCGTTTCTCAATTAGTAGCATCACATCTTGTAAGAAAATACACTTATATTGGTAAAGCAAACTGCTGATTCTTCCAATTGCTCTGAAATCCATTATTAATTAACTTTCCATTAGAAACAATTTAATAAAAGACAATCATCTTGTATCTGGAAATTTTACTCTGAGACCAATGAGGAATAATCTGATTATATGTATTATGTATTTATGTCTTCATGCTTATACTTGAACTCCAAAATACGTGTGTTGATAAGAATGAAGTTTTATTCTAAGCCAGTCTCAGATGGAGATCCCAGAAATAAGGACTCTCATTATTGACTTTCATATCCTTCTGTTGGATCTACTTTGAAGTTGGCCCTGATTTGAACAGGGATTTGGGCCAGATGACCTCCAGAGCTCTTTTCCAACTTAAATTATTCTGTGACTCTGTGTTGTCTTTATAGAGCTTCTGGAGAAGAGTATTATGAATCACCATTGTAAATAAAGTGTCATAGAGGACATAAGCTGTCTTCCACACTTCATGGTAGAGAGGTGAAAGTGGAAATAAATATCTCCAGCAAAAAACTCTTGATAACAGTAAGTATCAACACTGTCAACAGCCTGAATCTTGTCATTTTTCAGGGCATTACACAGACTTTTATTAAAACATTTTCTAACATCTGAGGAAAAAGTCTAGCCCGGTATTTTGTGCCTCAAAGGAACCAAATTGTAACAGCTCGCAGGAAAGGATAGAGTGTCTTTGAAGAAGATATAACAATAATTTATAATCATAATTGACATTCCACTCTCCACTGACTAGAAGAAGCGTAACACAAGGAATTTCACAGGGTGTGCTGCACCTCAAACCAGGAAATCTGATTAATGCAGCAGCACACTAATTAGAACTGGACAAAATGTTTTTCATCTGAAAATGCCAATTCATCAAGTGTGAAGTGCTTTTAGAAACTTATCAGTTTTTAAAGAAACTTTGTTTGAGAAAGAGAAATCCCTTTTCCTGAAACCCTAACACTAAAACAAAAGATAATATATATCACCTTCTTTTTCTCATATTCTCTTTCTTATATAAACTTAAAAATTTCTTAAAATCTTCTAGTAAACCCTACATATCAGTTTGAACATGACTTCAATTATCACCATAGAATGAATTAAAATGAAAACCTTTTCTGTTAACCAAGGAAAACAAATTGAATGCAGTAATTCATTTTACTTAATCTCCACTCATAAAGACTACATATAAAACCATCAGATGTGACTGTCACACAATCAATTTACCCATTCATTCAAAAACATTAAGTCCAAAAGTTAATTCCTTTTTTCCCTTGATAAGAAGCAAAACCTAAATTTGATCTTTCCCAAACCCAGATGTCTCTAGTCTGGAGAGATATCAGTCTTGGCTTGCATTTCCACACAAACACCACACAGGCTGCAGAAGCAATGGCAATATGATCACACCATAATTAGAAATTTTCATAATATCATTATAGCATTTGAGCAAAACATTGGAACATTTATTGATCAAATATTTTGAATTAATCAAAATGAGGGAACAATGGAAACTACATTAAAAACTTCTCAAGTGTCTAACAATATGTTTTTCCTTAATTTCAGATATCTGGGTTTTTTTTTTCTCTTATCTGAGTCATTAATTACCCTACTGCTGATTAATCATGGCATCTCCTTTGCTGTCAGCCTTTCTATACACAATAAACTAGAAACATACCTTGATGACAGACCTGAAAGAAATCTCTTATTCTTTCCTGTTTGATGAAAAGACCTTTTCATTGCCCTTCATGTCTTTGAAATTTACCATCCCTGTCCTGCAGCCAATGGGGAGCTTTGCCATTTATTTTAGATGGCACCAGACTAGAATTTATTCTGAGGAATGGCAAATCTCAGGGTGTTGGAAATAGATACATTAGTTATCTTCTTGAGGTTGTTCTTTCAAATTTGTACTCATGAGAAATAATTTCATATTTAATACTTATTTTCCTTTGAGCCAATCCTGAAATCCTTTTCAGATGAGGACTGAGTCTGAACAAATAATTGATTATAATTTGGACCTCAGTTCTTTGAGCAGGAATATTTTCATAAATTAAGTTCCCTTTTTCACATAAATGTCCATCTGTGGACTGCAGCCACTTGGCAGAATGTGTCCCTGGGATCTTTGAAACTTTATGCAATTCAACAGACTGCTCTTTACATAGATTTATTGTTATTTATGACACTGTGAAAAGAAATGGTGCTGTTTCCAAGCTTTTCACTGATCATCAGAGAAGCTGGGATTGAGTCATTTGTATATTATGTTAGCTCATGTAGTACTTCTTTAGCTAAAAATTAAAAGAAAGGCTAAGTGAATTGCCTTATGTATAAAACTACTGACATGCCAAAGGTTTTGAAGACAGTGTTCCTGTCTCCGGTGTTCCACACATGAAACTCTTCAGAAAAATCTCATGTTCCATACATTAAATAACAGAATATATGTGAAAATAAGTTTTGTTTTAGTTTAATTTATGTTTATCTATTAATACTGTGGATCAGAAAGAACATCACCAAAATAATTAAAATAGAAACTAATGGGAAACATTTAATCGTCATTATGTTTGAATAGTATTGTATGCGTGCTGCAGAAGATCTTTAATAATTTAGAGGATCTGTTATCTGTAAATTTTGCAAAGTTGTCACATTGATATTTCCTTTTCAAAAGAATGGAGTGCTTTTTCCCCAATGAATATGTAAAAGTGTGGGGGTTTTTTCCCCCAAGGTAAACCACTATTTGACCTCTTTACCTCAAGAATTGAAGGAAATAATATATTTATACAATATTTCAGAGCTATACTATGTGTCAGTAGTGACATGCTTGACCATTTTCTACATCTCTCCCATTGCATACTAATTTCTCTTCATAGTTAGTTTTGACAGTGTCATAATCCAGTTTCAGCTGTTTCCCTCTCTCATTCTCTCTTATCTCTTGCAGCATTACCTTCTTTTCCAGAAGATATTTCTTCTTTTCTTCCTTTTTTCCTTCTTCCACTCCACCTCTCCCCCTTATCTCTTTTTTTGGGAAAAGTGAGGGAAGGAAGAACAAGAAAGGGGGAAGAGAAATTATGGTACTACTAAAGAATAAAACTTATTTATTAATTGATATTTTTCCTATTTTTTCCTTTATTTTATGTTGTATAAAAACAACATACTGGGAGATGGTTTTGAACAGTTTGTTAGCTGTTTATGTTTTTGAACTTTGGTACAGCGCAAGGGCATTCAAAATACCTGCAGAAGTCTTTGTGGAAGACCTGTGAACAGTGTAAAAAGGAGAGAGAATCTGGCACAATACAGAGTTTTAGGGCAAGCTCTGTGGAACTGAAACACCTATAAAACCACAGGAGATAGGTCTGGATGTGGACTCACCTAATTTCAATACTCTGGAAATTAATCATAGGATAGTATCCCTTAAGCAATCCATAGAAGCAAGGGAGAAAAATAGGCAGTTCCAGGCAGCAGCTCATCTGCTTAAGCACTTATTTTAAAATAAAATAAGTTATTTCCTGCTTGTATCTTCTGTTAATTTTCTCAGTCAATGACAATGGACCCTAGCTAAGGAACAACAATGTAAACTTTCAGACATCTAGATTACAGTAGGTGAATCCTTCTCTAAGCCTCAACCACCCTAGACAAGCAAAATAAACTTATCTAAACCATTTGCTAAAGATATTTTTCCAGAAATTCCACTTTTTTTTTTTCTCAGTATTTTCCCCAGCATTTGATTATCCTGGCCATTAGAAAGATTTTGCCACTTTCTAGTCCACATGTCTTCATTTGAAGTCCTCAGTTACAGTACTCCTGCCTCACTAAATTATTTTCAATCAGTTCCTTCTGGTACCTATAAGCTTTCATTATGGAACAGAGTGAAACATAGGTAAGACAAGCACTTATTGTATTGTGTACACAGTATTGTGCACACATATCAAACATGGGTCAAACATGAAGTCACCTTGACTGATAATGCCATAACATTCTTCCAGAATGAATTAATAACTATATTTTAAAACACTTTTTTTTCAAACAGTGGTGTTTCCTCATCTGTGAGCACCATCTAGACCATATTTCCACAAATAGGTCATAAGAATGCCATGTGAGGCAGTGTTAAAAGCCTTAAAGAAGCCAAGAAAAATAGTATCCACTGCTCATCACTCTTCATATGGCTGTGACCTGCCATCAAAATAAATTCAGATTACCTTGACATGAGTTGGTCTTGATAAACCTATAGCGACCATAACAAATCTTATTGTTATCTTTTATGTGCATTGAGATTCCTTCTTTAATTATTTGCTCCATTCTTTAGTTGTTGTTGTCATTGTTCTTAAAATTGAAGTAGGCACTCAAATCTACAATTACCTGAGCTTGTCTTTACATCTGCCTTCTCAACCAGCAGGGTTAACACAACGTTTATCCTACTGCAACTTCAATGAGACCTAAATAATACTGACTGGTTATACGGTTACAAGACTGGAAAACAAGTATTCCACCCTGAAAAAAGAGAAAGTATCCAGATTTGTTTCCATCCTGGAGCACAGCCTTATCAAAACTTAAAAAAAATGTAACAGAAAAGGGAAATCCAGCTCTCAGATTAGTGGATAGCCCTGTGTCTGGAGCATTCACCTGAAATTTTTAGGAAGGTTTCATGTAACTCAGATGTTTGCCCTAATCAACGGGTTATGGGGTATGTGTCTCCTGCTTACCTGTTGAATATAGGTGGAAGAGCTCTAAAGGCAAGATTGACTTCAGGTCTGGACATTAGTTGCTATACTTTAGATATCGGCGAACAAGCTATCAACCCACTGACAATACTGATCCTGCAAATGCTTCTCTCGCATGCTCTCTTAAGAATGAATGCTCTGCACAGAAGCATTCAGTGAAATTATGTATTGATTACTAGTGGTCTTCAGAGCTCTCCATATCATGACCTCTTTTTCCAACTTTAGTGTACCTGATCTTCTCTGTCCTTTAGTAACATAAAAGGTATAGGTTAATCAGTGTATCTTGACATTTACTCACAGCCTGAAGGTTAAACCTAGGTGTTGTAAATATCTGTAGTTCTGAGAAGAGTCAGTCCTTAGATCACTTCAAAGATCTTTTGGTCTTAGTAGAAAGGCCACAAGGTAACTTTAACCGAAGTAGTCATTAACCTGACATGTAAAGTTTAAGCTGATTAAAATCTCTGGCTACTTTTTCTTTTTAATTATGCTTTTAAGCATACTGATTGAAAAAAAAAAAGACATTTTTACATTTAAAAATATTGCCATGTGTGACTAACTCTGTATTCAAGGGAAAAAAATCTCCATTTTGTTTAAAAGACTACATAATGTTAAAGAAAAGTAAATTAAAGCTGATTTATTTTGGAAATGTTTTTTTCCCTGGCCTTGGAAAACCTATTACCTCTGCTAAATATTATTTATATCCTTTAACTGATTTGCTAGAAATGCCAAATAAGGGTAAACTTTTCATCTGATGTTCTTTTTCCTGGTAAATTCCCAAACTTAGGGTCTACTACTTAGGGTCACGTATTTCTGTAGAAGTGTAAATTGGGAAAAGAACCTGAACCAAGCAAGGAGCAGGACATTGCATGGGAAATACGATGCCTCACAGGTGAAAGAAAATACAATTTTTTCCCCTTCTACACATTGATATAATTGAAATTGATATTGCAGACTGCAATTCCCCTTACAAAATGCAAGTGTTTATGTCACTATTTTAGTATCAAACATTATATTTCATTGTCTTGGTGATATAGCAGTGATCACCACTGAAACTAGAACAGTCCAAAAAGTCATAACTTGCTCAGAAAAACAATTTCCAACTTGGTTTGGCATCTGACCTTAATGTAAAAATAAAACCTTTGTGTCTTTGGAGTAATGTTCAATACAAGTGTGGTGGGTTGACCTCGGCTGGATGCCAGGTGCCCACTAAGCTGCTCTATCACAGCCTCTCCTCAGCAGGACAGGGGGAGAAAAAATATGACAGAATAGCTCATGAGTCGAGATAAGGACAGGGAGATCACTCACCAGGTACTGCCACAGGCAAACCAGACTTGATTTGGAGATATTAATTTAATTTTTTGCCAATTAATAACAGACTGTTAGAGTCACAGACAAAAGTGACAAGAGCTTCTCCATCTCCTCCATCAAAAAGCCTGTCCGCAAACTTTCAAAAATCTTTGTGGATGTATTTTAATTTCTCTATTCCTTTCTCCATAGATAATGATGTAATTATGTTCTCTTTTTGTCACCAGGTCCCATGCTTTAGATCCTACTAATATTTCAGAAAATAATTTATCCCAAGTAAAACTTGTTTTGTGAATTGAAAAAACACATGGCTTGTGATTTTGTTTCTTCTTTTTTGGCATAACCCTCAGACATTCAGCAGATCAGAACACATCCTCTTTCCTTACCATGCAAAAAAAGTCATGTTTCATGACTTTTTGCTTTAGAATTCATACATCTGAAATATTACGTTGATTTTATTCACCACTTGCTCTATTGAGTTTGGTTTATGAGCTGATTATTAGTATCCACCCACACCCTCCAGGCCATTTCAAAATTGCCATGATTTATACACCTCTGTGGGCTGCATGAAGGCCACTGCCTCTCCTACTGTAAGTTTCTCCTGAAGATTCTTACTGAGGGTGTCTGTGACCAGGACCTTTCCTTCCTTGCTCCTGTTCCTGGGCTCCAACTCTGCACAGCAATCTTTTTTTTCCCCCCCAAAACCAGTTCTGGAGACAGGCATTTATTTTTTCTGCGTGCATTTCTACTTTCATCTTTGAAATAGTATTTTATTTGGTTTGTGTGGATGAAGTGTTTTCTCTCCTAAGAAACTGATACTCTTTCTCTGAAATTTGAATGAGAACACTAACATCTACATATCAGGGTTTTAAACACTATAGGCTTGAGATTTAATGTTCTATAATCCAGTCTGAAAAAACAGATGCTTGACTTGTGTTTCAGCATAGAATTCAGTTAAAATGTAAAAAGTCTCAAAAGCTTGTCTTTTGACATTTCCATATATTTAAAAGACACAAAGGAATTTTTGTTTCCCATACAGGACTTGCCTGTCTTTCAGTCTATTATTCAAGTACAATCATGACTACAGGTAGAAGTCTTACCATGTGAATACATCCATTATTTTATACCAGTGAAAAAAAGGATCAAGTAAGCAACAGATCTTAAGTAATATATAAAATAAGAGAAAATTAAGTGAATGCAAATACCAGAAAATAGCAGGTTTTAAACTTAAAAGAATACAGAGCACAGAAATAAATTAAATACTGCCATCAAGTATACTGGAAATGCTTTCTATATATCAACTAATATATTCACATGTCTCTCAGGTCCCAACTTGTTTTAAGAAATTAATGAGAGGACACAGAATCCTGGACAGCAGACTGTGATCAAAAAATTGTGGTAATTCAGATCGTATTATAGACTCATAGAATCATCTAGGTTGGAAAAGACCCTTAAGATGATCAAGACCAACCGTTAACCTAGCACTGCCAAGTTCACCACTAAACCATGTCCCTAAGTGCCACATCTACACATCTTTTAAATCCCTCCAGGGATGGTGACTCAACCACTTCCCTGGGCAGCCTGTTCCAATATCTGACAACGCTCTCAGTAAAGAAATTTTCCCTAATATCTAACCTAAACCTCCCCTGGTGCAACTTGAGGCCATTTCTTCTTGTCCTATCACTTGTTACTTGGTAGAAGAAACCATTATTTGCCTCGCTACAGCCTCCTTTCAGGTAGTTGTAGAGAGCGTTAAGGTCTCCTTTCAGCCTCCTTTTCTCCAGGCTAAACAACCCCAGTTCCCTCAGCCGCTCCTCATAAGACTTGCTGAGTTGAGAACAGAAGCCATATCTATGATTGCATGTCATTTTATAATAGCTCCAAAATCCTCAGTCAAAACCCTGAATTAGAGAACTGAGGAAATAAATGTGAGTTAAAATGATTTTTGTACTTTCTTCTAAAGTAAGCCACCTACATACCTAAAAGCATTGTTCTTTTTGGCTGGTGTCTGGTGAGTGACAGGAAGTTGTTTAAAAAAGTTAGCTCAACCTTGAATATAAAATAATAATTTAAAATTAGTCCTTTGATGTTTTAATATGAATCTGTTGGAATGAAAAATAGTATTGCAAATCAAAAGGATGACGATAAGAAATATTTGACCATTTGTTCTGAAAACTGACACAATTACTGACAGGTATTGAATAGTAGCAAGCTCTTCAAAAATAGAGAGAAACTTTTCTGAAATAGTCTGTAGTATTTCTTAGAGAATTTTAACATTTTGTTTCATGTTCTTAACAAATCTATGGAATTGAGTTTCTGAGGACATCCTCTATGAAGTTCTGTAAGGCATCTCTATGAAAAAATTAGCTTTAAAAAAACCCTATGTGTGTTAGGGTAATTCCTACAGAATTATAATTTATTGCACTTTCATTGCATTTTACATTTTTTAAATAAAGTACTTGTTTTATTGCAGTCTTTGTGTGAGTATAGAAATAATGAAACATTTACTGAAACAGCTGTTCTGGAATACATTTTATTAATTACTTGATATCTGAATTTTTTCCTTCTTCCTAGAGTTTTTAATCCATAATTCTGCTGCTTCCCTGAAAGATGTAAAAAACCAAGGAAGATACTTTTTTTTCCACTTCTTAATATATAATTTATTTTTTCATTTTAGGTTTCTTTTGCCTCCTTTTGAAGAAGAGTTCTGAAAGAATACTATCAAATGAATAAAGACTGGCCACAAGCAGAGAATATTTGGCTACTGGGCAAAGGCCAAAGAAGAAAATGCACCTTGTTTGTAGGTAATGATTTCCACAGATCAGAGACATCTTATAAGGGCATGAATCTTAAGCATCTGGGTACATTGATTTTTCTACAGTGCTTCGAAAATATCCTGAATGTCTTGTTTATACTAAATCTAATTTTTAACCATTTGGAGTTATATGACATAAGCCACACTAAATGGGGTATTTGAAGTGATACATAGAAAAGACAAAAAACAATGTGGAGACACCCAAGGATCTTTTCTAGAACATTCTAGTGTTATTTCAAATAATATTAACAATGGATGCCTAAAAAGTGAGGCTACTTTTTTATTTGCAGAACACAAAAAACTGTGGAAAGCCGCAAGTCTAAAAGGGAACAGGTTTATAATTAAAATAATATTATAAACCAGATAAATGTTTGGGGGAAAAGTGTTCAGTTCAGTAAAAGCAAATGCAAATTTATCCTAATCTTGTAGGAATAATCAACAGATAGAAGATAAAGAACAAGAAGCAAGTCTATGTTATGCAGAAGAACACCTAAAGGGCATAGACTGTGAACTGAGCAAGTCAGTAACACCGCGCAACCTTGAGAAAGGCAGACGCCATTCCAGGACATACAAACGGAGTGCTTTCTGTAAGATATGTGCAGCCATTCTTCTTTGCTGCTTGAACTGATAAGGCCTCCAACATCCAGGTTTTGAGTATGGTAGCCCACAGCATTTGGAGTAACTGAAGAAAGTCCACGGAAAGCAGGAATAGTAATAGCATGCGTTATTAGGAAATGTTGAGATAATTCATTTTGCTTAAACTGGAGAAGAAAAATCTCAGGGATGATCTTACAATAACTACAACTTTGCAAAATGTAGTTTTGTAGTAGAAACAGAAGAAAAATTTCTCTCTGTATCAATGGTAGCAATAAAAAAGAGTAACTGACAAGGAAGACTATTGAAGCAATAGAGATTTACATTGAACTTCTCAAAGCAAAGCCTGTGTAGTGAAGCACGAGGACACATTCCTCTGGGAGAAAAAGAAATTTCCATCATCATAGATTTTCAAGAACAGATTGGGCAAATGAGACTGGTCCTATTATTCCTGGTTTTGTACCCTGTGAGAGGACCACAGGGACTCCCAATGCTCCTTCCAGGTCTGCACACTTTGACTGCTTCCCTACGCCTTGTTGGTGTCACCAAAAGTTATGGCAGGAAATTTGTTCACTCTGGTATGACTACATCACACCAAGCCCTGGTTAAAAACCATGGGACAGACTCATAGCTGGAATAAATTAAAACACTTCCCCAGGAGCAACCAAAACTGAAGTATTCTCTGCTGAAATAGTATCTTACACAAACAGGACTGATGTAAAGGTGCATTTGCTGAGAATTGTAGCAGTTTGGGTCTAATGAAAACCCAGTTAAGTCCCTGTCCTAACTGTAAATTGTTCCCATACTGTTTCTTGCCTAAAGTGAAGGAAAAGTTTATCATTAACAAAGAATATTTTAAAATTATGTTTAGACAATTTATAAATAATTATACTTCCCAAGTAGATAATCCTTTTTTCCTCCCACCCTTTCTATCAAAAATAAAAAGCCACAGTACATTTTTACTGCTTTCTTTTCTGCATGTTTCTATTTGCATTTACACATTCTTTTGAGTTTAAGATTTAATCGCTACCCAAAAGAGTATGAACTTAAGAATCTACAAATTCAGATGATCAGCAATGAAATGCATGTTCTTCGCTTTACATTTCAAATCCAGGGAGGTTCACAGGTAAGAGAAGGTTGTTATTAACCAGTAAGTTGCCATTATAAGCTAATCATCCAATAGATGCCATATATATAACATTACCTTTGATTCTTAAGCTACAAGGAATCTTGCAGTATAGTAGAAAACATCAGGTGCTGAATTGCATTAGTGAGCAAATTCTAAGGAAAACAAAATGCAAGATGAGGATTTATTTTTATTTAGGAAGTCTGCACTGTGCAACATGCCTAACTTTAGGTTAACTGCAAAACTCCTTTTATAGCCAACAAAGAGAGATGGACATTTTCACAGTCTGACTTAGGGTAGATGAGATGAATCACTCTTGAAGAATATGTTTCTCTCCATTGACTTCAAAGGGAATACAGGGTAGCTGGAGAGATTTTGATGTTCAATTTTTAGCAATGTAAAGTAAGGTGAGATGAATGTCTATGTCGTGTCTGTATCATGAAAGTAGTACTCTCCTGGAAAATAATTGTATCTACAGTCTTGGCTTTACAATGAATTAAAAAAAAAAATCTGAACTTGGAAAATAGAACTATTTTACGGTAGGACAGTCCCTCTGTATAAGGCTGAAGCAAACTAATACCACAAATGCTGCATTATTTCTGCTGTAATGACACACATATATAGAAGAAAAATAATTCTCTCCATCTGTTGATTCACACATACTTTCTTGATAATTTTGTGTGTACCACTTACAGCCATTAGGATAAAGGTCTTCATTTTCATGTAACCTGAAGAACTTTTTTGATTTAATACTTATTCTACTTACTGATACAATAGCAATGCAGCTTCTGTACTGACTCAAATTTACTGGAGTTTAGAAGCTGGAATCCTTAAAGTCATTCAGTCTAGATCATGTCTGTGGAAGCGAAAAAAAAAAAATCAAAGTGTCTAGTTCTTATTAAGGAATGTAAATAACACAGGTATGGAAGGACAGAGAATAAGGCTGAAAATGTGGTTCAGAGAGAGCCTTATCTGTTCTTCTGTCTGAGGTCACCAACCTTTTTAGCATGATGCTCTCTACATAGTTCCTCCTATTGTTCCTATTTTGGAATTCTTTCAAAGGCTTGGCTATTTGCTTAAGAGATTAAATGGGAGCTTAAGCAGTTTTGAAATCCAGCAATGGAGTTTTAAATAATTATCAAAACTTTCTTATTAGTAAGAAGGAGAAAGAAAAAAGAAAAAAGAAAAAAAAGAAAAAAAGAGGGAACATTAATTGCTTAAGCAAGTATCTGGGTTTTAATTAGTAATAATAATATACAGCAATAGTAATAATATTAGCAGCCAGGTCCCATTAACAAAGACATATGTCATCAGTCTAAAGTTTTCTGTGCTCTTTCATTCACGCTTTGTCCAAGAATCTACTCTATGCAAAACGTATTTACTGCGTACATGATATATAACAAAAATCTTTATCATGCATGGAAAGAAAAGTATGCTGTAATTTTTCCTACACCTATCACCACGTGTATGGCATCAAACAATGTGGTAACAGTATGCGGCTTCAAGCTAACCTTAAGGAAAAAAGTAAATCAAGTACCATGCTGAAGTCAGTAGAAAGATTCTGGATTTGTATTACTGGAGATCAAATCAGAATCTTTTTCATCATGTGTGTGTTTTCCCAAATATGAAAATATGATTTTGATCATAAATTGAAACTGGAGACAAAGCTTGAGCAAAGTGGAAGAAGTGTTTCTTTTATTTTAAATCTTAACAGTGCCAAGAAGTCACAACACTAAAGCACTTGCTGCTTTTCTAGCAAAACAATTAACCTTAATTAGGAAAGCCTCCTCTCTCCTCACCCTGAGGCACTTAGGGACAAACAAAATCTGAAAACACAGTTCTGCCTATGCTATTGTAAATATTTCACAGTTGCTGGTGGTTCTCTGTCTGAAACCTTAGAACGCAAATGAACACAAGGAATATCACAGAATGACAGATTCTCATTCCTAAGCAGAACTGTTTAAAATATGTTCATTTTTTTCCAGAGTGAATCATATTCAGAAGGGCCTCACCTCCTGCTGTCTTTTTTGATTTCTCAGGGGGTCTTCATACTTAGGGGTGACAAAGAAGGGAGAAGGTTTCACATTCAGAAAATCAGAAAGTATTTTATCTTCTGGAATAGAAAAAGGGAAAAAGTTAAACTAGCTACAGTACATGACTTACCTTCCATTCTGGGTTCGCAATGAAAGTTGAGAATAAATGCTGTATTTCTTACAAGTAATGGGTGGAAATATCTTTGTATACTTAAGTACGATTTTTCTTATCATAAAAATCTCCTGAAGATCATTTTAATGTTTTCCATTTAATAAAATGCAATAGGGCTATATTTTAGCTCATTTTTTTCTCCTTTATATATGTAATTTCAAGAATGAATATCAGATTATTGAATACAAAGATATAAAATATCAGTTACTTTCTGTTAAAAGCTACCACTAGCTGAAAGGAGACTTTTGTATCAACCAAATAACATAGTCCTTTTCTCCCCATTTTCCCAAAGAGTAATTTTCCTCTGTGAAGATAGTAGCCTTTTGTGTCATGCAGGATGTCCTGAGACTTATTTATTATGCCATCTTTATTATGCTATTATGCTTTCCTACTCTTGTTTTTTTTATACTTTTGACAGTCTCACCTGCTCTGCCTTTTCACCATCTTTGTGACTATCCTTGAGATGATTAATAAGATGTGATTATTTCTTGATTCTCTGTCATAAAAAAATAGTTTCATTGTTCTTTCATTTATCAGCTTCTCTCTCCTTGGTATTTTTAGCATCTATATGGGAAATTTCACAACCATGGATAGTAATAAGCAAAATTCATGTTTGCACTTGCCTTCTGTGGTAACTAAAACATCTTCTCTCTCCCCAAATGGTGTTCAGTTTCACAATATAAAATACAGCTTAAGCTTTTTTTTTTTTTTTTTTTTTTAATGAATGCATCTCCATTGTGGTTTTGACTGTCTCCAGGCCAGTCAACAATGACTTAATAGTTATTCCCAACTATCCACTACATTACTGGTCTGAGGTTTTTAAATCATGGTCAGATTCCATGAAACTACTGTTTTCAGTCACTTGTTTCAACAGCTCTGAAACTGATGTCTCAAGGTTTCTATTAAACTTTAATCATCACTGTAACATGTTTTGGGATCTCTTTCCATTTAATATGATCCGTACTATTTAAAATAGTCCCCAGTATTGATCCCTTTGTCTTTTCAATGTAACATACAGTATCTTTCATTAGATATCTTTTCATTGTTTTGTTTTACTGATAATATTAATTTTGACCACGTTCCTTGATGATAAGCTTATTTCTGCAATTCTCATTCATACAATATACCCAAACACTTCCTAGGGAATTATGTCTACAGAAAATAAGGTAAGTAAACAATGCTAGTAATACATCCAATTCCAAAATTTTAATGAAGAAAAAAGCAGGATCATTCAGAAAATATAGACTCCTACTCAAACGATTGCAGCAAATGAATGTTTTGGACCTATTTTTATCAGTGTGTTAGAAGTAAGTCCTTTGTGAACCCTGTCAGATGAGTAATCAATAAGGCCAATGACTTTCAGAGTGAAGACTGGAATAGTAAGATTCTTTGTAGTTCATACTTTTTTGCTATAGATACATTTTGAAAGTAACAAGGCATCTGATATTGTTACCCATTAACACAGTAAATGAATATAAATCAGGAAAATATCAGCGAGAAATAAAAACCGCCATGTACTACAATAGTAATTCCTGAGCGATTTCTAAGACTGGAAAAGAAGAGTTATTCTCTGGAGTTAGTGTCTTGAAACACAGATTATTTTATATTCTCATTATTGATCTAGGCAGGGGTAAAAAGTCAACTTTGATTACATTTGTTAACGACAACTGAATCATAACGTGTGAAACACATCAGCACACACATAAATCCACAAATGCAAAATTAGACAGAATCACACTGCAAGTGATCTGTAGATATCAAAATAATAATTAATTGCATTTAAGAAAATGTAATGTACTATCGCTTGTTAAATCCTATTCCTGAAGATGGGAGAAAAGATCTAACAAAATGAACGGAGAGGGAAACTTTGGAAAATAGAAAGTTACAATAAAAAGGAGTCTATAAACGGTAACAAAGTAAAGACATAGTTTGCAACATGACATCATGATAGAGGGCAATGATATTGAAAACACATTTATAATCTGAATGTGGATCTAATATTAATCCATGCGGTATTATTGCATTTTATACAGCCTTGCTGGAAAATTATCTAAAAAATTACATTAAATTGTCTTTACTTTAGCACAGTCTAAAACTAAACCAAATCAAACCAAACCAAAAACTGCATCAAAGACTAGACAAAGTTATGTAAGGAAGGGAACATCAGACACAACAGTAAAGGCTACCTAAACTTATTCATAATCCAGGAAAGAAAAAAAATCATTAGAGGTTTAATTATCCATCTGTCTCATCCTTCTGTCTTAAGTACTTCTGAGGATCCAATCATTTTGGTATCCAAGGACCATATAAGCCTTTATTATAGTGTGTCAGTACTTTCAAAGAAATTATAAGTGAAATAAAAAGATGCTGGGAGGACTTTCCTGGCACTGTTTTGGAAATCTAGGAAAGCCTGTTTCAAATAGTGTCAGCAGAGCTGATATCTGTCAGAGTTCCTTTAGAGTCCCACCACAAACTCAGCATACATTTGCTGTGGTTCCTTGTATTATAGATTTGGAATTTTTGCCCTCAGAAACTGACCATTGTTTAGGGCTCAACCACATTTTAATACAGTCCGTGATTTACCACATGCTTTACAGGATGCTGTATCAAATACTTAGCAAGCAAACTATCAGCAAATCATTTCTGGATTTATTACACTGTATTAATTATTCAGTGACTAATTTTCTGCCCATCATTTCTGGTAGCTGGTAGTTGTTATTCACCATATGTGATTTATCATAGAATTTCATATTAATCATAGCAGAATTCACAGATTCCCATCAGGTCAGAATCCATTTGCATTGTATACTGTAAAACACAGAAGACAGACAACCTCTGTCCTGATCAACCTATTAAAGGCAAAAAAGTGAAACGCACAAAGATGACTGAAAAGTTAGAGTGTAAGTTTTGGTGAATTTAATATCAGCAACAACTACAAAATTATAAAAAGTTCTATTAGCATTATTTTTTCTCAACATCATCTTTTCACGATGAGGTTGATTACATCTAGCCTAAGTATAAACCCTCCACATTAACTATTACAGTCCACAGCTACATATTCCTGTGTTACAACTAGCTGACACAAAGATGCCTACAACTCGTTCAGGCTGCCAAAAGCACTTCAGAGGTCTGTTCTGCCTTTAGCAAGAAAAAGAAAACTTTTTTCATCCTTGCTGTATATTGTGCTCTACCAGTCATTATGCACATGTCCAACACCTTCTTCCTGTTTTTTTCTTTTACTATCTTCCTTTGTTCTTTTTGCACTTTTTTACAGGCTGTAAAATTTTATCTGAAATCCATTGTTTTTATTTCTACTCATGTTCTCCTTGGAATGTAAGTAAGTCCTTATAACAGCAGTGATTCACACTCCATCTGTTCCCACAGCTCATTTGCTAGCTTTTGTTTCTGACATTCGTCTATGTCATCTATTTCATCTGCTTGCTCATTTTGGCACCTCTTGTGTGTCTCGATAACATACTTGACACCATTGAAGTTTCACATGGTTGGATAATGGGATTCAGTTATGTATTTGAACAATGATCAATCTACTTGTGATCTATATTATATCAGCGTCTAGCCATGTTCTTAATTTGTTTAAATGGGGTTTCCATTCTGTTTTTACACAATGATGTTAGCAATGTGATTCAAGTGAGGCTGATGTAGAAAGCTCCAAATCTACTTTCTCATGCTATGGTATTAAAACACACTGATTTCAAGGACAAACTGAACTGAATTGAATGAGTTCATTGATCTTTCTCAAATTATGTCTCTCTATTCCATTCTAGTCAATAACCTATTTTGCCACTTTAGCACTGGAATGCCCTGTAATCTGTAAAACAGACATTTTTAACACAGCTTTACTTACTTCCTTCTGTTGCAGTTAGCACTGTTCAATGTCACCATTCATGACTGTAGTATGTTTATACAACTGGGTGATCCTGAGGTGGATTGAAACAAACAGCAATGGCTGGAATTTTGTTTGTCAGAAGGAGTTCAGATCACATGCTTCCTGATCAAATGCTTATCCTTTTTTTCAATACAGGAAGTTCCTTCCTAGAGATCAGGTGGTCGGACCTTGAAAAGGGACGTAGAAGTCCATGCTTTTGTGGTCTATCTCCAGAACACCGGGGTACAGTTATTGCACAGGTCATTGTACACTAACATAGTTTAGATCAATGAGGAGACTAGGCTTCCTAGGCTGTTAGTGTCATTTTCACTCACACCCACTGCTAGAGACCAGGGAGATCTGACTATACAGATTTGGCTACTTAACATGACACAGGTGAAAACACTACTCTGATTGGCATTTGGACATTACCAATTGTAATTATTATTGTTTCTGACATTCCTTATTACTCTTCATATTCAGATGAGCTCATTGACTAAAAATTTTACTAATTACTCATACCGTTCACACTTAAGTAGCCCAGCAAGTTTCAAACCCAACTGGATCAAGACATTACTTATAGAAAAGCCAACATTTGCTGAAGAAGGGATTTTCAATCCTTTGCAGGGCTGAACAGTCCAGTTCAAGCTGTTTCTGGAGGTTAGACATCTTTTAACTATTGTGCTTGAACTCCCAAAGTATTTGCAGACAGCGAAGAAATTATGCAGCCATTATCATTTCCAGGCACTCACTATTCATTGATAATGAAATATCCATAAATACTTGAGCTTCCGCCAGACAGTATTCAGCAGTAGTCCACAGCATGGTTTGGATCTATAGCTGTGAATCACAGCAAAGCACTAGGAACCTGCTGCCAGAGTGTCCTCACTTTCCCTTTATTTAGAATCAAGAAAAGCATTCTTGACCATTTTACTTTTTAAAAAAAATTCCCACAATTAATTTTTTTTCTGCATTTACTCTGAGCATAAATCAAAAAAATTCATCCTTTACTCATTCACAATATAACATCCTGCTCTTGGACAACAGATGATTATTTCTTTCCCACGCTAACATGTTTGCTTGTCATTACCCAACATGAACATAACTTACAAATTAAATGTTATGCGATAAGAATACCTAACTAGTTGCACCTAACCTATTTTAACTACTGAAGGAAGGATGATTTGAAATATGTATATTCAGGTCTGAGAATGACTACTAAAATTGGAGCAATTTATTGAAGGACTGATTATTTAGTGATGGAATTGTACATGTGGAAATAAAGGCTCATCCTATTCAACAATCAGTGAGTACAGCATTGAATGATCTGGAGGTAACAATCCATGACAGGTATGTCAGTGAAGAACAGACCCATCTAATTTATCTAGTATCTTATGAAGAGGAGAGAATGTTACCTGAGACACTTAAATGTCTTTGTCTGTCCGAGAGTTATTACAACCAGTTGCTTTTTTAGGATGAGAGGGAAGATATAGATCTTAATTCCAGTATTCAGTATATTGCATCAACCAACAAACTCAGATTGAGTGGTGAGCTTAATATTCTTTTCTCTCAGACTTAATTTTAAATCCTTAACAAGGCAACTAATCTTTTATTGTTCTCCATTTTAAAAAGTGTAGTACATTTCTATGTACTTTTCCAACATCTCGAACCATAAACATGTAGAGTTGCATGTATATAGAATGTACATAAATCAATTAAAATTAAAAATAGATATGTGGATCATATAGTGTAAATATACATTACCTATATCTATATAGAGATCCATTTGCTATCAGTTCTGATCTCTACATCTTTTTTTCTAGTTATGCATGTCTTCAAACAAATACATTAAAAATAATAAGGAAACACAACTACTATAGCTAAAGTACTCATTTATGTAAAATCCAAAATGTATATATACAATAGTAAGCCACTGGAAAAATGATCAAATATGTAAAGTACTTCAAAAAGAAGAAAATTAGGTACAACTGATGTGGTTTCAGCAAAAAAAGAAGCAAAACAAATTTCTCAATAACAGAATTCACAAAATTGTCTGTAATTCCTCTATCTGACTTTTTAGGAAGACAGGACTAGTAGGTTTCTATTTGATCACTAAATCCAAACACATCCTACACTAGTTAGCTGTGTAAGTCTGTTTATGAACTTATTAAGTTAGGAAGGTTGCTAGATCTTAGAAATAGATCAAGTTTATGTGGTAAGTATTTACCAGCGAAACCTAAAAATCCAGCTATTTCTTATGGGACATATTATGTTAAATTTGTACTTCTTAGACTACTGCTTACTTCTTAAACTACAGACTATTCCAGGCCGGAAAGTATTTGGGAGCAGGAAGGGTATCTAAGCTTGGTCCTAACAGTGAAATTCACAATCTCAAGTGAGGTGCTCACAGTAGCACACAGCCTGGAATCACACTAGCTTCAGAACTGGATCTGTAAGTCTACATGTGTGAAAGAAAATGTGTGTCCTGAATCCCCCATACACAATTAGGGACCCATTTTACAGCTATAACACAGATGAAGGAGAGGAGAAGAAAGGTAATGTCTACATCTGCATGCAAGAGTGCAAATAGATGTATTTTATCAGATAGCACTCTAACACAAAATAAACCGTTCTCTTTTATGCTCAGAGACACATTATTATTTAATGTCTCTCTCAGACTTACACTCTCAGTTGCATAGCAGCTGATATTGAATAAGAATGAAGAAAAGGTTCTTTATATCCCAGCCTAGTTTACTTCTTGGGCTTTAGAGCATTTTGCTGGGAGGTAAGAATGTGTGCTGGACCATTCTGCTGTTGAAGGTGTCTGTCCAGGTTTCCACTTTTTTAAATGCAGTGAATCCAGTAAACTTAACTAGTGATAAAATCAGAGGACATGGCAACCATCACTTTCCTTCTCTGATTTAATTAATTTGCACATATGCATGTAAACACTTGGAGGGTATCTGTGCCTGAATCCATATGGTTTTTCTAAGCCAAATCAGTTTAAACTTGGTATAATTTTGTTTATTTCATCTAATTTATCAGAACAAATTAAGTTAAACAATAGATCACATTCCGATTCCTGAATTTGGATGATAGGGAACATTTTGAGTTCTGTTTTGAATAAATACTTCTTCATGTGGTTGATCTCCAACTGGAAAAAGTTTTGTCCACTGACAAGAATATTTCATGCTTCTTGAGGCACTATTTAGCCCATTATCTCTAAGTACTCATGCTGAATTTATGCATGTATGTTGTTTTAAGTAATATTTGTCTGTCTGAGTACAAATTTTTTCAAAGGACAAAATCTGGCAATGTAATAACAAAAAATCAATCTTTTGTTCCCCAGACACTGAAAAAAGGCTTGTTAAAGAAATATTAACAGTACTCTTGATCTTGAGAGTTTAAATTGATTTTTCCACTGTGAATTAATATCCAAAGTGCTGGAGAATGGAATATATGGTTATGGTTCTTTCTTACTTTTTAATATTTAACATACAGTCCATTTTACCAGCTCTCTGCATGCATAATAACAAGGCTATTTTCTTCTAAAGGCACAATATATTATAGACGTTCTCTTTCTCTTTTTTTTTTTTTTTCCCCCCTTTAATGTAAATCTTTCTTCTAAGTAAGCATGCAGACTTGCTTGCCGAAAGTCCTATGGACCTACCTGGAAGACCAGTTTGAACTTCAGTGATATTGACTGATGCCAATAGTTTGATTTCAAGGTCTAGCGAGTGACGTGGCATTACAACAGAAACACTGCACAAGTATCCATCAATTTTTCAAAGTATCACAATGGGTAGGAAGTCCCTAAATGTACTACCTAAATTTCCCTACCCTCATTTATTGTAAAGAAAGAGCTTGGTATAGCTGCAATCACTTTTAGAGTGTTGCAGAATCTTGAGGTAGATAAGAGTTGAATTTCCATTGTTCACAAGACTGAAATCATTTAGCCTGAATGCAAAGATAGCAGCCATGTGCTCCTTGCACAGGTGCAAACAGACTGGAGAAGATGAAAGTTATTGTCACCCAGTCAGTGCTCTACCTCTGGGATCTGTCACAAGTTCCTTTTTTACTGAGATAGTTCAGCCTGCATTAGCTACCTTCTCTGCTTTCAGTCCATGGAGTTGTTACCCCAGATTAGAATCACTGGGTAATTCAGGAGGCACCTGAAGATGTCTCTAGGCTAACTCCTTGCTCAAAGCAGTGTCAGCTATGAGGCCAGACAGGTTCCTTGGGGCTATGCAGCTGGGGCTTGAAAAACCTGAAGGTTGAAAAGAGACTGCACAAATTCTCTGGGCAACCCGTTCCACTGCCTGGCTGTCCTCATGGGGAAAAGTTTCCCCTTATAATCAGACTGAACTTCCTCTGTTTCATGCCCATCGTCTCTTACCCTCCCACTGCGCACCACTGAGAAGAGCCTACTCCTGTCTCCTTGGTGACCCCCTCACAGGTAGGGGAGCTTATTGGGCTCTTTCAGCTGAATGAGCCCAGTTCCTTCAACCTCTCTTCCTAGGTGAAAGTACTCTGGCCCCCGACTGTCCTGTCCCGGTGACCCTACACTGAACTCGCTCCAGTTCATCAATGTCTTTCTTGTACTAGGGCCCGGAAGGGAGTGCAAAACTCTAGATGTAGTCTAACAGCTGTTGCTTAGAGGGGATAATCACTTCCCTTGACCTTCTGGCTCTGCTCCTGTTCCTACAGCCCAGGATTGACATTCCTTGCTGCCAGATGAAGGATGCATGCAGGCATGCTGCCCGCTGGCTCGTTCCAGCTCGCTGTCAACCAGGACCCCCGGGGCCTTTTCTGCAAAGCTGCTCCCCAGCCAGTCAGTTCCAGGCCTGTGTTTTTGCAAGGGATTGCCCAAAGTCAGGGTACAGACTGAAGAGCTTCTCGAGGCCTGTAGGTATTTAGGCAGTATTTCTGTATTGGGCACATGAATTAATTACAAAAGAGATGAGATTGTTACTCAGCTGGCTGTTGACAATGGAAGAAATAATCCAATACAAGGCATCTGGCAACAAAGCTGACTAAGAAAGCAAGATTTTATAGTGAAAAAGTATGAGACTTCTATAAGCAGCCAGTAGCTGGATGAGCAAAGTAGACCATGTAGCTGGCTTTTTTAAGACCCATCACAAGCTCATCATAAAAGGAGCATTCTCTTTAAGTTCTTCAAACACAAAAAATACAAAGATCTGTGAGAATGTCCAGCGACTTACTCATTTGCTTGGCATTTGTTTATTGCTGCGCAGTATGCAGCTGCTCATTCTTACAAAGTTTGCAGAAGTTCAATGTCATCTGTCATTCACACAAACTAATATTGCACAGTTAACTGATATCACTCATGTAGAAACATATTCTCTATTCGGACAGTTACTGAATAGGCACACTATCCATCACATGATGAACAGTGAAGTTACAATGACTATATTTAAAATTTCAGATAAAAAAGGCCATAATTACACCTGATGAAAAAGAGAGCTATGGATAAAAACAAAACCCACAAGGTCATTCACATCTACAAACAGTACCATGGGTCCTGAAAGTTGAATAAAAAGAAGTTAATGGGCTTTGATGAAAAATTTTAATAGTCTGACAGAATTATTTCTTCCCCCAGAATGGTAGAAAACAAGTCTTTCAGGTTATATCCTCTACAGTGCTAAAAAGAGAATAAAACCAGGAATGAATTTGTGTTAGAGCTAGATGGAAAGTAATCACAGCAATCCACAGCTTACGTTTTCACATTGAAAGTGCAGCAGCGTTCCACACACACAGCATAGTTAATCCTCAACGTTGTCCAACTAATTACTATGATGATAATAGATACTAGATATAGATAATAGATATGTAACTATCTATCTGGTTAAAAAAGAAAAAAAGAGTGAAATTTTGCTGCCTTTCAAAAGACAAAATGCAAGTGAGATATGTTTAGAAAGACAGAACAATATTACAGTAAATGCAATAGACTGAAATCTGAGAAAGTTAGGAAAACTACTGACTACCGCAGACAGTCCTTGTTTCAGCTTGTTTTGCCGTTCTGGTAAACCATATAATCTTATATTATTTCTTTTCCTCTTCTGTAAAAATGGAAACAATAGATCCATCCTGCCTATTTGGATTTGATACTCAGAGTGGTACAGGGTTTGTCCTATAGCATATTTTAATAATGTGTCTAACAATATATGGCTAATGATATTGTTACTATGATATGCACAATAGCATATTAATTATTATTAATAATAATCATCATCCTCAGCATCTTGTAGAAAGGAAAAAAGTTCTGTACAGGCTCAGAGAAGTAAGCAGTTAAGACATGCATCTTGATAAACTCCTTACAACCCCTTCTGAGAGGGGAGAAAATGAGTTAAAAGAGCACAGGTTCCAGGGATTCTGATCTAAGCTCTCCTTGCCATAAAGCATGCACTGCCATGTGGTAAAGGTACTCGTGTAGCAATTACAACAGCAAGCCAGATTACCTGTGGGTGGATAAGAATAATCCCATGTAAATCTGTATTACACTGAACAACACATATCTACAGTATTAAAATGCTGGTTTAAGTTTGCTGGTCTGGAATTGCCCTTCTGCATAAAATTTGCTTTCAGTTCTTATGTACCTTATATAATGATGTCAGGTTTGATTTCCTGCCTTATACTCATGATTTCAGGTTTCATTACAGGGATTCAGTTTCTGCTCTATTGAATAATCAAAGCTCAGAAAAACTGAGATAAAAGATTTTGTACAAGATTAAAAAAGATGTGAATGTGAAGCTAACAAGCTTTGAAGTGTTGACATTGGGACAACTGCTGAAAGAATCCCTAAATTCTTTAAGCCACAATAAAACTTGTGCTGTCTATGACATAGGATTTTAAGTCTTTTTCAGGTTTAAAATATTTTGTCCTATTACAAACACAGCAAGAAAGAAAGTGATAGTGCCCAGATTACAACTGCATCATTACTCCATTCATCCCGAATGCCTTTTATAAATGCTCTAGACTTGATCAGACCAAACTGACATCAGAGAACTTGACTTCCACAGTCAGTGCAGGGATAGAATGACAACGCAGACAGATTGTGATAAAACAAAGCAACTACTTTTGACTATTTTTGGTCTTCCATCATCACAACACTGGAGTTCCTCACCATTTTAATACATGTATTTAAACACTACTGGTTGGATGTTGAGCAAATTTTATTATATACAGATTTTTAGCTAGAAAACTGAGGCCAAAACGTATAAAGGGATTTGCTGCTCCCACACAAAAGTCTACGACAAAGGGGACAATTGGAGCTATTCAAAGAAACTAGTAAGGATCATAATCATTATACTACCCTTTCTCTCGGCTCTAAATGCTGGTGAGAAGGACCAGCTACTGTTCTGGAGAGAAGGCAGTAGGTGCAACAGCACATCCCTTGCAGGTCTTGGATGACTATCTTTATGACCCATCTCCCTGTTTAATGAGTTACATTCTGGGAGTGAATCAAGAACTGAGAGGACATCTGTACTGTACCTCAGCGAGCAGAGCTGGGAGCGTCCCTAATAAAAACCATGATTGATCATTTGCATTGCACAGCTCTTCCGCAGGTGCGGCAGACCAGATCCTCCCCATCATGCATTTGATTCAGAAACTTGTTATTGAGATACACAGCTACTTCATGGCAGCCAGATAAATCTGACACATAAGACTAAGTGAGCATAAGAGTTTCTAAGCTTCTGTAAGATTCAGACCTCTTTCTGGCTACCCTCGGTAGGTGAGTGGTATTAAAATCTCTCTTTTCCAAGGAGCATTGTGTTTGTCCAGGCATTATGTTAATGTAAATTCAGACTATGAAAAGCTACATGTAATCAGACTTTACCAGATTGCATTTTTTTGAAAAGGCTTGGAAAAGAATATCACCCATGAGAGGAAAACATTAGAACATAAAAAGGTTAACTGCATTGTTGCAGGGATACCTCCTACCTGCTGAACACAGGCTTATATGTAGCATTAACTCGCTCCATCCTACATCTGGCCAGCTATGTCAAGAAGCAGCATTCCTGTTGGCATGCTGCTAACTAGTTAGGCATAATTCCTGGGAAAATGCTAGCACTCCCATAGCATTATTTTACAGCCCCCTGTGATTCAGCACAGTGGTGTGATCCTCCTTGCCACTACAGGGGTTCATGCTGGGCAGCCAAGGAGAGAAAGAAAGCATTTCATTTTGTCTCACCTCATCAAGGACTGGATATCCCAGCACTGCTAGGGACAGAAGACAAAGCAAGAAGGTAGAAAACTACATATAACAGTAAAGACAGTAGAGGCTGATAGATATATTCGAGTGCCAACATGCTTGATATTGTTTTCTACAGGACTGATCATGGTAGCTGTAGAGTCCTGGAATTGCATGGGTATAATATAAACCTGTAGGACAAAGAGCAGGTTGAGGAAGAGTTGGCACTGTGATACCTTTACTCACCTCCAGAAGCTTCTGTTACTACCAAACCTGAAATGTTAAATTTAACAGGAGCTCTGAGGTTATGGAGTCTCTGTGAGCAGCTACCTCTACTGAATATATTATTTACCAAATTGACAGGTAATGAGGAGAATTCCTGTCTAATAAATTTACTTCAGTAAATCTTTCCATAATGGTGTTTCTTATATAGCAAAGTAATCCATCAATTTTGGTCTGAAGGAGCAAATGTTAGTGAAGATTGCTATCATAATAGCTACACTTGATTTTTCTGTGTGTTCTACAATCATAATGATGTGATTGCAAAATGCTAAGATTGGGATAATTTTATAATGAAGAAGAAATCCCATTAGGTATACTTCACCATCTGTAATTCTTTTAGAAATGTCCATTTTGCAAGAAAACCACTTATAAAGCATACTTCATGTTGTTAATGACTGGCTATATTTCTATAAAACAGTAAGCTGAGAAAGCAAAGTGAGGAAGTAAAATCAAACTAGGCACTGAAAAAAACTTATACCGTTCTCCAGCTGCCTTTAGCATACAGAAAGAAATGAGACTGAATTTCAGGGACTCAAATTGTCTAATTATTTAACTATATCTACACCTGCTCTTCCATCTGCTTATCAATACCGGAATTTGTTGTGTTTATTTTCCCACTTAGTTATTGCCTTCAGGTGATGATCCTATTTCAGTGTTCTTAATTTAAATGTATATACTTCCTTTGAATTTATAATCCCAGGAAGCTTTTTAAACAAATAAACCCTTATGATTTAGATATAATGGGATTTAACTTGCTAGCTTGTATTTTTTTTTACAGCTTTGTGAACCTAAGGAACGCTTCTTCAGAGCTGATGCTAAACAGAGTTTCTTTTCAAAATAATTTAACTAAAATATAATTGAGTCCTGTCAAATGAGCTAACTAGGAATTACAGTCTGGAATTTGTTAATGAGCCACAGTCAAGTCAGAATAGATTCTGTGCCCCTCAAAATGCAAAATTTCAGTCAAAGGTAGTATAAATCCAGAGTGATTTTTAACTTGTATTTATTTTAAAGTATTAAAGAAAAGCAAAAGGCCTGGAGCAATGTTACACACATTAAACAACTACAAAAGGTGTTATGAAATAAATCCCTTTCTGAAAAATGCAGGTTTCTTTAAACACTCAAAAAGTAACAACTATTTTAACATTGGCTGTTATTACTAACATCGAAAAAAATAGTATATTTGGTTGTCTAATTAAATATAAAACTGAAGTTATAACTCACAAATTCAGTCAACTTGTTTAAAGTAAAATTACGCATCCTACTTTCTGGTCCCTTAGTGTCAGGCAGTAATATTTATGTTCCCCTTGAGATGTGATGCATAGCCATGGCCCTTTGAAGAACATTATATGCCACATTATAGTTTTTCTAATGCTCAGAGTCTTTCTTGATAATGTAGAACATTTGTACTCGATGATAAATGTGAGCCCCATTTTGAATTCAGAATATCTGACTTTGCCTTTTCCAATATTCATTTCTCACAGGCATTTTTGTTTCTATGGACCATGAAAATGCATCTACAGACAAGTGAAACTGATGGTTCTACAAGAACTAACAGGAACAGTATGGGAAGGGGTCAAACCAGACAGATAGTCTTTGCAGGTTATGAACAGGATCATGTGATATGGTTGCCTAAAATAGGATGGGTCTGGACCTTATGGTCTCAGGATAATTTTCCATCCTTTGTTGCTACAACATCTAGCTGGTTTATATCCATGTTGATACTATCAGGACTGGGCTTAATGGAAGCCAGTAGACTAAGTTTCCAAAATATTATTCTACTCCATGCAGGTATCTATGGATGACACCTACATCTGGTCAGCTGAATACCTCTTTTGACTCCATTGGCTGTGTAGGTGTATTGACTCTAAGGCCTCACTTGGCTGCCATACAGACACCTATCTGTGAACACCTGGACATCAGTGTTTTAAGATGTAACTTGAATTTCAGCTCTATCGTCACAGAATGATCTTGCCATGAAGGATAGGCTGTGCAAATCTCAAGCGCAACTTGTTTAACAGCTTGGCTAATCTGTTCGGGATTAGGGTACGATGCCAGCGCAAAGTGTTAGTTGCAGCTCATACAGAAGTATTCTGAACTAGCTAGACCTGATTACAGGAGCTGTGTTACTAAAGCAGTGAAAAACCTGACAGCACTCCTGGCTTGGCCTGAGCAGCCTCCCTGAAGTTTACAGTTTCACAGCTACCTTACCTGATATGAGAGAAGGGGAAAAAAGGACAGGTGAGGAGACACAGAAAGGGCATTGCCCAAATTACTCTGCTACCGGCTGACTCAGATGTTTCCAGTATTTCCATTCCACTAGAAATACAGTAGATTCATCTTAGCCAAATTTGACAAGACACTTCATTTGTTCTCAGAATTGATTTGCTTTAGCTACTTTTGATCAGAAGTTGTTTAGGATCATTTCAAACAGTATATTGGAACCATTTCTGAGCGCTCTCTTTGATTTTGTAATACTAATCCTCTCCTATTGTCAGCCTAATTAGAATATTTTTTTCTTCCTACATTTCATCCCACATACATAAATACGCTTGACCACAAATAAATGTATGCTTGACCAAACTTACTAAGGCTTTTAAAAAACTGATTTATTTACATTAACATCAGAACTTCCATTAAATCTTGCCCTCAGATAATCTGACCCAGTTCTATAGTCCAGTGATTCCAATGATGATAACAACAGCCTTTGTTTAATTTTGACTATTCTCACAGCAATGACAAAACAACCCATCTATACAACCCCTTTATAGGAATGTTCAGTCAAGTGTATGCCAGCACTGAATGTGTTCTCCTAAAGCTTTTATTTTGTTGTGGGTTTATTTATTCCTGAGACCTTAATATTTGTTTTTATCTTTTTTTTTTGTTTTGCTGTTGTTATTTAAAATAATTTTTATCTACCTGATTTTCATTGATGTTCAGAAAAACATTCTGTTTTCAGATTTAAACTGATGGAATACTCTTTTCCTACTGCTATGTTCTTCAACAGATGCAATTAAATTATTATATAGTCAAAATTCTCAGCGTGATAACACTGTAACAATGTTCATATTAATATTCTAAGATAAATTACTTGAAGGCTAAAATAATAATTATTTTACAGAGTAGCTTAAGCAAAAATACACAGTTCAGCATATACTATATTTGTATCTGCTTCTCTGAATAAGTTATTGACACCAGCTTCCTGTTGATCTGTTGGATCTTGCAGATTCAAGGAACCAATTTTTTTAAAAAAAAAACACAAAACAGCAGATCTTGTTCTTTTCTAACCTACTCTGTTTCTACTCCATATGTTTGAAGAAACTCACCATTACATTTTTTTCTAAGATAAGTTGCCTACATTCTTTAGACCATAAATTCTTTATTTCTTGATCTAATAATAATGGAATTGATCCTATATTTATTCAAACTGAGTAGGTATCCTTGAGAACATTCTTCTCATTAATTATAAATGCTGAGTACACAGCAAAGTACACATCCAAAAGTGGTTGATTCAGTCCAATTAGGAATTTCCTTTATTTGATGTCAGTAAACTTTTACTAAAAGCAATCACTATTAATAGTCAGTTCTATTAATATCTTTTTCATTTTCTAGTGAGACTGCACTGATGAAGTTAGAAGGGACTACTGAGGCATATCTTCTTGTTAACACATATGATTACTGAAATATTTAATTTGTCTTCCGTTGTTTGGACTGGCTTCACAAATACTCAATATAGATTAAGATCTTAGTTCTTTTCCTCAGAGCATTTGATAACCTGGCTCTCACTTAACTAATATCTTCAAAGAACAAACAGAAGACAAGAATTTTACTTTTCTAGTAGTATGAAACTATATGCAGTAAAGGAAAATTAATCTGTTCAGCCAACAGGACTTAGGAATCAGTCCGAGACTGTGGAAAAGGAAAGATGGACCATTAGAGATGACACTGCCTTCCGCTCCTGGACAAAAATGTATTTATTCATGGGATCATAGGACAATTCAGGTTGGAAGAGAAATCAGAAGATTTCCAGTCCAATCTCCTATTCAAAGTAGGGTCAACGATGAGATCAGACCAGATTTCTCAGGGTTTGATTCAGATCTTGAAAACCTCCAAGAATGGAGAGACTACACCACCTCTCTGGACAGCCTGTTGCACTGCCTGACTGCCCTCATCAGGAAGACGTTTCTCCTTATAGCAAGTCTGAAGCTCTCTGCTTTCAATTTATGTCTATTTTCTCTCATCCTCCTGCCATGCCTCACTGTGAAGATGCTGACTCCAGCTTCCTGAAAACCTTCCCATAGGTTCTGGCGGGCTGCTGTTTGGTCCACCAGAAGCCACCGCTACTCCAGGCTGAACAAGCTCAACTTCCTCAGCCTCTCCTCACAGGGCAGGTGATTCAGCCCCCAAACATCACTGTGGCCTTGTGCTGAACTTGCTCCCATTTATCACAGAATCATAGGATGGTTTGTGTTGGAATGGGCCTTAAAGACCATCTATTTCCAACCCCCCTGCCACCGGCAGGGACACCTTCCACTAGACCAGGTTGCTCAAAGCCCCATCCAACCTGGCCTTGGACACTGCCAGGGATGGGGGAGCATCCACAGCCTCTCTGGGCAACCTGTGCCAGTGTCTCACCACCATAGTAAAGAATTTCTTCCTTATGTCCAGTCTAAATCTCCCCTCTTTCAGTTTAAAACCATCACCACTTGTTCTGTCACTACAGGCCCTGGTAAAAAGTCTTTCTGTCTTTCATGTAAGCCCCCTTTAAGTACTGAAAAGGCCACAGTGAAGTTTCCCCAGAGCCTTCTTTTCTCCAGGCTACACAACCCCAACTCTCTCAGCCTTTCTTTGTAGGAGAATGTCTACCTTTTACTGGGGCGCCCCAAACTGGATGCAGTACTCATGCTGTGCACATCTGGCAATTGTTTAAAAGGGGAAAATTACTTCTGTCTATTCAGCTTAGCTTTTTCTAATATTCTCTGAGCAGGTATTCTTTACCTGGTGTCACTAATAATGATGTGTTTCCCCTGACTCAGTGTACTACATCTCCTAAACTTTCTCATGGAGTGATAAATGTATTTTATGTCCCCTGCTTTTTTAACTAAGGAAATGACAATACATGCTGTGACTAGTTTGGATATATGCATAAATTAATGGACCATATTCTAAATTATTGTTGGTTTAATCTATAGTATTTCATTCTCAGCATACCCTAGATCACACTCAAAGGTGATATTACCACCTTTACCAAATTTAACAAAACCAGATACGCATAGCTGCTGAAAGAGCAGAAACAGAATGTAATGAGATAAGCAGGAGGAAATAAGAAAAAGAAATCCCAGCTGTATAAGATTAAGTTCTAGAAAAGTACATAATTCACCTTTCCAGCACAAGGAAAAAAAGCCTATTGTGATCTTCCTGTTCATTGTCAGAACTGATCACAAGATACATCCTATTCCTAACCGAGAAAATCACTGAGATTTATAAAAGCTGAAACTACTGTTAAGACATAAGAGCTCTTACCTTTTGGTTACTGTATAATGTACGGAGAGCATAGTTCTTGTCAAAAGCTGTATTTCTGCATCAGATAAAATAGCAGGATATCCAAACTAGCGACAGCCTTGCTTCTCTTCAGTGTCTCCACCAAGTACATTATAGATAAATAGCACATTCAGCTATATGGGGAGCAGGGGGAGGCTGGAAACATAAATTTAACTCAAGTTTCTGGAAGAAAGTGAGGTGCAAAACAATCAAATTTCACCTCTGAAGTTTGTATCATCAGCATAAAATCTGCCTATTAACTGGTTTCTGTTGTGCAGTTGGCCATAATTTGCTATTAATATAGTTCAATACAACACAGAAGCACAGGGTACAATATGTTCTTATAGTATAAAAATCTGTTGTGAATAACTAGTAAGTGTGTCTTGCTACGCTGTTTTTGGTTTGGCATATGTGAATAAACAACTCTTATTTTTGTTCAGCATACCCCAAAATTATTGTTTTAAGTTGTATAAAATTACTTAAGAAAAAATGTTACTCTTTTTGACACACAGAGCATTTCTTTTTATAATGAACAACTGTTTATCACTAATGAACAAAATATTTTGTTTCACCCAAACTTCAATACTTTCTTTAATTTTCAAGCTTTAAAAAAAAACTTAAAATGAAAAGTCCATTTAGAAACTTTACAATTCTCCAAAATCCATAGAATGTAACGTGTGCTTTGATCATCTCCTCACTGCTTTCTTGGGATATGCCAAACTGTTTAGTCAGTTCCTAAAACATTTGTTTTCTCTCTGAATTAATACTGACATTTAGAAGCATTCCTCCTTTTCTGATTGATATTCATTTTTCTCCTTTGTCAGTTCTGTATCTTCCAGTAAATAGAAGAGACAGTCATGTTGTGATAGATGGTTAATTCTCTTCAATTTTCACGCAGAAAATGTAGGAGTGTTCACCCTGAAAAAACCTCACTTCTAGACACAGGCTGTGGTTGATAGATTCCCTCTTCACACACAATGGAAGAGTTAAAGAATAAAATTACTGAAGTGGGAGATAACACTTTATCTGTTCTTGACTGAAGATTGTGAAGATCTAAGTACTCAGTAGTAAAAATACATAAGAAAGTGGACATAAAACAGAAATTTGAACTGAAAAAATAATACATTTTAAGAATACTTTCCTTTTGACGAAAGGGTGAGAGAAGATTGATGCATGATAATTTCCTTAATATATTTTAAAAAGTACATAGAAATAATTTTATATAAAACCTAAACTAGAACAAAATGGTACAGCTGATTTTGAGAAACACTAGAGAATCTCTTATACTACATACTGTTAATTCTACACCACACAAACAGATTTTAACAGTTTTTTATCCTGGATCAATACATTTTCTTCTTCTCCAAATTTCTCTAGTTTCTTTCAAATAGTGTGAAATGAACTCCCACTGCTCAAGACTGCAGTAAAAACTTGTCATTCCAAACTACAGCATGTCTCTTCTGAGAGACATATTTTTATGAACCTATAGCTGATGGGCTGTAACAGGCAATAATTGATACACTTTTTTGTAGCTTTACATTTGGAACATAGGGAATAGAATTTAATTGGTCTCCTGCATTGCTGTTCATAGATATCTATTATGACAGAAATCCACGTTATATAAATGTACCTACATTTATGAAGCCAAAAGTACTGCAGAGTTCTACAATTTCCTCCTGTTGTTGGACTGATAGGGTGAAGTTGTACTGTTATAGTGGTTAGAACCCTTTTTTCTAACTTTCAGTCTAGCACACTTACTTTTTTTTCAGTTTTAGGATAATATTAGTACTAATTAATATTACTGTTTAGAATTTCTGCTTTCTTAGTAGTTACCTTCACGGTTTTTGAGAGAACATTCATTTGGGTAGGCTAGATGAGCCAAAGTTTTTTTCAGTTTCTTTTCCTTTGAGAAGTTCTCCAATGCTGATAATATAGTAACTTCCCTTGCAACTGATGTCATTATTGTTTTGCTCAAAATAGATATTCCAACTGAAGCTTGCACAATCACAATTCAATCACATGTCCATTTGCCTACTGTAAATAGCTTGAATGATATAGCCTAGGATTCCATCTGCTTTTTCAGACATTTTTCTTTGCCAAATTGCCTTTATAATTGCAGTATTTCCATCATGTCTTTCATGATAAGACAGAAAAGTCAACAACATATTATTCTTCTTTTGAAGATGAGAAATGAAAAATTAAATTACTTTATAACATTGTTGTCCAGTTACAAAAGTATATATAGTTCTGAGCATATATGTATATATATAACTACATATAATGTCTGTGAGTATATTCACAGCAGAAAAATAACTAACATTAGTATTCAATTATACTTCTGTGGTTTAGACAAGTTGCCAGATTCTGATATATTTTACAGAATTTAAAGCTGGTGCCAACACCAAAGAATAAGAGATTCCAAGTTTGTTTTGATTCAATAATCTGGTTTTAGAAATGTAGCAGAATGCACGTATGTATTTATGTCTATATAGCTTTTTTCATGGTATTATCCAACATAAAATAATTTTACAAAAAGTATTATATAGCAACGATATAAAACATAAAATAAAGGCCCACCTTGGATGTGCACTTTATCGTTTTTTAAAGCATCAAAAGGACTGTATTATAGCATATATGAAGTCCTGAAGGGCAAAGGAGTCCAGGAAGGCTGGACATTCTTCAAGAAGAAAATCTTAAAGGTGCAGGAGCAGGGCACCCCCATGTGCTGAAAGATGAGCCAGCAGGGGACTGCCCTGGCTGAACAGAGAGTTTTGGGTGGAACTCAGGGAAAAAAAGGAGTTTATGACCTTTGGAAGAAGGG